>NC_041384.1:13319603-13324028 GCF_002162155.2 Triticum dicoccoides | reverse complement strand
TGCGATGCATGAAAATACGTTGATGTTCAACGAAGTAGTGAACATATAGCAAACGAACACATAACAAACCGCAAATCCACAAAACTCGAGCGAAAGTAGCATCGCAATAGAGCCGACCGACATAGTTTTAAACTAAATTACCTAAAAAGTAAATAAAGATGGAGATGTCCGAGCTTCTCCATCACTTCCTCACCGGGCATTTGCCCTTCCGATTACCGGCGCGGCCATACCCTTTCGTGTAGGCATCAGCGGCAGGAGGGGGGGGGGGTGTTCGGAGTTGTCGGACGAGGACGAGATGTAGTCGTCCATTCAGCTGCCTCGCGAGTTTTGCCGCTCTTGCGACCGCCACCTCCTCCTCCTTCTCCGGTTGCTTGATACCGAGCCGGATGACCTTGGCATTCTACCGACCGAGCCGACGGACGTCCGTATCTGCAGGTTGTCAGTGACCGCCGGTACACAGCCGCGAGGACGTGCTCCTCCTCATTGGGCAAATTCCCCAGTCCGCGTTGGCAATGGAAGGATTGTGCGACTGCCTCCGCCGCCGCCTCTGCCCTCTCCCTTGAGGTGCAGCGGCCGGAGGGTTAGGAAGGCAGCGGGCCAGCAGTGTGCAGCAGACCGAGCCACGGTGTTTCACGGTTCTGTGTTGCGGCGGCGGGCGATAGGGGACGGAGCAGAGCCGGAGCCATCGCTTTTGTTGATCCGCAAGTGTTGTAGCGTGATGTGGAGGGCCAGCTCCTCCTTGTTGCCTCGCCTCGTGGAAAAAGGCGTCCCGGTTGCCTCCGCTTTTGATGCTTGAAATTGGACAAAGAGGGGGAATGGAACGGATGGGGAGCGATATGGAGAGTGAAGTGAAGCTAGTGTTCGCTCCGGATATGGATCTTACGTGGGGATGGTGTGGGATATGTGCAGAATTTGAGAGGTGCCGGTCAGGCCGGACGATGCGCGTCATGGTTGAGGAGCCCGGTTGGGTCATGTTTTCGTGGCCAGACACTTATCGGCCGTCGTTTCGATCAGTTTGGGATTGAGAAGGCCGGTTGTTAAATATACCTGGTTAAAAGGCCTCCGTGACTCCGGACAGCCATGGCACGTCTAGTTTTTTAAAATGGCGCTCCAGGCCAAATGAGGGAGGGGCTCAGACAAACTCGTAGCGTAGGCTTGCGATTGCCTCCTCGGACCGGCGTGTGTGCCCGTCCCCGTTCATGCACCGCACCGAACGGGTCCAATGTTTCTGTCCTGCTGTCCACCTTCATTACAGTTTATGCAGCATTCAAACAGTGATCACTCTAGGAGTAGTATCAATCAGTGCCATTGCAAGAGTACTCTAGGAGTAGTGTAAATGCTTTTGCAGCTACGACGCAGTGGTACCAAGGCAATGAATTTTGTTGGGGGCATCCTCCCCGGGCAGTTAGCAGTCGCCATCGAACCGGCAGGTTGTTTCTTTTTTTGAGGATCACCGGCAGGTTGTTTCATTGGCATAGAGATCAGTTCCGGACTTGCAAGGAAATGGTGGGTGCTTGCTGCAGAACTAATCCTGCTGCGTGCTTAATTGCCATCGTTCTGCCTTATCTAGGCGCTTGTTAAATTTCCTACACAAAGGCCTCCCGGCTGATTATTTTAGCACCTTTGAAACGGAAAGCTTGCCAACCAGCCTCACTCTGTCGTTCCGCATCGACTGATAGACAGATACTGTTGGAAGAAGAAAACAAATCCTTGTTATTCTTTTCTACTCTCGCATGAAGAAACAGCTTCTCCAACAGAGCCTTTCGCAGATGTTTCCAACAACTTGCCGAAAAATTCATTGCGAGTGTAGTGTGTATGTGCGCGCGCGTGTGTTGGGGAGGGGCCACCGCCAGGTGCACCAAGAACCGGCAACCGCAATGAATACCGCATGCACATCTTGTGAAGAAGAAAACGTGCACTAGGCGGCCACCCCACCGCTCCTGGCACTGGCAGCTAACCACATCTGGCATACAGCCGTTTTTGGGATCGACAGACACGTAGGTCAGGGACGAGATTTGCCTGCTCTCTCGGCGTGCGTCTATCCGTGCTTCTGCATACGTGGCATGATTTGATTGGAACAAAATAAGACCCCATCCCCTTAAAATCAGGGAGGAAAGATGATTAAATTAGAAAGAGAAAGAAAAAAAAACAGCCGTAGAATGAAGTGGGAGCACGGATGAAAGCACAGGGATGGAGCAGGCAAGCCGGGTCCGTAGGTCAGAGGTAGAGCGGCCGGTCGCGGCCGGGCTGATGGATGGAAGCGAATCAGATCACATCAGATCAGACGAGATCGGTGTGGGTGTGTACTGCTATCGAACGATGATGCATGCAATATGAAACGATCGTTCCGTCCGTGTGTGGCATATGTATAGGTGGATGGAGATCGGTGGATATACAGGTAGCGGTTGTTGCGACATCCATCCCAGCAGAAAATGGCCGAAAGAATATTGTCTTGGTCACACTTGCGCATCGCGTCGCCGGTACAGTATCTTTCACGGCCACGGGCGGCCTTGTTCCGCCACGGCGTCCTTCTCGTCGTTGGACTGCCTTCTACTGTCGACGCAATTAATGGTTCGAATGTGATTAGTTTCACTGTACTGGTTGCACCTGGTTGACGAGCCAACATGTCTGTCGGCCGGCCAGAGAGGCAGCGACTGACGTCGAGATCTGTTTTTTTTCTTCAAAAATCACCCGATTTATTTATTTTTAATCATGACAGTACAACAAACATCAGAAATAATAAAAATTATATCCTGATCCGTAGACCACCTAACGACGACTACAATCACTGAAGTGAGCCGAAGGCGCGCCGCCGTCATTGCCCCTTTCCCGTCGGAGCCGGGCAAAACTGTTGTAACAGACAGTCGGTGCTAAGGTCCTATATGACCGGCGCAGTAGAACAACAACTGCCGCTGATGAAGAGTAGCGTAGATCGAAAGGTTTCAACTTGAAGACACATGAATGTAGACGGACCACGGCCAGATCCAAGCAAATTAAGCAAGGACAGATTCGTCAGAGACACATCTCCACACGCACATCGACGATGCTAGACACACCATTGGAACATGGGCTAGACATGGAGAGCCTTATTCCATATTCAGGAAGCCACCACCATCTCATCTTTCTGAGCAGGATATAAACCCTAACAAAACGCGAAGGAACAACTGAAAACAGAGTCCCCCGCCGGCAAGGGCTGAGATCCACCGCGCCGCCATGACCCTGAGACCACCGGAGATGAGATGGATCGACTGCGACACCAAGGAGGGGCAGAGGAACCCTAAACTTTTCTTAAGGAGGAGGCAGCCTGCGACAAGGCAGTCTCAGACAGCTGCATCACTAGTACTACAGGAGATGTGTTGACCTCCCTGCCAAACCCAAACTGGAGGGAGAAAATTCAAACAAATTTAGGAGCAGCCTAACTATGCCAGACTTGCATGCCACATTTTCTCACACGCACGTTTCGGTCGTACAAGAGTTTAGTCAAATTGCCCATGGTACTGGCACATTTGGAATTTGGGCACAAGTTGGTTCTTTCTTCGGATGTGCACGTAGTTGTCTACGTCGTGGTCAGGGTATGCGATCGATTGTCGGCTGATTTACCAGGGAACTAAAGCAGCGCGATGTGTACGTGCGACTACACAAAACGTCATGCTCATCCGGTTCGATCAGAGCGATGACGGATGGCAATGTATATGCTGTGAAGGATCAATAGAAACGTGTCCATATATGCTGGTACTAAGAAGGCCACGGCCATTGCTCGTGACACACATGCGAGAAAGAGACACAAGAAGAATATTTTGATCTATTTTCATGCCAGTACAAAAGACACAAGAAGAAATAGCAATTACATCCATGTCCATAAATCTCCCAGCGAAGACTACTAGCACTAGAGGGAGCCGAAGGTGCGTCGCCGTTACCGCCACTTCTTTATCGGAGCCCGACAAATCTTGTTTTAGTAGACAGTCGAGAAGTAGTCATGCCAAAATCTCGAAGGACCAGCGCACTAGAACAACAACCGTCGTCAAGAAAAGCCACCCAAGCAGGTTCCCTACACGCAGCCGAAGCATCCCAATTGTCCAGCAACTCCCTTTACCCAGCCCATATGTGCGACAGATATGGGGAGGCATGGACACGCCTGAACACCGTCGTCACATGGGACCGGCCCACTATGGCTCACATCGCCCCTATCAGTGTCGCACGAAAACTCCATCCGATCGTTCGAACCCTAGTCAAACCCCACTCACTCGAGTCCTCTCGGCCTCTCTGTTCCCCTTCGTTACCTCCCGTTCATCTCCCGGATCCCTCCCGTCACCTCCCCTTCCTTTCCCCAATCCCTCCCGTTACCTCCCCTTCATCTCCCGGATCCCTCCCATCACCTTCCTTTCATCTCCCCAATCCCTCCGTCACCTCCCCTTCATCTCCCGG
>NC_041384.1:13300393-13319191 GCF_002162155.2 Triticum dicoccoides | reverse complement strand
TTTCATCTCCCCAATCCCTCCGTCACCTCCCCTTCCTCTCCCAATCCCTCCCGTCACCTCCGCCATGGGTGGAAGCAGATACGAGAGCGGCTCCAACGAGATCGACTAGGCTGAGCTGGACGCTGACTCGTGAAGCTCGTCCGCGCCGGCCCTGAGGAACTCGCACTCCACATTGCGTTTGTTCTTTCAATTTGACAAATATTAAATGTTTCAAATTAATATTGTTTATTTATTGTTCTTTCTAAGTATTTGTGTGGAAATTCACAAGCATTTAATTAGTACTCCCTCGGGTCCTTTGTAGTCTGCATATATGTTTCGTTCGAAGTCAAAGTATATCTACTTTGACCAAACTTATAGAAAAAATATCAACACTCACAATGTCGAATTCACATTGTTAGATTCATTATGAAATATAGTTTCATAGTGTACATATTTGCGATTGTAGATGTTGAAATTTTTAATATAAATTTAGTTAAACTTTCCAAAGTTTGACCCAACACAAATCTAATACGCAAAGTAAAAAGTACCGGAAAGGAGTAGTACATACAGGTATAATAAAAAGACTGAGACGGACAAGTCCGCACGTATCACCACTGTGTATGCATGGGACAATGTGAGAGCATCTCCGCCCATAAAAAATATTTTTTGTTTGAAGATCGGTGATTTAATTAGCATTAAACGATGGTTAGTAGCCCATCACACACGCTAAGTACGGTTAACTGAATAATATTAATACCAATGACATTCTAACATCCTACATATGATTAAGTTAGAGGCCAGTGCCGTACATGAGCCTTTGATTTACGTCACCTGTTAATCCTACTTACTACCCCATTAGTGTAGCTTGGTCGGTTGTTGATGTGGGAGTAGCATGGAGGCATGGACCAGCTGATCACGAGGGATCTCGTCGAGTCGTACTAGCAGGAGCAGTGCAATTGCAAGCAAACATGTCGTTTTCGCTCAGATAATTGCACTAGTTTGGCCTCGTTACTAAACAAGTAGACGTCACTGTCTGGCCGCGCTAGCACGTCCGTTGATGCAGTATCAGTCGTTGATTGATTGAAATCCGATTAAGACATGGGTCGCGCCGACAGTTCAAACTTGAAAGCCACGAACTCGATCGTAAACGCCGGCACACTCATGCTACGGCGCTCTTCCCAGCTCCGCTTCAATCAGCCGGAGCTCCCATGCATGCATGCATCCATGTCGCCCGCCATGCATGCGTCTGAATAGAGCGCTGGCCCGGGTTCCGGTTGTCCATGGAGCTCAACCTGTGTACAGCCTGGTGTGAAGCATGTCAAGTTCACGGCAGCTACGCCTGCACAGCCTCGTGTTTTTCCTTTTGTTATACTACGTGGGGTCTTTGGTGGACGTGACAGGCTCGTTGGCCCTAGCCTGATCACTCCGGTCCTGGTCAGACAAGTGACACCGTACCTAGTGGCAATGTATGCACAAGACATGTGGCTGCCCAAAAAATTTCCTGTCCTGCTCTCTGGCTGCCCAGCTCTGACCGACTGAATTTATTCTACTTCTCGTGAAAGCTTGCACACATGCATATATCCTCGAATCGTCAAGTAAAACGACGTTCTCCTACCTATTATTATTATTATTATTATTATTATTATTATTATTATTATTATTATTATTATTATTATTTCATTATTTATTATACAAAAACCAACGTAGAGACGGTGAAGGCGTGTGCTGGTACGCGCGTTGGATCGATAACCTAGCTAGCTAGGCGAAGTACGGCGTTCAATCGAACAATGGGTGCTATTGCTAGCTAGCTGGTCCATTCCTTGATGACGCAGTTCCAACAGAAGAATTGAGACAAGAGAGTTCGTCGGTGAGTTGAGTTATGACGGGCAGTCGGTTCGGTTGGGTCCTTCCACCGATTGATTTACGAAAAAGATGGACGATGTGAAGACGACTACCAATCCCTGTGGCTGTTGCTCCTCTGTAGATATGCATGTACGGCTGGATTTTCATATCGTGCATGAATCGTCTGGGATTTGTCGTCTATATAGCACAGCTCATTGATTTATTCATTCTTCTGCAATTGTGAAGCACATGCGTTCCGGGGATGCTAAGTTAGGCTGGACCACGACGGCGCAGTGCCGGCTGCAGCTGGACGTGATCAGGCTTCCTTTCCGTCATTGTTTTGTCAGGCAACTCCTAAGGTTCACCTCACCTCATCTGGAGAAACAACAGCAACAACAGACGGAAGGAAGGAATACTCCTTTTCTTTTTGAACTGAAGGAAGGAAGACTCGGAGGAATAATCCAAGGGGCTTCGTTTTGTTTTACCGGAGTTCAACTCGCAACGGCGCCGGCGGGCGGGATAGCATGCGCCGCATGTGGCCGTGGTTGTGGCTGTGGAGTGGGTGTGCAGCACGTCTGCGGCCGGCGCGCGGGGAACAGAGGAAATCGCGCCGCTAACTCGGGACCAAACGTACGGTGGACCTCATCCCCCCTCGCTCCACCGTCTCTCTCTCTCGGCAATAATCCTAGACTCAGGTAGCAATACGGGTATCTCACGAGCATCTCAATGCTAATTAATCTCTACCGCCCGTATTTTCATGGGTGAGCCCTGCCTCACTCCCATTCTTCAATAAATAAACTGCCACCTCAGCACAGTCCGTTGATTCCGTAACCTAAGTACAGTTCGTTGAATCTCAGTAATTCACCATACAGCGAGACTGGCTCAGCGGTGGGCTAAGCCTAGTATGGACAAGTGCCGAAGCTGCTAGCCCAACCGGTTCAAAGCCTCAAGGTAGAGACCGACCGGCCCATCGCCGCCACAGCTCTGCCTCGCCTCTAGCGCGGAGGCTACTGGGCTGGCCAATATTAAAATAAAATGGACACCTTTTTAATAGTACTATCAAAATATTGTGCTGAGCCTTTCAAAAAATATTGTGCTGAGAATGACACTAACAAAAAATTTATGCTGTCTCAACTTTGTCCAAGTTCATGTTTTTTTTTAAAAAAAACTAGCACAAATGTCCATGCGTTGCAACGGGAGAAAATTTAGGTTGTTCAGATGATAGACACGATATACCGATTGAGAGTGACCATGTACAGAACTGACTGGAGGAGGAAACTTTAATGGATCATATCTTATGCATCCGGGAGACTTCGGGCCTTCGCATGGGGCTCTTGCAAGCAAGAAAATTCAGGTTTCGCAAGCATGCTTGATTGCCCACGAGATAACAAGATGACAAACCTGGCAATTCGATCAGAAAGGCCATATATACTTGATCGCAAGCACATGTGCTAGGTATGATTAGCATGTACGTGAGGTTGCATGGCCCTTCTGAAGCTCATCGTTGGCTGGTGGGCAACACCCGTCGCTGGGATCAAGCCGCCATGTTCTGTGGTTGCTGCCATACAGGCCGCTCCTCTATTGCATTATGTGGTCGACCTATGGCCACCGCCGGCCGAATTTCTGAGTTGTGTGCATTCAATTGTTGTTCGTAATCTGTATGTTTATGTTTATAAGAATCAATCTGTTCAATCTACGGAGAGGCTGACCTGTCCAACAGGTCGCATGCTCTGGCATCATCTAAAGTTTAGCAGCTCACGAATCCCTCCATCCAATCGTTTTACCAAGAGGCTGAATCGACTCACCATCCTGTCCAGTTGAACATGTCCGTCAGTGAGATGACGTAAAGAGGCTACATGGCACTGGCATGCATATAAGTAGGTCGAACCTTCCATTGTGTGCACAAAGTTTGTATAGCCCAGTTGGTTGTGGCTGTAAGGAAAGATCGTGAGATTGCAGGTTCGACTCCTCGCTCTTATAATGAATTTTCCCTAATTTTTTACTGGGCCTGCTTCATTGGCGGTAAGGCCTTTGCCTACTTTTTTATTGGGCCTGCCCGAGTGGGATGTCTGCACGCGGACAATTTCTTTAGACGTCAACTGTTTTTCCTGCGGGTAATTAGTACCACCTCGATCGTGTATTTTTAATACATGTTACATAGGATCAGATGCGGGACGAAACTAACAATATTACCTTGCTTTATTAGTAGGTATAGATATAGATATAGATATAGATATAGAGTATAGATATAGATATAGATATAGATATCACAGCTTTTATTGGAATATATATTTTATAGGACTATGATATTTGTCAACCGTGTGACATATTACAAAAATACTAACTGATCCTGCCAGCGAGGCCCAGCTCGCTCGATCCGTATAAGGAGGCCCGAGTGCGTTCGATTCCGAAATTTTCTCTCGTCCCTGTTGGCCTCGCATCTCCCACGTTCTCTCGAACAGTATTTTTTTCCCACCACCGTTTTTTTGGCGTTCCCAATTTTTTTTCACTCATCCCATTAGCCTCCCACTTCCCCACGTTTTTTCCTGTTAGTTTTTTCTTACCTTTCTTCAGAAAGAAAAGTAGGGTAAGTAAATGAGGGAAAAGGCGGCTGATGAGATTCATACCCAAGCCCTCCTTGTTTGATGCTGCAGGGCTTACACAAAGCACAATAACCAACTAGCCAACACACAGTTTCTATTCATATTCTAAAAATATATACTACTTCACCGCTGGTGCATATTATTATCATGACATTCACACAGTAGTTATTTAAGGGTTTGCTTTCAACAATTTATTTCCTATGTTAAAAAGTTACCATGTGTAAATTATCAGGTCTCCGGTGCATATATTATCATGTCATTTACACAAACATAACCGATGAATATTTTTCACAATTTTTCTCCAGGGTCAAATGTTACCACGTGTTTTGTACCTAAGTTATCATGTGTGTGGCGCATATATTACCATACTATTTACACGGGTCGCGCTATTCGTCACCCTGGGTGAGGAATAGTTATTCTTCACCCCCCTCTATTTTACCATCAATGCACCATAATTTTACGTTCCGTAAGTTTTTCTTATTTCCGACATAAAAAAGAACCATAAGAAAATATATAGTCGCCGTAAAAAATATTTTATTTTATGTAAAATTACAAACGTAAAAATATAGACTAAAATACACATAAACTGCAAATTTTCTTGTTTTATGACCTATATTTTTATTTTCTTATGTCAATTTTTACGTAGTGAATCAATAGGAATGTAACTATTTGAATTTCAAATGTAATTTAATTATAAAGTGATCGTAAGATTACCTTGAATGAAAAATAACTTTTTGTACACCTTGGGTGATGAATAGCATCACTACTATTTACACAGAAGTTATTGGGAGTATTTCAACAACTTGTTTTCCTCGGTCAAAGTTACCATGGTGTCTTATATATATCTAAGTCATCATGTTTGTGGTGCATAAATCACCAAGTAAATGTACAAAAAGAGTTACAACGTTATGTTATCAAGAACTTTTCTCCTCGAGTGAAAGTTATCATCGTGTTTCTACGCAATTTATCAAAAATTATCATGCTATTTATACAAAAATTATTGGATGTATTATCATTTCTATTTGAACAGAAGTTATTGTATGTAAGTCATCGGGTCCATGGTGCGTATATTACCGTGTTATTCACACAAAAGTTATCAGGAGGTATGTCTCCAACAACTTTATTCCCGGTCAAAAACTTATCATGGGGTATGTATTTGAGTTATCAACTCCGTGATGCGTAAATTATCATATTATTTTCATAGAAGTTACCGCACAGATGCTTTGAAACAATTTTCCCCGAGCCAAATTTACCACGTCGTTTGTACGTTAGTTATCAAGTCCATGATGCGTACATTACCATGCTATTTTCATAGAAGTTATCATGCTATCAGGTTTGCGGGCTTGACCTTATTTATAGAACACAACAACAAAACAAGGTATAGCCTAGTTATGTATTCTCTACATGGGAAAAACAATGGGACTAGGAGATAAATCGCCAAAGCTCAAAATTGGAAAGAAAAAGAAATGCCTTTTACCGCGTCCTATTGTCATCTCAGGCTCTCGGTCCTTACTTACAAAAACTACATAAAACAGTACCCAATCACAACATAGTGCATGCCTAGATGGTTGTCTCAGCTAGCCCAAAACCTGTGGGCGCGGGGTTTGACTCCCGCTCTGTTCGTTTTTTGCCATATTTATGGATTCATTAGGGCGAGGCATCGAAATTAGCGATGGGGATTGCGGTATGTACGATCGTCAATCAGACGGCAGCCAATGCGTTCGGTCATTTTGCAAAAACCATTTGGTGTGCCCATACATTAGTCGTTTCACATAAGTTACCAGCGGTATAGTTTTCAATATATTTTTTTGCCTTGGTCAAAGTTACCGCGGTGTTTGTACGTAAATTATCGGGTATGCGTTTTGTATATTACTGTGCTATTTTCACATAAATTATCGAGGGTATATTTTTCAATAACTTTGTCCGCTCTTTGGTGAAAGTTATCGTGGCGTTTGTACATAAATTATCGGGTATTTGGTTCACATATTATCGTGCTATTTTCACATAAGTTACCGGCGTATGTGACGATAACATGTACCTAGGATAGGGTCATGGGCCTGACCTAGACGCCCTACCCAAGGACACTGCCCTGGAGTCAAAGGCATTCAAAGCACAAGAAGAGAAACCGACTGAGTTATCGAGGAGTGTAATCCACTCGACCTTCAACCTCACTCGGATACCCCAATTCCATTCGACCAAGAGAATGAGTCACTCGACAATACAAGAAATCACTCGGAGTAGAGAAGGCTTAACGTCACTCGAGATGGCAATGGTCAGGCAATCACTCTGTAGACTTAAAGATCATTTTTATACTCCTTTATTGTTGGCGTTATCAGTAACGCTCTATCTTAATGTACATTGAACCCTTTGTAACATGGGCTGGCTGGGATCCGGGCGCACTCTATATAAGCCACCCCCCTTCACTGGCACAAGGGTCCGCACCCCCTGTAACTCTCAGCATAAACCAGTCGACCAAGCCTCCGGGCATCGAGACGTAGGGCTATTACTTCTTCTAAGAAGGGCATAAACTCGTAAATCTTGCATGTACAACCTTGCCGTAGCTAGGATCTTGCCTCCTCCTACAAACCCCCTATTCTACTGTCGACTTACTCCCACGACAATATGTTCTTCAACAACTTTCCCCCCTTAGTCAAAAGTTATGGCGTTATTTGTACGTAAATTATCGGGTATGTGATACATATATTACCATGTTATTTTCACATAAATTACTAAGGGGGTATGTTTTTCAACAAATTTCCCCCATTGGTTAAAGTTACCATGATGTTTGTACAGAAGTTATCGGGTATGTGGTTCATATATTACCGTTCTATTTTCACATAATATATCGATGATATATTTTCAATAACTTTTGTTTCCGGTGCAAAAGTTACCATGATGTTTGTACAGAAGTTATCGGGTATGTGGTTCATATATTACCGTTCTATTTTCACATAATATATCGATGATATATTTTCAATAACTTTTGTTTCCGGTGCAAAAGTTACCATGGTGTTTGTATGGTGCTTATTACCATGTTATTTAAACAGAATTTACCCTTCCCCGGTAAATCTTACCGCAAATGTTTGTATGCAAATTATCATATATGTGTTTTGTATATCATCATGCTATTTTCACATAAAGTTACTGGGGTATCTTTTTTTTAGAAACTTAATATATGTGTTTGTAGGTAAGTTATTAGGTCCGCGGTGCTTAAAATACCATCTTATTTACACAAAATTTATCGAAGTATCTTTCAAAAACTTTTTTCCTCTAGATCAAACAACCTTTTTTCGGGTCAAAATTAATACCGTGATGGTATCGAAGTTGTCAGGATCAAAGTAGAAAACATCGTCGAAAGACAGTTTATTGCGAGAGAGATGTGTATCTGACAAAAACTTCATTCTTTTTGTAGCATTTTTTCTTTTAATTTACCAAAAAAATGGAAGAAGAGTGCATAGAAGCTAGTAGATTGCATCGGCTACTAGCATGAAATAGCAACAACACTCGCTGCTACTCTAGCTAGTAACTAGCCTAATTAGCAGACATCAGCTAGCCTAGCTACCCTAACCTAGCTAGTAAACAGCAGCAGATCGCGTATGGAACAGTGGCAGGAACAACAAATAGCAGCAAGCGCATGGAGCACCCTAAAAAAACGCATGGAGCCCATGCGCCATGCACGGGAGGAGCTGCACATGGAGCAGCGGCAGAAAAGTCCACGCGCGTCTTGCGCGGAAGGAGCAGCGCGCAGCCGACGCGCGGGTGTTTGCGGAAAAGAAGCGTTGACCGCTTGATGCAAATCGTACAGCGCTGGATGCGGTAGATAGTTTTGCAGAAAAACTCCCGTGTGCCAGATACATATTTCGTATTTTATAATATTAAAGAAACAAAAAAGTGACAAAAATGTGAATACCGATTTGGAATGGGCCATTTAACCTCACCCAACAGCACATAGCACATAGCACAACGCAACCGGCCGACTGACACGACTCACAATTTCTATTTTACGCTTTAAGCGTGATGATAGCTTTGCTCTCGCTGGAGAAATCTTGCTCCAGCGTATGAATTGGGCCAGTCCATGGACGCGGAGTTATTGCGCGCGAGCTCAGATGAGCTCGTTATCTGGTGCGTTCGAATTCGCAATGGGATGTGCGCCCCGATGTTATACTATCGCAGGAAAAACGATGGGAAAGTGGTACTGCGGAGAAATACGTATGCGGCAGGCGGGGCTGTTGGGCTTGTCGGTAACGTGTGGTGGGACGGACGTCAACTGACCACCAGTTGGGCCGTGGGCTAGAAGTGGTGGCTCCATCTGATCCGTGGCACAGAATCTTCAATCCAATGTACAGAAAAATAAGTCGCTTGGCAAAACAAATCTTCAATCCAGCAATGACTGCATGCGGAAGCCTAGATTATGATATTTTGGACGAAAAATGGCTGGCCACTGAGTAGTGATTGGCGGGAGGGCCGTATTGAACCTCATTGAAGACCGCCTCCAAGATCGGCAAGCAGAATCGCCGGCGATGTGCCTGGGTAGATCTCCGCGGCGAAGTTCTCCACCGGCAGGTAGAGCGGCAGGAGAGCGAGAGAAGGGGCGAGACGCTAGATGAGAGCTTCAGGATAGGGGTGAGCAGGGGTGTGGAGACTGGGCGTCCGGGTAGTGAAGGAGGGGAGTAAATTAAGGGTGGGTGGATGGGTAGGCAGTAAATTAGGAGGTTGGGCGTCCGTGGGTCCATTGATTCTGACACGCTGATATGACTATACGGTACAATACTTGGTTAATATATTGATAGAATTATGCGGCATCGTGTGTTTAACAGAAAATAAATTATTACCACATTGTTGGCGCGAGAGTCTTTGTTCGGATACTGAAAGGACCATGAAATTAGACCAGAAACGGCACACATATATGAAAAAGCTAAACATTGAGACATCCAACTCTCCGAGCACTTTGGTCGATAACAAAAAAAGAATAAAGTACAACACACGCTTAGGGAGTGCGATTACAAACCAAAGGTACTAGCCAGCGTACTGAACTCCTGTTACATCTCAGCCTAACTGCGCGGCGGACCGAAGATTAAGTACAACAGAGCGACGACAAGGATAAAATTTGTTCCAGCCAGCAGCATCATGGTGCGCTGGCTATCGGAGGAGCAGCAGTGAGCTGGGGGGCGCGGGTGGTTGTTCGCCTGCCGCAGCTGCAACCTGACCGCTGCATGTTCCGGTTGGATCTCGCCTGGTCTGCCGTCGAAAAACTCCTGTTCCCGCCTGGATCTACGCTGAACTGGAGCGGATTGGTGCATGGCCATGGAGTGATGCAGCACCTGCGGCTCACCTAGACAGACACGAGAGAGCTCCGGCAGGTAGGTGTCCGTGGATCTCATGAACGGGCATAGCCCAGCCTGCGCATATTGTAAAAAGTCATAAGGAAACTGCAAAAATCGTCAGTATTTTTTTTTTTTTTGAAACGGAGGCAAAAGATTTGCCTCTTCTATTAAATAAGGGAGGAGTAGAGTTAAAAGTTTTACAAGAGCACTACATATACGACATGACAATTACTCACGGAAAAAGATGATCCCTAGTCTTTTAGCACCGGCAGTGATCCAGAGCTTTGCCTCCTCGACGATGTTGCTAAGTAGAATAGATGGCGGCGCGCTCTTGTGGCGGAACACTCTTGCATTACGCTCGTTCCAAATGGTCCAGGAAACGAGCATAGTGAGGGAGGTCATAGCACTCCGGTTGGGGATGTGATTGCCAGTTCTCTTGTCCCACCACTCGTGGACGGAATCATCAAGGTGCCAAAAGGGTGGTGTCCATGTTAGCAAGGCCAAGTTTTTCAATGATAATCCTCCATAGACGGAGCGTGTAGCGGCACTTGAAGAAGAGATGTGCACCCGATTCTTGCTCTCTTGAGCATAGAGGGCAAAGCCCACAATTTGTCCAACCCCGTCTCTCCAAGCGATCGGCGGTCCAAATTCGATCTTGGATAGCCAACCAAGCAAAGAACTTGACCTTGGGGAGGGGGGGGGGGGCAAGCCTTCCAAACCATGCGATCCATAGGGAAAGAGTTAGCCCCAGGAACTGGGCTTTGTATGCAGTCGCCGCCGTGTAAATCCCGTCATTCGAGTGCTTCCAACAAATATCATCCTCAAGCTGCTCATCGAGATGAACCTCGTTGACAAGCATCCAAAGAGTGAAAAATTCTCTAATGTGTTCGCCGGAGATAACAGTGTTGTAGTTGATTTTGAAGATCCAGGCATTGCCCTTTAGAGCCTCTCGCACCTTCCAATTCTTTCTTCTTGAGGCCTCAAAGATTAGCTGTGCAATATCTTTGGGCTTGCACCCGAGAAGCCAAGGTGAGTCCCAAAAAGGCGTTTTGGCTCCGTTCCTGTAACGCCCCGAGACCGACGCTCCAGAAGACTTCCAGCTATTCTGAGTTTCGTCGTGTGATTTGTTTTATTTGTTGCATTCATCCTTGCATCATGTGCATTGCTTCATGTCATCATGCCAGCATATCATTAATTTTTAAAACCTCAACTAAATAAATTGTATGGATTTTTCGATCCATTTAAATCGAGGGACTCACATGGTGACTTCTCTTTATAACATATCCTCCAATATTAGGGAGCTATATTAAATATTCCATTTATTTGGAATTAACCATAACACACTTGCAAAATATCCAATGCCTTTGTTGTCTTAATTCTTGATCTCCAACTTTGCCATTTATTATTTCATCATTTTCCGGAGCTCCACCAAAAATCCAAACATTTTTGGACCTTCACAAACCTCACTTCCTATTCAAATCATTTGAATTTAAATCAAATGAGTTTGAATTTAATCTTTCAATCTTGCTCACTTCTATTTTCTTGGGACTAGCGCATTTTTGTGAGTCCAAGAATATTATTTGCATGTGCTAATTCTTTGCCTATCCTTCTCTTTCTTTTCTTTCTCTTTTTCTGTTTTGTTTTAAATGGGAAAATGAGGGAGAGAGAGAGAGCCCAGCAGCCTGCAACCCTAAGCCGGCCCAAGGCCCAGCCGGTGCCCCTCTAACCCTAGCCGCAGCGCCCGATCCCCATCTCTCCCTCTCGTCTCCCTCTCCTCCCTCGCGCCGCCAGAGGAGCCCATCTCCTCGATCTTCCCCTTCCCCTCCTTTGCGCCCCATCTCTCGCTCGATCCCGCACGCAGGAGCCCCACGCCCGATCCCCATCATCGCCGTCGTGCCCCGTCCACCAGGAACCGCAGCTCGCCGCGCCCTGCTTCTCCTCCCCTTGCTCCCGCGCTCCGCCCTCGCCAAAGAAGAGAGCCAGGCCGGAGCCCCGTTGGCCTCCTCCGCGAGCTCGCCTGCCCGCACGGCCATGGCGCCGCCGGCCTCCTTGGTTCACCCGCGCCCCGCTGCCGAACCTTCTCCGCCTCGCGCCTCCACCTCCGTCGCCTGCACCCGTTCCCCTCGCCGGCTTGCCGCCTCCAGCCGCTCCTCTGCAGCTCCTCGCGCCTCTGCCTCGCCCCTCTCAGCCTCCCGCGCCTAACCTCCTCCTCGACGTCGGCCCCGCCACCGAGCACCGCCTCTCTGCGCGGCTCCTTCCCCGCGGCCTCAAGCCCCTCGCCGGAGCTGCGCCCAAGTCCGCCGCCGCATGAAGCCACCAGGTGCCTCGTCCCTTGCCTGGCCCGCTCATTCTCTGCACGCAGGAGGTGCAACGCCAGTGCCTCATCTGCCTCCCCTGCTTCTGCCTCGTCCCCGCCGCCGGCAAGCAGCAGCAGCAACCAGGCCGTCCCGCCTCCTCTTCCCCGATGTTGCTGCCTCGCAGGAGCATCCCGAGCCGGAGCTCATCCACGAGCAGATCGAGACGCCTTCTCCCGCTCGTCATCGACCTCGCCCTGCCTCTGTCGTTTCGCCAGATGCCGTCCCTGCTGCTGCTAGGCCACCTCGGTGCCACCAGGGAGTGCCATGGCCTCCACCGAGACCCTGGGAATCATCGAGAACGCCAAGTACCACTCATGTCGGCAAGACTCGCAAGTCGGACCCTGAACGATCGACGTCTCCTGGACCATGTACAACTACCGTCGCCCCGAAGACGTTGGAGTCATCAAGTACCTTTCCGAACGAACGTGTACCATTACCGTCGCCATGTACCACTACTTCCACTACGCCCGAATACCGTGGATGCGACAAGTTCCTCTCCGGACATGTACGACTACCGTTGCCAAGATCGCGAGTACCTCTACCGTCGCCGTGAACAACTACTTCCCTCGACGACTCGAACCGCTCCGAAAACGCACGCTTCGAAGGTATAACCCCGAGACGCCGTCCGTGGACCGAATGCATGTGTTGTATGAGATGCACCCTATGTTTGCACCGTGCCCGTTTGCTTCATGCACGTTCCTCCTCGTTCGCCATGCCGATGAACCGTGGGAACCCGGTAACCGGGATCACCCCACCATCTCTAGCATGTTCCGCACATCCGCACACCTCCTTTTGCACCGGTATCTCCATGAGTTACCGGGACCGGAATGTTGCCGTGGCACCATTTTTGTTTCGCCGCCGTGGCACCCTTTTTGTTCCGCCATGGTGACCAAATGCTTCATAACATGCTCATGTCAACATTTTCATAATAATTGCATAAACTTGTATATGTCATCCGCATCATGATAACAACATTTAAAATGTTTAAACTTGTTGTTGCATTAAATTGCTAAATGCATATGGGGATTTACCGGATTTGTTGTTTTTTTATATCCGGCCCCATTTAAATTGTTTAGATGGTATAGTTTATATTATGCTTCACCTCTTGCCATGTTTAACAACAGTTAATATTGTTGGGTAGCTTAAACGAGAGATAACTAAATAATTGATGTGGTGTTCCGTCAATATGCAGCTCGTTGCATATTGGGCTCCACTTAATTTGTAGTGTTGTTTGTTGCACTTTGCCATGCCATGTTTCATTAAACCGGACATGCATCATACTCGATTGTGCATCGTGCCATGTTGTTGTGATGGTTGTTTACTATGTTGTTTGTTTCTTTCCGGGTTGCTTCTCTCGTTAGCTTCGGTTTCGTTCCGGAGTTGTGAGGATTTGTTCGTCTACGACCGTTTGTCTTCTTCTTGGACTCGTTCTTCTTCCTTGCGGGATCTCAGGCAAGATGATCATACCCTCGAAATCACTACTATCTTTGCTATGCTAATTTGCTCGCTCTTTTGCCATGCCAATGCTACGATGCCTATCATTTGCTTGTCAGCCTCCCAAATTGCCATGTCAAACCTCTAACCCACCATGTCCTAGCAAACCGTTGATTGGCTATGTTACCGCTTTGCTCAGCCCCTCTTATAGCGTTGTTAGTTGCAGGTGAAGATTGAAGTTTGTTCCTTGTTGGAACATGGAGTTGTTCCTTGTTGGAACATGTTTACTTGTTGGTATATCACAATATATCTTATTTAATTAATGCATCTATATACTTGGTAAAGGGTGGAAGGCTCGGCCTTATGCCTGGTGTTTTGTTCCACTCTTGCCGCCCTAGTTTCCGTCATATCGGTGTTATGTTCCCGGATTTTGCGTTCCTTACATGGTTGGGCTATAATGGGAACCCCTTGACAGTTCGCCTTAAGTAAAGCTTCTCCAGCAATGCCCAACATTGGTTTTACCATATAGCCATCTAGCCTTTTCTTTCCCTTGGGTTCTGCAGACTCAAGGGTCATCATTTTTTTTACCCCCCCCCCCGGGCCAGTGCTCCTCTGAGCGTTGGTCCGAACTAGAGCCCTGTGCAGCGCCCCCTCGGGGAAACTCGAGGTTTGGTTTTAGTTGTACGGATTGCTCATCTGAGTGTGCCCTGAGAAAGAGATATGTGCAGCTCCTATCGGGATTTGTCGGCACATTCGGGCGGTGTTGCTGGTTTAGTTTTACCCTGTCGAAATGTCTTGTTGTACCGGGATACCGAGTCTGATCGGAACGTCTCGGGTGGAGGTCTATTCCTTCGTTGACCGTGAGAGCTTGTGATGGGCTAAGTTGGGACACCCCTGCAGGGTATTATCTTTCGAAAGCCGTGCCCGCGGTTATGGGCGGATGGGAATTTGTTAACGTCCGGTTGTAGAAAACCCGAAGTTGACCTTATTTAAAATACATCAACCGCGTGTGTAACCGTGATGGTCTCTTCTCGGCGGAGTCCGGGAAGTGAACACGGTGTTGGAGTTATGCTTGACGTAGGTTGCTATAGGATCACTTCTTGATCGTACTTTTATCGACCGTGCTTTGCCCTCTCTTCTCGCTCTCTTTTGCGATTGTAGCCACCATATATGCTAGTCGCTTGCTGCAGCTCCACCTCATTACTCCATCCTTCCTATAAGCTTAAATAGTCTTGATCTCGCGGGTGCGAGATTGCTGAGTCCCCGTGGCTCACAGATACTTCCAAAACCAGCTTGCAGGTGCCGATGAGTCCGTGCAGGTGACACAACCAAGCTCAAGGAGGAGCTCGATGAAGATCTTGCCCTTTGTGTTGTTTCGTTCTAGTTAATCAGTAGTGGAGCCCAGTTGGGGTCGATCGGGGACCTTTGTCGCATTTGGGGTTCTTCTTTTATTTTGGTTCCGTAGTCGGACCTTGATTGTATCTGGATGATGTAATGCTTTATTCATGTAATTGTGTGAAGTGGCGATTGTAAGCCAACTATGTATCTCTTTCCCTTATGTATTACATGGGTTGTGTGAAGATTACCTCACTTGCGACATTGCTTTCAATGCGGTTATGCCTCTAAGTCGTGCTTCGATACGTGGGAGATATAGCCGCATCGAGGGCGTTACAAGTTGGTAATCAGAGCCTTCCCCGACCTTAGGAGCCCCACTGCTTGATCGTTTTTAGCGGCCGAGTTGTGTCTAGAAAAATATTTTGAGTCATTTAGGATTATATATATCAGAGAGTTAGGAATTCTTTTTACTTCCCAGTCTCCTCATCGCTCTGGTAAGGCATCCTGACGTAGAGTTTTGACTCTTCTCTTCTCAAATTTCACTAAATTTTTTTTAGGATCACGCGGGTATCTTGGAATCGTTCCGATGGTTTTATGATGAGAACATTGTCTTGGTGCCTCCTGTCAGGGGTTTAGTGGAAGTGTCCCGGGGAGTTGAGCTCTGAGGTGTTGTCGTCATAATTTTATCGTTGCAGTTCTGGAATACCTGAGTTTAGTACGCCGACATCGAAAATCTCTTTTATGCAGTTGTTCGTGAGATAACCCCGATAACCCAGTACTGAGGTGAGTACGGGAGTATTGCCATGACTTGTATAACGGATGCTTTTCGAAGGTTGAGGTAGACGATTTCCGAAGGTTTCTTGGTTATGTGTTGAAGGATGGATACAGCTGGATGTAGGATTTGTTAGTTTTGGGTGAGATATTATGCTTCCCCTGTATCCCCAACACCTGATTGCATAACCGGAAAATTTCGGGAGTTTCATAGGTGGGAATTCAAGTAGCTCTTAGGATATCTTTCCGACGGATGTATGATATGAAATTGGGGTTCGACGTCTAGTGGTCCGCCTATTCACGGTCGATTTTACAGTGGTCTCGTTGTGTCTTAAAGAGTCCTTGGCTATGCCGACTCGGGGACGCTTCGTATGTCATGTGCACTGCCTTGTACATGATGGTGCTGTACGATCGAGCCCGTGTAGGCCCCACCAAGAAAACTTCGGACGAAATCTCTATCATATGTTTGTTCTGGCTTATTTTGCAAGCCAATCATTTGTTTTGTTTTGAGTTGTGGTATTCGAGTTGCTTCGAAGTTAAATGTTGATTCCATACCTTTCCCAAATGGTGTTCTCATATTCCTATGTGAATACTAATCCTTCTTGATCATCGAGATTGTCTTGCCAATCCTTTTCAACCAGTGTGTCTCTCTTCAAGTGGATCCGATCATTCTCCCCATCCGCAAGATCAATTCTAAGTTTTCTCAATGGTGTTCATTCCAACTGCCCCAAGTTGCCTTTGTTTTTTCCCGCCCTCCCACCCTTTTTGTTCAAGGACTCAGATATCTTAATCATGTATCCATTTTATTGATGGGAAGTTTCTCCATTCTTTTCCGTCAATGTTCTTATCCGGTGATTCTCAAGAAGATACTAACGGAGCTCCAAGTTCATCACTCTTCATTCTCGTTTTCTTCTCCGGTGGATTTACCTCAAGCTTTCGGTGTTGATCATATCCTTATCCTCGTTCAAATGCTATCCCATGCCGGTGCCTCTCATAATTGTTCATCTCTCTCTATTCTTATTCGGAGTGCTCAAGATATCTCAGAAGATTCGTGTTTCCATTCTCAATTCGTTCAAGCTCTTTCGAGATTGGTATCTCATTCAAGCCATTTAATTCAACCGGTGCAACATCTCTTTTAAATCTTTTCAACGTTGTTCTTTTGAGTGGGCCCTAACCCACAGGTCTTTTCCCAGGATCTTACCTGACTCTTCTATTTTCCCAGAGCTATCCTAAATTCTTCTCCAAGTTTGACGTAAGAATGAGTTATCATTAGTCAAATGCTTTTCTCCAAGATCTTTCAAATTCTTTTCATAGTTGGCTCAACCTCTTCGCTTTTGATTCTTCCGGTGTGCCTCAATAATTCTTGGTGGTGTTTCTCGTTGTCATTCTCATCATTTAAAGACCGAAGAAGAGTTTCTCTTTAATCTTGCTCTATTCTCTTCAAGATTCATGGTGCTAGCTTGTTGCCATCCTCTCATAATTGTTTTCGATTGTGAGAATCTTTTTCACCCATCAGGAGATATTCAAGAGTCTTCTCAGTTTGTCATCCGGAGTCCATCAATTCAGGTTTATTCATTCTCAGCCGTCAGTTATCATTCTCCTATCTTGCCGGTGCATTAATCGAATATCCTCTAATCAGTTCTTGATCTCTTAGTTCTCATGTATCTAGTTTGTCTCAAACTCCTTCGTTCATTTGCTAACTCTTACCGGTGATGCACCCCTACTTCGATCATTTTCAATTCTTACGGTGGTTCTTTCAAGATCTCTCTTCCTTGTTCATCATATCAATTCATTTGTTGTTCCAATCCTACCGGTGGTTCGTTGAAGACCTTCTCAAGTTTACGCTATATCTCTTTTAATCCTTTCTACGAGAATAAGTAGTATGCCAAATCCGTTGATTGTCGTCAATTTAATTGGTGAAGGATAAGCATAACATAATTCTTATTCTTGTTCATCCAAGTGATTAATTCTTTATTCCGGAGGCCCTTAAAATTCTCGGTTTCATTTGTTCCATCTTCTCTTTTTCCCGGAGTTCCAAGCTATAATTATCACGGAGATCCATCTAAATCATTGCAAGGATTCACCTTGTGTTTTCAATTTCTCTTTCTTTTCATTCCTTTTCTTTACCGGAGTTCTTCAGGGAGGTTCTACATGATGGTTCATCAAGGATTTAATTCCCTTCTCAAAGTGTTCATCAAGATTCTTTTCTAAGAAACTCAAGCTTTCTTCATATTGTAATCCGGAGTGCAATTTCTTTCTACCATATTATCGGAGGTGGTATTATGTCATTCTTGATAATTTGAGTTCATGTTTTCCATGATTCACATGTTGTTAAGAATGAGTTATTTTTAAATCCATCAACCTCGTTGTTGGAGTTATCCTGTGTCATATTTCACCTAAAAGCCTTCCATTGGGAATGTTGCTATTTGTGGTGCTTGCCAATGATCCAAGTTATCTCTTTATCATCTTGGTGGAAGAAGTTTTCATCTCTTCGTTGATCTCAAGCAAGCAATTGTTTCCGTTAGTGGCCGGTTGTCACCTCATAATTTTGAGATGTTTTCCATAAGCCCACTACAAGCTTGTGCTTTTCGTTGTTGATTCTCCAACAACTCCGTTCAATTCTTCTTTGCAAGGATGCTTTCCAAACTCATTTGTGGCAGAAGTTGGCATTTTCTTCTCCGTTCTGTTATTCCAATGATATATCTTCTATTATTTCTTTCGGAGGCATTGTGACGTTGCTCTTTTCACTCACCATCTCGATTCATGAGGATCGTGTTCTTTTCTTGCTTATCCATTTAACCGGAGTGTCGTGTTTTCATTCGAGTTCTCTAATCTTATCAAGTTTTCCCTCCTTCCTCAACTGGAGAGCTGTCTGAAATCCTTCTTACCCATTGTGCCATTCTTTCAATAGTTCCGGAGGCAGTGTGTTGTTGATTTCATCAAGTAACATCCCATCTTCTCAAATTCATGTTCTATTCCTTCCATGTTCAACCGGAGTACTGCCCGAATTCTTCCCCTCTCATCTTGTTTTAACCGGAGTGGTTTCGAATTCTATCTTGTCCATTAAACTCTTGATTCATGTCTTTGCAACCTTCAAGTTCTCGTAATGTTCCTTGTTCCTCTTTCTAACGGATTGTTTGCAATCTCGTTCAT
>NC_041384.1:13298568-13299193 GCF_002162155.2 Triticum dicoccoides | reverse complement strand
TGCCTGGCCCGCTCATTCTCTGCACGCAGGAGGTGCAACGCCAGTGCCTCATCTGCCTCCCCTGCTTCTGCCTCGTCCCCGCCGCCGGCAAGCAGCAGCAGCAACCAGGCCGTCCCGCCTCCTCTTCCCCGATGTTGCTGCCTCGCAGGAGCATCCCGAGCCGGAGCTCATCCACGAGCAGATCGAGACGCCTTCTCCCGCTCGTCATCGACCTCGCCCTGCCTCTGTCGTTTCGCCAGATGCCGTCCCTGCTGCTGCTAGGCCACCTCGGTGCCACCAGGGAGTGCCATGGCCTCCACCGAGACCCTGGGAATCATCGAGAACGCCAAGTACCACTCATGTCGGCAAGACTCGCAAGTCGGACCCTGAACGATCGACGTCTCCTGGACCATGTACAACTACCGTCGCCCCGAAGACGTTGGAGTCATCAAGTACCTTTCCGAACGAACGTGTACCATTACCGTCGCCATGTACCACTACTTCCACTACGCCCGAATACCGTGGATGCGACAAGTTCCTCTCCGGACATGTACGACTACCGTTGCCAAGATCGCGAGTACCTCTACCGTCGCCGTGAACAACTACTTCCCTCGACGACTCGAACCGCTCCGAAAACGCACGCTTC
>NC_041384.1:13200581-13296824 GCF_002162155.2 Triticum dicoccoides | reverse complement strand
CCCCCCCGGGCCAGTGCTCCTCTGAGCGTTGGTCCGAACTAGAGCCCTGTGCAGCGCCCCCTCGGGGAAACTCGAGGTTTGGTTTTAGTTGTACGGATTGCTCATCTGAGTGTGCCCTGAGAAAGAGATATGTGCAGCTCCTATCGGGATTTGTCGGCACATTCGGGCGGTGTTGCTGGTTTAGTTTTACCCTGTCGAAATGTCTTGTTGTACCGGGATACCGAGTCTGATCGGAACGTCTCGGGTGGAGGTCTATTCCTTCGTTGACCGTGAGAGCTTGTGATGGGCTAAGTTGGGACACCCCTGCAGGGTATTATCTTTCGAAAGCCGTGCCCGCGGTTATGGGCGGATGGGAATTTGTTAACGTCCGGTTGTAGAAAACCCGAAGTTGACCTTATTTAAAATACATCAACCGCGTGTGTAACTGTGATGGTCTCTTCTCGGCGGAGTCCGGGAAGTGAACACGGTGTTGGAGTTATGCTTGACGTAGGTTGCTATAGGATCACTTCTTGATCATACTTTTATCGACCGTGATTTGCCCTCTCTTCTCGCTCTCTTTTGCGATTGTAGCCACCATATATGCTAGTCGCTTGCTGCAGCTCCACCTCATTACTCCATCCTTCCTATAAGCTTCAATAGTCTTGATCTCGCGGGTGCGAGATTGCTGAGTCCCCGTGGCTCACAGATACTTCCAAAACCAGCTTGCAGGTGCCGATGAGTCCGTGCAGGTGACGCAACCAAGCTCAAGGAGGAGCTCGATGAAGATCTTGCCCTTTGTGTTGTTTCGTTCTAGTTAATCAGTAGTGGAGCCCAGTTGGGGTCGATCGGGGACCTTTGTCGCATTTGGGGTTCTTCTTTTATTTTGGTTCCGTAGTCGGACCTTGATTGTATCTGGATGATGTAATGCTTTATTCATGTAATTGTGTGAAGTGGCGATTGTAAGCCAACTATGTATCTCTTTCCCTTATGTATTACATGGGTTGTGTGAAGATTACCTCACTTGCGACATTGCTTTCAATGCGGTTATGCCTCTAAGTCGTGCTTCGACACGTGGGAGATATAGCCGCATCGAGGGCGTTACAGTTCCCCACAGTGATGGTAGTGGAGGCATAGAAGAAATTGAGATCATCATCCGTGCAAGGATTGCCAAATCCCACCCATAATCTGTGAGGTTCCTTCCACTCATACCAAGGCCATCTTAGCCTTAGAGCACGTGCAATTTTGCAAGTATTAAGCACCCCAAGGCCACCATACTCTTTTGGCCTACAAACTGTATCCCAATTAACCTTGCATTTGGCACCCGTCGTCTTGTCTGCACCGGACCAGAGAAAAGCTCTTTCAATCTTGTTGAGGTTATGAATAGTGCTTGGAGGAACGATGAGGGGTGTGATGGAGTACACCGCTTGAGAGCATAATACGGACTTGACCAGGGCCGTGCGGCTAATGGTTGTGATGTCCTGGCCCTCCCAAGTAACTAGTTTGCCGGCCGCCTTATCCTCAAGATATTGGAAATCCACCTTCTTAAGTTGCCACACCGAGAGAGGTAGGCCTAAGTATCTCACTGGGAAGAACGCGCGGGTTGCCGGAATGCTCCCGAGAATGAGACCAAGGTTGAGGTGGTTGCATCTGATTGGCACAACCGAGCTCTTCAGAAAGTTGGTATGTAGGCCCGTAACCTCGCCAAACCCACGCAAGATAGACCCAAGGTTATCAATGTCTTGCTTGAGAGGAGCGACAAAGACCGCGGCGTCATCCGCATAGAGAGATGTTCGCACCGTGGCTCCCCGGCCTCGAATCTTATGAAGAAGGCCTTTCCGCGTTGCCAAATCAAGGATCTTATGCAGGGGGTCGATCGCAATGACAAAGAGAAGGGGGGACACGGGGTCTCCCTGCCGAAACCCACGGCCGTGCATGATCGGTGGACCAGGCAACCCATTAAGAAGGATGCGTGATGAAGATGTTGAGAGGAGAGTAGCAATCCAGTCACGGAATTTGGGTGGGAACCCCATACGCTGCAGAAGGTCCAGAATGTAACTCCACTTGACCGAATCAAACGCCTTCTTGATGTCCAACTTGAAAAGCAGCGCAGGAGTTTTGCACTTTTGTAGTCTCCTTGCGAAGTTTCGGACATACATGAAATTGTCGTGAATGCTACGCCTCTTGATGAATGCACTTTGAGCGTTGGACACTAGGCCATCCATAAGGGGGGCAAGACGAAGCGATAGGACCTTGGCGATGATTTTGGCGATGGCGTGGATGAGGTTAATGGGCCTGTAATCAGGGATGCCCTCCGCCCCCTCCTTCTTGGGTAGGAGCACGACATTGGCAGAGTTGAGTCAGTGTAGGTCAGATGTGTGGAGGGAGTCGAAATGCTCGATGGCCCTCATGACCGCGTGCTTGATAATGCCCCAACACTTCTTGAAAAAGATGCCCGTGAAGCCATCCGGCCCGGGCGCCTTATCACCGGGCATCTCCTTGATGGCTTCCCACACCTCGCCCTCGGTGATAGAAGCATCAAGGTCCTGCAACGCATGTTGCTCAATACCAAGCTCCACCCAATTAAAGTCCTTGTTGCTCGTGCATCCCGTGCCCATCACCTCACGGAAGTGGTCGTGTATGATCTTCTCCTTTTCCTCATGTTCGGTTACCCACCCATGGTCATGCTTGAGTCGATGGATGTGGTTTTTTCTTCGACGGGCATTGATGCGTCGGTGGAAGAATTTGGTATTAGCATCGCCGTCCCTCAAATTAGCAATCCTAGCACACTGACTCTTCCTAGCTCTCTCTAGCACCGCCAGACTGATGACCCTGCGTTTAAGCCTAGAACGGAGGTCGCGTTCCTCTGAAGATAACTGTCTTCCCTCCTGCGCGATGTCTAGCTGAAGGATCACAAGATGTGCAACATGAAGTTGGATCCTTGCCTTGGAGAACAGATTCTTGCTCCACTCGGTAAGGCGAAGCGCGGTTTTCTTTAGCTTGAGATGCAAAATCTTGCATGGCTCAGTGTGCCACACCCGCTCGGCCCATGCATTTTTGACCACCTCCTCAAACCCGGGCAAAGATACCCAGAAATTCTCGAACTTGGAAGCCCGTGGCCGCCTAGGCCCCCTGTCGTCGGCAAGCAGAAGAGGACAATGGTCGGAGAGGGAGGACGATAAAGCATGCAACACATGTGTGTTGAAGGACATGTCCCAATCCGTGTTGCAAAAGAAAGAGTCGAGCTTGCAAAGAGTTGGGTTTTCTCTCTCATTGCTCGACGTGAACCGTCTGTTCTGAAGGTGAATTTCCTTAAGCTCACAATCCTGGAGAGCGGCACGGAACCGGTTGATCCGACCCTGGTTAATGTTTCTCTTATTCTTGTCCCTCGCCCTATATATCTGGTTAAAGTCCCCAAGAGCGAGCCAGGACACACCCGGCAGGGGCTTGCTGGAGCGAAGCTTGTCAAAAAAAGCATCCTTGGATGCATGCTCGGTGGGCCCATATACGTTTGTGATCCTGAAGCGCACGTCATTTTCATGAATACGAACCAAGGCCGAGAGGCAAAATACCGAGGTTGTTATGTCAGTGACCTCCAAGACAGGATCATCCCATAGGAGGAGCATCCCACCCCTAGTTCCCATTGCCGGTCGCTGCACGAAATTTCGCAACCTGTTACCCCCAAGGAAAGCAGCAGTAAACCTGTCGACGTTGCCCAACTTAGTCTCCTGGAGACAAACAAGCTGGCACGAGGACGACGCAATTGTCGCACTGACCGTAGCCCTCCTGTTCAGGCAGTTAAGCCCCCGGACGTTCCAGCTGAGCGTGTTGATGGGTTGCATGATCATGGGAAACAAGGTGTCGCACTTGGCCAGGCAAAGCCGTAGCAAATGGAAGCAGAGGTAACAATATGCAAGCCAACTGGAGCTTTGTCAAACTGGGAACAACTAGGACGAGAACACAACCAGCTCACACGGATACAACGCACACAAGGAAAAGCAACAGTGATACAGACCCCTCTGGGCCAGCTAGGCAAGCTTGCTAACATAGAGAAATGGTAGTTCCCAGGGATGTTGAACTAGCAGGTCAGGCTGCATCCAGCGATGCACCTCCATGCAGCGTTGTGCCTTCCTGGGCAGAGGCCAGATCCAGGGCTCCCTCTCCGCCGTGGTCTATCAGGGCGTCCTCCACATCGTTGACGACCTTGTCGTCGAGGTGAAAGAACTCACGCATGGCCATGATCACCTCAGGGGCCAGTTGCTCCTTGAACTTGGCAGTGAAGTCTTCCAGAGTGGCTTCCGTCACGTCCTTTCCATCACGCGTGATACCCAGGCTTCGGCCGACCAGCCTCTCGGCAACCTTGGCCACCGGAGCAACATCCTGGCCACCAGAGCGCCTGATCCTTTGCAGCGACAACCCTCCCTTGGTAGAAATTCGAACCCCAGCCAGCGTCTTCCTGCGAGCAGCCGGGGGCCTAGGAGGCGGTGTGTGAAAAAATAAGGTACTTACATCTTTCCTGACGCATTTGTAGAACCGTTCACCAGCCCGGGAAAGGAAGGTCACCACCTTGGAACGGCATTCTGGACAAGGAATCAACGGGAGCACCCCGCCGGCCTGAGAGGACGAGGAGGAGCTTGCCATGTTCTTGGTTTGGACTGTTGAATGCTAGAATGGAGAGGATAAGGAAACAGCTGGGAGGCCGTGGATTCTTCTAGTGGAAGGAGGCAGAAGTATAAATGTGCCCTGACGGAGTGTGGCCGTTTCCCACGTACCATCTGATCCGTGGCACAAGAAATGGCGGGTCCATCTGAGCCGCTAACTGGTGCGTGACGGCCGTTTGCTTCGACACCACATCGTGGTGGGCCCGTTGGTGGAAAAAGCGATAGAATACCTGCCGGAATACACAGCTATATACATGCATCGGTGGGAATCGCGAGAAGCCTAGACGGCTATGATAACGAGTGCATCTGAGCTCGGGCTCAGAATAGCACTTTCGGCCAGTCCATATCCTTCTACTACCTCGTGAGCTCAAACATGAAAACACAATAAAAAATATATAGCGGTGACTTAAGGATCGACCACAGGTCTCCGGGATGATGTGCATCGCTTCTGGCCAATAGGTTAGCGTCAGGTTCTTGCTTTGGTATGTGGGGTGCGACTATACTTGAGGCAAAAAGATCTGGGTTTTCTTTTGCCCACACAGTAAAACGACCACACGTACGGTACGTGCGACTGCGAGCCAACCAACACAACGAAAAAGTAGGATCGCACAGGCAATCAGGGAGGCGGCGAGGGTTCCCTTGCGCGCCGCCGGTGACGCCGCCAGTTCCCTCTCTCTCTGTCGGCCGCTCCGGCGGCGGGAGGGAGGGGGAACCACGGGTCAGTTCGCTACGTGGGTGTGTGGTAGGGTTAGGGTTGAGGGAGACGCAGCCGAGGCCGTTGCGGTGGTGTCCCGTCGGAATAAGTTTCTCCGGGCTCCGTTCACGGTCAGGCGAGGCTTTTGCCTTTGCCTAGGAGCCAGCGGGGTTGGGGATCCCCGGGTCTCGTCGAGGTCGTGGGCTTTGGTGGCTGGAGGTCCATCAACACTGGCCATTTGGGTCCTCCGATGGGCGATGGATGAAGGGAGACGAAGATCCTTCTTCTTTCTTGTTGGTATGATTTGTTGTTGCTGTTCATCTCCTTTCTCTGCGCTGATGCTGGTGGGAGATCCTACATTGTCCGGGCGGATGGCCCGGCCGCGGTGCTGGACCGGTCATATGACTAGAGTTCTTTTCCTTCCGGAAGGGACACTTTTCGCGGTACTCAAAGCCAAAGATGGCGATGGCTGTTGCAGGTGTGTTGGATTGATGTCCATGGCCTCTCAGCGCTGGTGTCAAGAAAGGAGGAAGCAATGTGGCGGCAATTGTACCGTGGTCGAAGATGATGACCTGCTTGCGACTGGTTGCAGATCCTTCTGCTGTAGGGGTCTTCTCTCAAGATTCAGTGATGATGACACAGGGCTCCGGAGATTTTCTTATGTTATGGTTGTCTTATGGTACTCTAGGTTTTCATGGTCCTTTGTGTTTGCGTTTCAGCGTGCTTGTAAGGATCAACTTCTTTATACTGATTCGTGACATGAATGAAAGAATTCTCAACTTTGTTCCTTTCTTTCTCTTTTTATTGGTTTTATTCAAATACCTTATTTACATTCATTAAATACATAGTCATCATATTTTCTATACACAGACAATATTTTTTTAAATACTTGTCAAAAAAATTCAAGTACTTGTTCCACATTTTTCAAATACTTGATTAATATTTTTTAAATACTTGTTCAAATTTTTTTGAATGATTGACTTAAAATTTTCAAATACTTGTTCAACATTTCTTCAAGTACATGTTCAAGATTTTAAAATGCTTGTTTGACATTTTTGAAATACTTGTTCAAATTTATTAGAATGCTTTATTAACATTTTTAAAATACTTGTTCACCATTTCTCTAAATGCTTAATTAACATAGTTCGGGCGCTTGATCAACATTTTTGAAATACGTGCTCAACATTTTCCGAATGCTTGATTAACATTTTTTGAATACTTGTTCAACATTTTTCAAATACTTATTCAGCATTTTCCAAATGGATTTTGTGGAGTTTTTTTACTATATATATTTAAAATGTTTTGAAGTATAAACAAAAGTACAAAATTAAAACAAAACAGAAAAAAAAACAGAAAAACCTGGAGTCGGAAAGTACACTCGCTGAAGGCGTGGTATAGGGGCGCCTAGGCTGGCTATAGCTTTCCGGCGAAATGGTTCTGAGAGGAGTTCTAACTCTGTTTTATTTATGCCTTCTTCTATTCTTTTCTCCACTATAGTCAAGTGGTTTTTCTGGTTTCTTTCATCCCTTTTTATTTTTTCCTTTTTGCTCATAAAATGTTCCTGTAGAACTTTCACAATTTTCAGAAAATCTCCATAGTTTCAGGAAACATTAAAAATATATTCTTAAAATATCAAAAAACTATTCTATTTTTAAAATGAATTAATATCCATATTATTGGAAAATTAATAATTTGCAAAAATACATTCATGTTTTGTTAAAACAAATGTCCATATGATTTTACAAAACTATTCTACTTTTTAAAATAATGTATTTATAAAAAGTGATGCCCATGAACTTAATATCTTCACATATTTAAGAAGCATTCATGTATTTTTTTAAATGTTAAAAATTGATAGAAAAATATGTATATTTTTATATATAAAAGTTCTTGGCTAGGAAACTGTAGAAAATCATTAAATTTTGTATTGGAAAGGCAGCACGGAGCACTGAACCTTCCAATGTGGGCTCATTTGCATCACCCCACTACCGACTCCTAAAGCAAGAACCCTTCCTGAGAGACCTCTCAATTTTTTGATAGTGCATCAAGTTTGTCCAGTTAATACACAGAATGACACAATAGTATATATTATTAATACATGGGAAGTAGTATATATTATTATTATTATTATTCACATTATTATTATTACTTTTTTAGAAAGTTATGTTTTTCAAAAATACTTTTAATAAATTCTGAATAACTTTAAATTTTATGAGCAATATCTTTTAATATAGTGAATAGTTTAACAAGGGTAACATCTATTTAATATTTTCAAGTAGTTTTTAAAATGTCAATAATTTTTTAAATGGAGATGATTTTTAAAAAAATCTGTGTAAAATAATGAACTTTTTGGAAAGGAATGGCAAGAATATAAGTAAAGAAAATGGAAATAAATGTCTAAAACCGGGAAAATTGGACCATAAGTTTGCAATAAAGCTAAAGGTACTTGGTCGACCCAGTCGCTCTCTTTGATGGATGTCTGTGTCGTGGGGGGCAACCAACTAAAGAGCGCTCGTTCCCAGCTTCCCCAAGGGCCACTTCGGGATCGGCTGAGGGAGCGCCACTTGGCGCGCTCTAGGCGCTTCCTCCAAATTTTGTTGTATTTTTATTTTTACGCATGCGTTTTTGGCTTTTTAGATGTTTATTTCCCGGTTTCTTCTTCATGTTTTCGGTTTTTCACATGTCTTCCTTAGCTTCCGGACAAATAAAAAATTCGCAAAAAATACGTTTTTTTTCTTTGCGGGAGAGGCGGGATTTTCCTTCAGTGAGAGGCACAACCGTGCCTCTCGAAAACGAAAAAATGTGTTCTTTTTGTTTTTGTTTTTGCGATAGGCACAATTTTGCTTCCAGCGAGAGGCATGATTTTGCTTTCACGAGAGGCACGGCCGTGCCTATTTGAAATGGAAAGAAAAAAATACCCTTTCATTTTTTTTCTTCCACAAGAGGCATGGCCGTGCCTCTTTGAAATGAAAAGAAAAAAGATACCCTTTCATTTTTCTCTTCCGCGAGAGGCGTGGCCGTGCCTCTCCGAAATGAAAAAAACTCATTTTTTTCCTTTCATGTGAGGCACGGTTTGCATCCACAAGAGGCATGGTTATGTTTCCGCGAGAGGCACGACCATGCCTCTTAGAAACAAAAAAAAACTCATTTTCTCTTTTTTTTTCGCGAGAGTCACGGTTTTGTTTCCGCTACAGGCACGACCGTGTCTCTCGGAAACGGCTTTTGGAAAGGGAGAAAAACGTGCTCCTGGTCCGGTTTTTTCGTAAGAAAAAGTTCGTCAAAACCTATCAACATGGTATGTAGTTTTGAAGATCTCAATGCGAGGAATCCAACGGTGAAACGGTTTGAGATTTGGACACACGGTTTAAGAGATAAAACGTTTCGAATAAACGAATCGACGAAAAAAGGAATAACTCCCAGATCACGGCAAGGGAGTTGAGAGTGATCTTTGAAATGAGTAACTCCCAGCTCTCATCCATAGGTCGCTCTCGACCAAGAACCACAATAACATTACCAGTTACATCACGGGTTGGTGACGTTGGTCAGTTGAGTCAATTAGCAAGAGAACATTATATGATGGCTCCGTTACTTTCATGGATATATACAGAGTGCGGGTCACACGAGTAGAGGCGAATACACGTCACATGGTACGTGAACAAAATGAAATGCTCCCACCGTCTCAAAATAAATGTCTTAACTTTGTACTAGCAAAGTTATACTAAGGTTAATCCCGTAAAAAAAGCATTATACTAAGATTAAGACACTAATTTAAGGACGGAGGGGTAGCTTATTTGTCTTCTCGCGGTAAACCGGTCGGAAACTTGTGATGTTGACGAGAGGCAACGACCTAGCCATGCATCTATAGCCAGGCCGGCAAAAGCATACGTGTCTGCAGCTAGCTTGATGCGCCGTCGCCTAGCGAGCGAAGCTAGTCGGCAGGCAGGCAGGCAGGGGCCGTTGTTGCGCCGTTGCCATCTCGACCGTGACCCGTGCGTGCATCCTAGCATGCTCCAATTCATTTCGGTCGCGTACGCCCGGTGACGTGGTGTGGTCCATATGAGACACGGAGAGAGCTAGCACGTACCCAGTCGCTGTACATGTAGGTTAACTGTAAACTTCAATGAATACGATCTTGCAAATCTGGCATGTATGGAGTACGTACGTACGAGGGGAGCAGTTCAGAAGAGGAAGATTCGCTGTTCCTCGGTTTATTATGCGGCCGTTGGCTGTGATCTAGTTCAAAAATACAAGCTCGGCCAACCATTGTGGGTGCCTACAGGGAATGTAGCCACGTACCGAACCGGGATGCCCTGCTCACCAATCGTCGTGCACAACCTTCGTGTTCTCAATGTTGTCACCGACAGAAAGAGATGCCATTGTCAGAGAAAAGTCAACTTCCTTACAAAACACGGACAAGACGTCATCGCGTCTCGGTTTGAAGTTTTTTGTTTTTATGGAACGACATTCTGTGTCATTCGAGCGTTTTATTTTCTGTGTTTTGGGTTCACATTTACGTTTTCGCACGGTTTTCTCCGAATCAAGCGAGCAACTCTATTGGTCTTGCGGGAGGCCATTTGTGCTTCTCGCATCACTATGAATTGCATTGATGGGTCGACATCAAAGAAGTTAACCATTTATGTTTACCGTGCTTTAGGTACACAAACCACATTTACTACTTAGCGGCCGAGCACGTCTACCACGTCTAACCTCTAATCTATTACACGCAGAAAAAAGCTTGCAAACATGGACTGTTGAAATATATTGCTCGCGCATACAACTTGCAACAAAGAGGTCAGGGCTCGAAACCCAACAAACGCAATAAATAATTGTGGTCTGGCGCCATAGACGTGAGGGTATTTGAAGCATAATATCCAGCCCCCTCCCATAGTTCGGGCTTCTGGATGAGTTGGTTGCGGCATGAATTCAATATAGACTATTGTAGTTTTTCTTAATCTTGGGGTAGTAAGTAAGTTTAGTTTCTTTTCTGGTTGACGATTAGTAAGTTTGGTCTGCTCTGCTTAGTCAAAGGAATAATTGCTGATCTGAATAATTAACGATGGAGTGTTGTTGGACATACCGAAAAATCCTAGGGAAGTTAACTTACAGCCCGAGGCGCTAATTTCTGGTTGCAAATAGGTGACCATGTCTGTAACCCACCTGTCTTAGGACTAGGATTTTCATTAACCATGGCATGGAAAACTTGACAGGGGTTGTTGATCTCCTGCATTACCACCTTGTCAATGCAACCACCGGATTTTAAGTTAGGTTAATCACAAGCCGTAATAGGCCAATTAAGTTTTTTTTTTGCAGGTCGTCGATGACTTGCTTAGATCTTTTAAGACATCTCTAACTGCACAATGGGGGAAAAGACGGTCTTAATTTTCTACACAAAAGGGAAGTCAATGGCTTAGGGAGAGGTAGCGGTAGTAGTTAATCCAAGGCCAGCAATGAACATGGTCACATGGAGCTTCTTCGTTTTGGTTGCTGCATGCTGTTGGAACAAGAAATTGACATGAGTTTTAAACTAGAGCTGCGTACAAAAGGAAGTCCAGATGAACCGACGACAGATTCTTCTGCCGCTCGTTGCACCGACCAAAACGGAGAGTAGTGGGTAGTCGTGTTGGCCATGTACTCGATGATCGTAAATGTATGTACGTGTGTATACGTGCCTGGATTCCATACTACATAACATGATGGTATTGAGCGACTAGACTAGATTAGTTGAGCTTAATCTGGGGTAGTTTATGCCTCTGGTTAATTAAGGAGGGAGGGATCGATGAAGCTGCCTTCCCCAGGTACGTACGTACTTACTGTACGTTCAGACCCCAAGCAGCAGCTCCCAAACGTGGAACTGATTAAGCCAAGCCACAAGATAATTCTTGGCCGTTAGAGCATCTCCAATAGCACGTGTATATTTGGATATCTATATATTCATATAGACAATGGTCTAAAAAGATTCCCTTATATACACGTCCAGTTTTGCATCAGAACGTCTATATACAGGGACCATGACTGGTGGGCCGTCGCTGGGGAGAGGAAGAAATCATGACTGCAACTGAGTTTAGACAACGCCTTCATAATGTCCAAGCGTGGACATTGTCGAGGTCGATTTAGAGGATGTGCATATTTGGACGACCATATAGACAAGTTGTTGGACGCCTGTTTTGGGCTCACGTCGTGGAAAACGAGTATAGACATCCATATAAACAGGCTATTGGAGATGCTCTTAGAGGTTTGTCTGATTCAATATGCTCTCATAGTTTTGCCGGATTCCCTTCCCTTTTAGCTTGAAATTGATAGATCAACAGCAATTTTTTGCTAAAACAGATGGAGAAGAGGGGCTAGGTAGAGGCCGGGCCCCACACGAAGCTAAAGATTAGAGAGAAGTGGCGAGATTACGACCGTTTGGAAACGCATGCATAGTGCTAATCATTAGACATGGGTGCAAGTACTGTGATTGGCAGGATCACAGTTTTTTGCGTATGGCCTCGCAAGTTCCTGAAAATCACACGTACACCCTTGTGGATCATTTATGTGGCGTTAGCCAATAAGATTGCTCCATCCAAGCAGCCCAGAATTGTTGGTCGGATTTTGTTATTTCTCTTCGAAGTACATAGCATGCATTCCAGATGAAAGTTCCTAGTTCTATACATGCATGGCCAGGTGAACTTGTCATCGATATTCATACACATTATGTACCCCCTCCGTTCCTAAATATAAGTCATTTTAGAGATTTCAATATAGACTACATACGAATGTATATAGATATATTTTAAAGTGTAGATTCACTCATTTTGTTTCGTATGTAGTTTATATTGAAATCTCTAAAAAAAATTATATTTAGAAACAGAGGGAGTAGTAAATAGTATGTTTATAAATGACAATGAAAACTATTTATGATGTTATGTAGTCTCGGTCGGGATGGTTGCGGCCATGTTGCGGATGAAATTAATGAACGAACATGGGACGAACATGCATGCGTGGCCAGCGAGAGGTGTTCACGTCTTGAATTAGTACAGCTTTATTAAACAGTTCTGTTGGGTGATCAGTTCCAACTTCGGACCGTGAGCTGTGCATAGTACGTTGTACTTTGTTTGAAAAAAGATATATGAACAAAATGTATGAAAATCAATTTACAGTCTGTGGCGTCAACTTCTGGTTGAAAATAGGGGGCGAGGGGAAAGCCGACACAGGGAAATTCAGAGTAAGGACAATCCACCTCCCATGGGTTTCGAATTTCCGATTACCAATGCATGAACATTTCGATCAGTTTTTTTTTTAACATTTAACCAAATACCGTACCATCCATAGCACCTTGTCATTGCAACCACTGGATTTAAAGCTAGGTTAATCACGAGTCCTAAGAGGCCAATTAAGCTATCGACAACTTGATTATACTAGTACCTCTGTATCTTAATATAAGACTTTTTTTTAATCTTTTAAGACGTCTCTAACAGCATAGAGGGGAAACGACGGTCTCAATTTTCTACGCAAGGGGAAAGTCAATGCCTCAGAGAGGTAGCTTGTCCTTAATCCAGCACCAGCAATGAACATGTGGGCTTCTTCGTGTTGGTTGCCGCTGTTGGAACAACAAACATGAGTTTTAAACTGGAGTTACAAAATGGAAGTCCAGATGCTCCTGTACATGGACAAACGGACATATCCCTCTGCCGCTCGTTGCACCTTTTTCCAGTAGGGTGAACCTCATTTTATTAATCGTCTCAACAGAAGTACAAGAGTAGAGTTTCAAAAAAAAGTACAAGAGTTGAATTTACATAGCAGCAAACATAGGATACGTGAAAGAATGGAAAATGAGCCATACGTGCTGGACAAGTCTGCACAAGACCGCTAGACTTTTGCTGGGCAGTCGTGCTGGCCACGTACCCGCGACGAATCATAGTGTGCGTGCGTCTACGTGCCAGGATTCCATACAAATGCTACTATAAGAAGCGACCACTAGTGGATTAGTTGAGCTTAATCGGCTTCTCCAGGTACGTAGACCCCAGACAGCAGCTTCCAATGAGGCGTGATTAAGCAAACTGCTAATCCATGTCCGTTAGGGTTTTGTCTGATGCAAGAGCCGGCGATTATGCCTTCCTAGCTTCGCGGGATTCCCTTCCCTTTTAGGGTAAAATGGGTTTTTGTTTCTATGTAATCGAATGACAGATCAACAGACATTGTTTGCTAAAAGAAAAGAAATGCAGAAGTTAGCTTTGTAACGGCAGGGCCCACAGGCAGTTTACATTATTAGGGAAGTGGCGAGATTACGACAGATTGGAAACACATGCATAGTGCTAATCATTAGACATGGGTGCACTTACTGTGATTGGCAGGATCACTCTTTTTTGCGGATATCACCTCGCAAGTTCCTGAAAATCACACTTAGACCCTTTCTGTGGATCATGTATATGGCATTAGCCAATAAGATTGATCCATCAAAGCAGTCCATAATTGCTGCTTGGATTTTGTGTTCCTTTTTTCGTGAATACACAAAGCTTGTGTATCATTCTATTGATAGAAGGAGTAGAATGAGTACAAAGGGGCTACAACACATGACACGGACGCAGGCATGCGTGAACATGGTGCCCGGAGCAGAGAGAAGAGGATGCCCAACCCAAACGGAGGATACAACACAGCTAGACCTACCGAACTTGAACCAAGCTGCAATGCCGAACCAACACATGAATTCCACCATCGCCCGAGACAGAATCAAGACACCGCGAGCTCGCAAGATAGCGCCTTCAAGAAGGAAGATCACACCGATACCCCATCTTTATCCGGTTCGGGGGAGTCGGACATGGGGTTTCCCCTGAGCTCAAAGAGGGGCACAGTTGAAGGCCTTGGCAGCGCCTCCAATAAGGAAGCGACACCCACGGGCGCCGCCACAACCAGCACCAGCAAGCTGAGCAGGGATCGCTCCCTGACCTGAAGCAGAGCAATCTCATAGCCGCCGAGTGCAGAATCGAAGATGAGGAGGCCAAAGTTGGTCAAAACCAGCATGTCGGGAGGGGGTTGGCGGGGCTGCACTTGCCGTCGGAGGGCCTTCGATCCCACAAGCACATGATTTGGCAAAAGGTGGAGGCTTTGAGGCATACAGGGTAGGGTTGGCGACGAAGCAAAACCGCATGGGTGGATCTGGGGCGACGACATTGAGCAGCGCCGACGAACTAGGATTGGAGGGACACAGATCTGAGTGAGCCGGAGGGGACGCTGTTGGGGAACGTAGCAGAATTTTAAAATTTTCTACGCATCACCAAGATCAATCTAAGGAGTCATCTAGCAACGAGGGAGAGGGGAGTGCATCTACATACCCTTGTAGATCGTGCGCGGAAGCGTTCAAGAGAACGGGGTTGATGGAGTCATACTCGTCGTGATCCAAATCACCGATGACCTAGCGCCGAACGGACGGCACCTCCGCGTTCAACACACGTACGGTTGGGAAGACGTCTCCTCCAACTTGATCTAGCAAGGGGGAAGGAGAGGTTGATGAAGATCCAGCAGCACGACGGTGTGGTGGTGGAAGCAACGGCGATCTCGGCAGGGCTTCGCCAAGCTCAAGGAGATGGAGGAGTGTCACGGGAGGGAGAGGGAGGCGCCAGGGGCTAGGGTGCGGCTGCCCTCCCTCCCCCCACTATATATAGGGTCCCTACGGGGGTGCCGGCCCTAGGAGATCCAATCTCCAAGGGGGGGCGGCGGCCAAGGGGGTGGCTTGCCCCCCAAGCCAAGTGGGGCGCCCCCACCCCTAGGGTTTCCAACCCTAGGCGCAGGGGGAGGCCCAAGGAGGGTGCACCAGCCCACTAGGGGCTGCCCCCCCCCCACTTCAGCCCATGGGACCCTCTGGGATAGGTGGCCCCACCCGGTGGACCCCCGGGACCCTTCCGGTGGTCCCGGTATAATACCGATTACCCCCGAAACTTTCCCGATGGCCAAAACTTGACTTCCTATATATAAATCTTCATCTCCGGACCATTCCGTAACTCCTCGTGACGTCTGAGATCTCATCTGGGACTCTGAACAACTTTCGGGTTACCGTATACTAATATCTCAACAACCCTAGCGTCACCGAACCTTAAGTGTGTAGACCCTACGGGTTCGGGAGACACACAGACATGATCGAGACGACTCTCCGGTCAATAAGGATCTGGATACGCATGTTGGCTCCCACATGCTCCTCGATGATCTCATCGAATGAACCACGATGTCGAGGATTCAATCAATCCCATATACAATTTCCTTTGTCAATCGGTACGTTACTTGCCCGAGACTCGATCGTTGGTATCCCAATACCTCGTTCAATCTCGTTACCGGCAAGTCACTTTACTCGTACCATAATGCATGATCCCGTGATCAACCACTTGGTCACATTGAGCTCATTATGATGATGCATTACCGAGTGGGCCCAGAGATACCTCTCCGTCATACGGAGTGACAAATCCCAGTCACGATTCGTGCCAACCCAACAGACACTTTCGGAGATACCTGTAGTGTACCTTTATAGTCACCCAGTTACATTGTGACGTTTGGCAGACCCAAAGCACTCCTACGGTATCCCGGAGTTGCACAATCTCATGGTCTAAGGAAATGATACTTGACATTCGGAAAAGCTATAGCAAACGAACTACACGATCTTTGAGCTATGCTTGTTGGAAATATGCCCTAGAGGCAATAATAAAATGGTTATTATTATATTTTTTTGTTCATGATAATTGTCTATTATTCATGCTATAATTGTGTTATCCGGAAATTGTAATACATGTGTGAATACATAGACCACAACACGTCCCTAGTGAGCCTCTAGTTGACTAGCTCGTTGATCAAAAGATAGTCATGGTTTCCTGACTATGGACATTGGATGTCATTGAATACGGGATCACATCATTAGGAGAATGATGTGATGGACAAGACCCAATCCTAAGCATAGCTCAAAGATCATGTAGTTCGTTTGATGTAGCTTTTCTGAATGTCAAGTATCATTTCCTTAGACCATGAGATTGTGCAACTCCCGGATACCGTAGGAGTGCCTTGGGTGTGCCAAACGTCACAACGTAATTGGGTGACTATAAAGGTACATTACAGGTATCTCCGAAAGTGTCTGTTGGGTTGGCACGAATCAAGACTGGTATTTGTCACTCAGTATGACGGAGAGGTATCTCTGGGCCCACTCGATAATGCATCATCATAATGAGCTCAATGTGACCAAGTGGTTGATCACGGGATCATGCATTACGACACGAGTAAAGTGACTTGCCGGTAACGAGATTGAACTAGGTATTAGGATACCGACGATCGAGTCTCGGGCAAGTAACGTACCGATTGACAAAGGGAATTGTATACAGATTGATTGAATCCTCGACATCGTGGTTCATCCGATGAGATTATCGTGGAGCATGTGGGAGCCAACATGGGTATCCAGATCCTACTGTTGGTTATTGACCGGAGAGGCGTCTCGGTCATGTCTGCATGTGTCCCGAACCCATAGGGTCTGCACACTTAAGGTTCGGTGACGCTAGGGTTGTAGAGATATTAGCATACGGTAACCCGAAAGTTGTTCGGAGTCCCGGATGAGATCTCGGACGTCACGAGGAGTTCTGGAATGGTTCGGAGGTGAAGATTTATATATAGGAAGTCAAGTTTCAGCCATCGGGAAAGTTTTGGGGGTAATCGGTATTGTACCGGGACCACCGGAAGGGTCCCGGGGGTCCACCAGGTGGGGCACCTATCCCGGAGGGCCCCATGGGCTGAAGTGGGAGGGGAACCAGCCCCTAGTGGGCTGGTGCGCCCCCCTTGGGCCTCCCCCTGCGCCTAGGGTTGGAAACCCTAGGGGTGGGGGGCGCCACCCTTGCCTTGGGGGGCAAGGCACCCCCTTGGCCGACGCCCCCCCTAGGAGATTGGATCTCCTAGGGTTGGCGCCCCACCTAGGCACCCTATATATAGTGGGGGGGGGGAGGGAGGGCAGCCGCACCCCATGCCCCTGGCCTCTCCCTCTTCCTCCCGTGACACTCCTCCGTCTCCCTGCGCTTGGCGAAGCTCTGCCGAGATCACCGTTGCTTCCACCACCATGCCGTCGTGCTGCTGGATCTTCATCAACCTCTCCTTTCCCCTTGCTGGATCAAGTTGTAGGAGACGTCTTCCCAACCGTACATGTGTTGAACGCGGAGGTGCCGTCCGTTCGACACTTGGTCATCGGTGATTTGGATCACGTCGAGTACGACTCCATCAACCCCGTTCTCTTAAACGCTTCCCCGCACGATCTACAAGGGTATGTAGATGCACTCCTCCCTCCCTCGTTGCTAGATGATGTTGGAAATATGCCCTAGAGGCAATAATAAAAGTATTATTATTATATTTCCTTGTTCATGATAATTGTCTTTTATTCATGCTATAACTGTATTATCCGGAAATCGTAATACACGTGTGAATACATAGACCACAATATGTCCCTAGTGAGCCTCTAGTTGACTAGCTCGTTGTGATCAACAGATAGTCATGGTTTCCTGGCTATGGACATTGGATGTCGTTGATAACGGGATCACATCATTAGGAGAATGATGTGATGGACAAGACCCAATCCTAAGACTAGCACAAAAGATCGTGTAGTTCATTTGCTAGAGCTTTGCCAATGTCAAGTATCTCTTCCTTTGACCATGAGATCGTGTAACTCCTGGATACCGTAGGAGTGCCTTGGGTGTATCAAACGTCACAACGTAACTGGGTGACTATAAAGATGCACTACAGGCATCTCCGAAAGTATCTATTGTTTTATGCGGATCGAGACTGGGATTTGTCACTCCGTGTAAACGGAGAGGTATCTCTGGGCCCACTCGGTAGGACATCATCATATGCGCAATGTGACCAAGGAGTTGATCACGGGATGATGTGTTACGGAACGAGTAAAGTGACTTGCCGGTACCGAGATTGAACAAGGTATCGATATACCGACGATCGAATCTCGGGCAAGTAAAATACCGCCTGACAAAGGGAATTGTATGCGGGATCGATTGAGTCCTTGACATCGTGGTTCATCCGATGAGATCATCGTGGAACATGTGGGAGCCACCATGGGTATCCAGATCCCGCTGTTGGTTATTGACCGGAGAACGTCTCGGTCATGTCTGCATGTCTCCCGAACCCGTAGGGTCTACACACTTAAGGTTCGATGACGCTAGGGTTATAAAGGAAGCTTGTATGTGGTAACCGAATGTTGTTCGGAGTCCCGGATGAGATCCCGGACGTCACGAGGAGTTCCGGAATGGTCCGGAGGTAAAGATTTATATATAGGAAGTCCTGTTTCGGCCATCGGGACAAGTTTCGGGGTCATCGGTATTGTACCGGGACCACCGGAAGGGTCCCGGGGGCCCACCGGGTGGGGCCACCTGCCCCGGGGGGCCACATGGGCTGTAGGGGGTGCGCCTTGGCCTACATGGGCCAAGGGCACCAGCCCCAAGAGGCCCATGCGCCTAGGGAACCCTAGAGGGAAGAGTCCTCGAGGGGGAAGGCACCTCCGAGGTGCCTTGGGGAGGATGGACTCCTCCCCCCTCCTTAGCCGCACCCCTTTCTTGGAGTAGGGGGCAAGGCTGCGCCTCCCCCCTCTCCCCTGCCCCTATATATAGTGGAGGGGAGGGAGGGCATCCATACCTGAGCCCTTGGCGCCTCCCTCCCTCCCGTGACACCTCCTCCTCTCCCGTAGGTGCTTGGCGAAGCCCTGCAGGATTGCCACGCTCCTCCATCACCACCACGCCGTTGTGCTGCTGCTGGATGGAGTCTTCCTCAACCTCTCCCTCTCTCCTTGCTGGATCAAGGCGTGGGAGACATCGTCGGGCTGTACGTGTGTTGAACGCGGAGGTGCCGTGCGTTCGGCACTTGATCATCGGTGATTTGAATCACGACGAGTACGACTCCATCAACCCCGTTCACTTGAACGCTTCCGCTTAGCGATCTACAAGGGTATGTAGATGCACTCCCCTTTCTACTCGTTGCTGGTCTCTCCATAGATAGATCTTGGTGTTACGTAGGAAATTTTTTGAATTTCTGCTACGTTCCCCAACAGTGGCATCATGAGCTAGGTCTATTGCGTAGATTCTTTGCACGAGTAGAACACAAAGTAGTTGTGGGCGTTGATGTTGTTCAATATTCTTACCGTTACTAGTCCAATCTTGTTTCGACGGTATTGTGGGATGAAGCGGCCCGGACCGACCTTACACGTACTCTTACGTGAGACAGGTTCCACCGATTGACATGCACTTGGTGCATAAGGTGGCTAGCGGGTGCCAGTCTCTCCCACTTTAGTCGGAACGGATTCGATGAAAAGGGTCCTTATGAAGGGTAAATAGCAATTGGCATATCACGTTGTGGTCTTGCGTAGGTAAGAAACGTTCTTGCTAGAAACCCATAGCAGCCACGTAAAACATGCAAACAACAATTAGAGGACGTCTAACTTGTTTTTGCAGGGTATGCTATGTGATGTGATATGGCCAAAAGGATGTGATGAATGATATATGTGATGTATGAGATTGATCATGTTCTTGTAATAGGATTCACGACTTGCATGTCGATGAGTATGACAACCGGCAGGAGCCATAGGAGTTGTCTTTATTTTTTGTATGACCTGTGCGTCATTGAAGAACGCCATGTAACTTACTTTACTTTATTGCTAAACGCGTTAGCCATAGAAGTAGAAGTAGTCGTTGGCGTGACAACTTCATGAAGACACGATGATGGAGATCATGATGATGGAGATCATGGTGTCATGCCGGTGACGATGATGATCATGGAGCCCCGAAGATGAAGATCAAAAGGAGCAAAATGATATTGGCCATATCATGTCACTATTTGATTGCATGTGATGTTTATCATGTTTATGCATCTTGTTTACTTAGGACGACGGTAGTAAATAAGATGATCCCTTACAAAATTTCAAGAAGTGTTCTCCCCTAACTATGCACCGTTGCTACAGTTCGTCGCTTCTAAGCACCACGTGATGATCGGGTGTGATGGATTCTTACGTTCACATACAACGGGTGTAAGACAGTTTTACACAGCGAAAACACTTAGGGTTAACTTGACGAGCCTAGCATGTACAGACATGGCCTCGGAACACGGAGACCGAAAGGTCGAGCATGAGTCGTATAGTAGATACGATCAACATGAAGATGTTCACCGACGTTAACTAGTCCGTCTCACGTGATGATCGGACACGGCCTAGTTGACTCGGATCATGTGATCACTTAGATGACCAGAGGGATGTCTATCTAAGTGGGAGTTCATAAGATGAACTTAATTATCCTGAACATAGTCAAAAGACCTTTTGCAAATTATGTCGTAGCTCGCGCTTTAGTTCTACTGTTTTAGATATGTTCCTAGAGAAAATATAGTTGAAAGTTGACAGTAGCGATTATGCGGACACTAGAACGCTTATGTCCTTAATGCACTGCTTAGTGTGCTGAACCCCAAACGTCGTTTGTGGATGTTTCGAACATCAGACATACACGTTTTGATAACTACGTGATAGTTCAGTTAAACGGTTTAGAGTTGAGGCACTAAAGACGTTTTCGAAACGTCGCGGAACATATGAGATGTTTCGAGGGCTGAAATTGGGATTTCAGGCTCGTGCCCATGTCAAGAGGTTTGAGACCTCCGACGATTTTCTTAGCCTGCAAACTAAGGAGAGAAGCTCAATTGTTGAGCTTGTGCTCAGATTGTCTGAGTACAACAATCACTTGAATCAAGTGGGAGTTGATCTTCCAGATGAAATAGTGATAGTTTCTCCGAAGTCATTACCACCAAGCTGCTAGAGCTTCGTGATGAACTATAACATATCAGGGATAGATATGATGATCCTTGAAATATTCGCGTTGTTTGACACCGCGAAAGTAGAAATCAAGAAGGAGCATCAATTGTTGATGGTTGGTGAAACCACTAGTTTCAAGATGGGCAAGGGCAAGAAGGGATACTTCATGAAACGGCAAATCAGCTGCTGCACCAGTGAAGAAACCCGAGGTTGAACCCAAACCCGAGACTAAGTGCTTCTGTAATAAGGGGAACAGTCACTAGAGCAGAATTACCCTAGATACTTGGTAGATGAGAAGGCTGGCAAGGTCGATAGAAGTATATTGGATATACATTATGTTAATGTGTACTTTACTAGTACTCCTAGTAGCACCAGGGTATAAGATACCGGTTCGGTTGCTATGTGTTAGTAACTCGAAATAAAAGCTACGGAATAAAAGGAGACTGGCTAAAGGTGAGCTGACGATATGTGTTGGAAGTGTTTCCAAGGTTGATATGATCAAGCATCGCACGCTCCCTCTACCACCGAGATTGATGTTTGCGTTGAGCATAGACATGATTGGATTATGTCTATCGCAATACGGTTATTCATTTAAGGAGAATAATGGTTACTCTATTTTTGAATAATACCTTCAATGGTCTTGCACCTAAAGGAATGGTTTATTGAATCTCGGTCGTAGTGATACACATTTTCATGCCAAAAGATATAAGATAGTAATGATAGTACCACTTACTTGTGGCACTGCCATGTAAGTCATAATGGTATAAAACGCATGAAGAAGCTCCATGTTGATGGATCTTTGGACTCACTCGTTTTTGAAAAGTTTGAGACATGCGAACCATGTCTATTGGTGTATATGCACGAAGAAACTCCATGCAAATGGACCGTTCGGACTCACTTGATTTTGAATCACTTGAGATATGCAAATCATACCACATAGGCAAGATGACTGAAAAGCCTCGGTTTCAATAAGATGGAACAAGATAGCAACTTGTTGAATTAACGCATTTTGATGTGTGCAGTCCAATAAGTGCTGAGGCATGCAGTGAATATCGTTATGTTCTTACTTCACAGATGATTCGAGTAGATGTTGAGAATATTTACTTGATGAAACACAAGTCTGAATTATTGAATGGTTCAAGTAATTTCAGAGTGAAGTAGCAGATCATTGTGACAAGAGGATAAAATGTCTATGATATGATCATAGAGATGAATATCTGAGTTACGAGTTTTGGCACACAATTAAGACATTGTGGAAATTGTTTCGCAATTAATACCGGCTGGAACACCATAATGTGATGGTGTGTCCGAACATCATAGTTGCACCCTATTGGATATGGTGCGTACCATGATGTCTCTTATCGAATTACCACTATTGTTCATGGGTTAGGCATTAGAGACAACCACATTCACTTTAAATAGGGCACCACGTAATTCCATTGAGATGACACCGTATGAATTATGGTTTAGAGAAACCTAAGTTGTCGTTTCTTAAAAGTTTGGGGCTGCGACGCTTATATGAAAAGGTTTCAGGTTGATAAGCTCGAACCCAAAGCGGATAAAATGCATCTTCATAGGAAACCCAAAACAGTTGGGTATACCTCCTAATTCAGATCCGAAAGCAATATGGATTGTTTCTAGAATCGGGTCCTTTCTCGAGGAAAAGTTTCTCTCGAAAGAATTGAGTGGGAGGATGGTGGAGACTTGATGAGGTTATTGAACCGTCTCTTCAACTAGTGTGTGACAGGGCACAGGGAGTTGTTCCTGTGGCACCTACACCAATTGAAGTGGAAGCTTATGATATTGATCATGAAACTTCGGATCAAGTCACTCCCAAACCTTGTAGGATGACAAGGATGCGTACTACTTCAGAGTGGTACGTAATCCTGTCTTGAAGGTCATGTTGCTAGACAACAATGAACCTACGAGCTATGGAGAAGCGATGGTGGGCCCGGATTCCGATAAATGGCTTGAGGCCATAAAATCCGAGAGAGGATCCATGTATGAAAACAAAGTGTAGACTTTGGCAGAATGGCTCGATGGTCGTAAGGCTAATGAGTACAGATGGATTTCAAAAGGAAGACGGACAATGATGGTAAATGTCACCATTAAGAAAGCTCGACTTGTCGTTAAGATGTTTTCCGACAAGTTCAAGGAGTTGACTACGATGAGATTTTCTCACTCGTAGCGATGCTAAGAGTCTGTTGGAATTATATTAGCGATTACTGCATTATTTATGAAATCTTGCAGAGAGGATGTCAAAACATTGTTTCCTCGACGATTTTAATGAGGAAAGGTTGTATGTGATACAACCGGAAGGTTTTGTCAATCCCGAAAGATGCTAATAAGTATGCAAAGCTCCAGCAATCCTTCTAAGGACTGGAGTGAGCATCTCGGAGTTGGAATGTATGCTTTGATGATGATCAAAATTTTTGGGTTTGTACAAAGTTTATGAGAAACTTGTATTTCCAAAGAAGTGAGTGGGAGCGCTATAGAATTTCTGATGAGTATATGTTGTTGACATATTGTTGATCAGAAATGACGTAGAATTTCTGGAAAGCATATAGGGTTATTTTGAAAGTGTTTTTCAATGGAAAGCCTGGATTAAGCTACTTGAACATTGAGCATTAAGATCTATAAGGATAGATCAAAATGCTTAATAATACTTTCAAATGAGCACATACCTTGACATGATCTTGAAGGTGTTCAAGATGGACCAGTCAAAGAAGGAGTTCTTGCCTGAGTTGTAAGGTACGAAGTTAAGACTTAAAGCTCGACCACGGCAGAATAGAGAGAAAGGACGAAGGTCGTCCCCTATGCTTAAGACGTAGGCTCTTCAGTATGCTATGCTGTGTACCGCACCTGAAGTGTGCCTTGCCATGAGTCAGTCAAGGGGTACAAGAGTGATCCAAGAATGGCTCACAGGACAGCGGTCAAAGTTATCCTTAGTAACTAGTGGACTAAGGAATTTTCTCGATTATGGAGGTGGTAAAAGAGTTCGTCGTAAAGGTTACGACGATGCAAGCTTGACACCTATCCGGATAGCTCTGAGTAGAGATACCGGATACATATAATGGAGCAATAATTTAGAATAGCTCCAAGTAGAACAGTTGTTTGGAATAGCTCCAAATAGAGCGTGGAAGCTGCATCTAGGAGATGACATAGAGATTTGTAAAGCACACACGGATCTGAAAGGTTCAGACCCGTTGACTAAAACCTCTCTCACAAGCAACATGATCAAACATAAAACTCATTGAGTGTTAATCACATAGTGATGTGAACTAGACTACTGACTCTAGTAAACTCTTGGGTATTAGTCACATGGCGATGTGACCTGTGAGTGTTAATCACATGGCGATGTGAACTAGATTATTGACTCTAGTGCAAGTGGGAGACTGTTGGAAATATGCCCTAGAGGCAATAATAAAAGTATTATTATTATATTTCCTTGTTCATGATAATTGTCTTTTATTCATGCTATAACTGTATTATCCGGAAATCGTAATACACGTGTGAATACATAGACCACAATATGTCCCTAGTGAGCCTCTAGTTGACTAGCTCGTTGTGATCAACAGATAGTCATGGTTTCCTGGCTATGGACATTGGATGTCGTTGATAACAGGATCACATCATTAGGAGAATGATGTGATGGACAAGACCCAATCCTAAGACTAGCACAAAAGATCGAGTAGTTCATTTGCTAGAGCTTTGCGAATGTCAAGTATCTCTTCCTTTGACCATGAGATCGTATAACTCCTGGATACCGTAGGAGTGCTTTGGGTGTATCAAACGTCACAACGTAACTGGGTGACTATAAAGGTGCACTACAGGTATCTCCGAAAGTATCTATTGTTTTATGCGGATCGAGACTGGGATTTGTCACTCCGTGTAAACGGAGAGGTATCTCTGGGCCCACTCGGTAGGACATCATCATATGCGCAATGTGACCAAGGATTTGATCACGGGATGATGTGTTACGGAACGAGTAAAGTGACTTGCCGATAACGAGATTGAACAAGGTATTGGATACCGACGATCGAATCTCGGGCAAGTAAAATACCGCTAGACAAAGGGAATTGAATACGGGATTGATTAAGTCCTTGACATCGTGTTTCATCCGATGAGATCATCGTGGAACATGTGGGAGCCATCATGGGTATCCAGATCCCGCTGTTGGTTATTGACCGGAGAACATCTCGGTCATGTCTGCATGTCTCCCGAACCCGTAGGGTCTACACACTTAAGGTTCGATGACGCTAGGGTTATAAAGGAAGCTTGCATGTGGTAACCGAATGTTGTTCGGAGTCCCGGATGAGATCCCGGACGTCACGAGGAGTTCCGGAATGGTCCGGAGGTAAAGATTTATATATAGGAAGTCCTGTTTCGGCCATCGGGACAAGTTTCGGGGTCATCGGTATTGTACCGGGACCACCGGAAGGGTCCCGGGGGCCCACCGGGTGGGGCCACCTGCCCCGGGGGGCCACATGGGCTGTAGGGGGTGCGCCTTGGCCTACATGGGCCAAGGGCACCAGCCCCTAGAGGCCCATGCGCCAAGATAAAGGAAAAAGGGAAGAGTCCTAAAGGGGGAAGGCACCTCCGAGGTGCCTTGGGGAGGATGGACTCCTCCCCATCCTTAGCCGCACCCCTTCCTTGGAGGAGGGGGCAAGGCTGCGCCTCCCCCCTCTCCCTTGGCCCTATATATAGTGGGGAAAAGGAGGAGCAATGATACCTAAGGCCTTTGGTTGCCTCCCTCTCCCTCCCGTGACACATCTCCTCTCCCGTAGGTGCTCGGTGAAGCCCTACAGGATTGCCACGCTCCTCCATCACCACCACGCCGTTGTGCTGCTGCTGGATGGAGTCTTCCTCAACCTCTCCCTCTCTCCTTGCTGGATCAAGGCGTGGGAGACGTCACCGGGCTGTACGTGTGTTGAACGCGGAGGTGCCGTCCGTTCGGCACTTGATCATCGGTGATCTGAATCACGACGAGTACGACTCCATCAACCCCGTTCACTTGAACGCTTCCGCTTAGCGATCTACAAGGGTATGTAGATGCAAACTCTCCTCTCTCTTTCTACTCGTTGCTGGTCTCTCCATAGATAGATATTGGTGATTCGTAGGAAAATTTTTGAATTTCTGCTACGTTCCCCAACAGATGACTCCATAGATTGATCTTGGTGATGCGTAGAAAATTTTAAAATTCTGCTACGTTGCCCAACAGTGGTATCAGAGCTAGGTCTATGCGTAGTTACTATGCACAAGTAGAACACAAAGCAGTTGTGGGCGTCGATATTGTCAATTTGCTTGCCGTTACTAGTCTTATCTTGATTCGGCGGCATCGTGGGATGAAGCGGCCCGGACCGACCTTACACGTACGCTTACGTGAGACTGGTTCCACCGACTGACATGCACTAGTTGCATAAGGTGGCTGGCGGGTGTCCGTCTCTCCCACTTTAGTCGGATCAGATTCGATGAACAGGGTCCTTATGAAGGGTAAATAGAAATTGGCAATTCACGTTGTGGTTTTGGCGTAGGTAAGAAACGTTCTTGCTAGAAACCTATAGCAGCCACGTAAAAACTTGCAACAACAATTAGAGGACGTCTAACTTGTTTTTGCAGCAAGTGTTTTGTGATGTGATATGGCCAAAGGATGTGATGAATGATATATGTGATGTATGAGATGATCATGTTCTTGTAATAGGAATCACGACTTGCATGTCGATGAGTATGACAACCGGCAGGAGCCATAGGAGTTGTCTTTATTTATTTATGACATGCGTGTCAACATAAACGTCATGTAATTACTTTACTTTATTGCTAAAGCGTTAGCCATAGTAGTAGAAGTAATAGATGACGAGACAACTTCAAGAAGACATGATGATGGAGATCATGATGATGGAGATCATGGTGTCATGCCGGTGACAACGATGATCATGAAGCCCCGAAGATGGAGATCAAAAGGAGCAAATGATATTGGCCATATCATGTCACTATTTGATTGCATGTGATGTTTATCATGTTTTACATCTTATTTGCTTAGAACGACGGTAGCTTAAATAAGATGATCCCTCGTAATAATTTCAAGAAAGTGTTCCCCCTAACTGTGCACCGTTGCGAAGGTTCGTTGTTTCGAAGCACCACGTGATGATCGGGTGTGATAGATTCTAACGTTCGAATACAACGGGTGTAAGCCAGATTTACACATGCAATACACTTAGGTTGACTTGACGAGCCTAGCATGTACAGACATGGCCTCAGAACACAGAAGACCGAAAGGTCGAGCATGAGTCGTATAGAAGATACGATCAACATGAAGATGTTCGCCGATGTTGACTAGTCCGTCTCACGTGATGATCGGACACGGCCTAGTTGACTCGGATCATGTTTCACTTAGATGACTAGAGGGATGTCTATCTGAGTGGGAGTTCATTGAGTAATTTGATTAGATAAACTTAATTATCATGAACTTAGTCTAAAATCTTTACAATATGTCTTGTAGATCAAATGGCCCACGTTGTCCTCAACTTCAACGCGTTCCTAGAGAAAACCAAGCTGAAAGATGATGGCAGCAACTATACGGACTGGGTCCGGAACCTGAGGATCATCCTCATAGCTGCCAAGAATGATTATGTCCTAGAAGCACCGCTAGGTGACGCACCCATCCTAGAGAACCAAGACGTTATGAATGCTTGGCAGTCACGTGCTGATGATTACTCCCTCGTTCACTGCGGCATGCTTTATAGCTTAGAACCAGGGCTCCAAAAGCGTTTTGAGAGACACGGAACATATGAGATGTTTGAAGAGCTAAAAATGGTTTTCCAAGCTCATGTCCGGGTCGAGAGATATGAAGTCTCCGACAAGTTCTTCAGTTGTAAGATGGAGGAAAATAGTTCTGTCAGTGAGCACATACTCAAAATGTCTGGGTTGCATAACCGCTTGACTCAGCTGAGAGTTAATCTCCCGGATGATGCGGTCATTGACAAAATCCTTCAGTCGCTTCCACCGAGCTACAAGAGCTTTGTGATGAACTTCAATATGCAGGGGATGGAAAAGACCATTCCTGAGGTGTATTCAATGCTGAAATCAGCAGAGGTGGAAATCAAAAAGGAACATCAAGTGTTGATGGTGAATAAAACCACTAAGTTCAAGAAAGGCAAGGGTAAGAAGAACTTCAAGAAGGACGGCAAGGGAGTTGCCGCGCCCGGTAAGCAAGCTGCCGGGAAGAAGCCAAAGAATGGACCCAAGCCCGAGACTGAGTGTTTTTATTGCAAGGGAAGTGGTCACTGGAAGCAGAACTGTCCCAAATACTTAGCGGACAAGAAGGTCGGCAACACTAAAGGTATATGTGATATACATGTAATTGATGTGTACCTTACCAGTACTCGTAGTAGCTCCTGGGTATTTGATACCGGTGCAGTTGCTCACATTTTTAACTCAAAGCAGGAGCTACGGAATAAGCGGAGACTGGCGAAGGACGAGGTGACGATGCGCGTCGGGAATGGTTCCAAGGTCGATGTGATCGCCGTCGGCACGCTACCTCTACATTTACCTACGGGGTTAGTTTTAAACCTCAATAATTGTTATTTAGTGCCAGCTTTAAGCATGAACATTGTATCCGGATCTCGTTTAATTCAAGATGGCTACTCATTTAAATCCGAGAATAATGGTTGTTCTATTTATATGAGAGATATGTTTTATGGTCATGCTCCGATGGTGAATGGTTTATTCTTAATGAATCTCGAGCGTAATGCTACACATATTCATAGTGTGAATACCAAAAGATGTAAGGTTGATAATGATAGTCCCACATACTTGTGGCACTGCTGCCTTGGTCACATAGGTGTCAAACGCATGAAGAGGCTCCATGCAGATGGACTTTTAGAGTCTCTTGATTACGAATCATTTGACACGTGCGAACCATGCCTCATGGGTAAAATGACCAAGACTCCATTCTCAGGAACAATGGAGCGAGCAACCAACTTATTGGAAATCATACATACTGATGTGTGCGGTCCAATGAGTGTTGAGGCTCGCGGTGGCTATCGTTATGTTCTCACCCTCACTGATGACTTGAGTAGATATGGGTATGTCTACTTAATGAAACACAAGTCTGAGACCTTTGAAAAGTTCAAGGAATTTCAGAGTGAGGTTGAGAATCAACGTGACAAGAAAATCAATTTCTTGCGATCAGATCGTGGGGGAGAATACTTGAGTCACAAATTTGGCACACACTTAAGAAAATGTGGAATAGTTTCACAACTCACGCCACCTGGAACACCTCCGTGTAATGGTGTGTCAGAATGTCGTAATCGCACTCTATTGGATATGGTGCGATCTATGATGTCTCGTACCGATTTACCGCTGTCATTTTGGGGCTATGCTTTAGAGACTGCCGCATTCACTTTAAATAGGGCTCCGTCGAAATCCGTTGAGACGACACCGTATGAATTATGGTTTGGGAAGAAACCTAAGCTGTCGTTTCTAAAAGTTTGGGGATGCGATGCTTATGTCAAGAAACTTCAACCTGAAAAGCTCAAACCCAAGTCGGAAAAATGCGTCTTCATAGGATACCCAAAAGAAACTGTTGGGTATAACTTCTACCTCAGATCCGAAGGGAAGATCTTTGTAGCCAAGAATGGGTCCTTTCTAGAGAAAGAGTTTCTCTCGATAGAAATAAGTGGGAGGAAAGTAGAACTTGATGAAGTATTACCTCTTGAACCGGTAAGTGGCGCAACTCAAGAAAATGTTCCTGAGGTGCCTGCACCGACTAGAGAGGAAGTTAATGATGATGATCATGAAGCTTCAGATCAAGTTACTACTGAACTTCATAGGTCCACGAGGACACGTTCCGCACCAGAGTGGTACGACAACCCTGTCTTGGAAATCATGTTGTTAGACAACGGTGAACCTTCGAACTATGAAGAAGCGATGGCGGGCCCGGATTCCGACCAATGGCTGGAAGCCATGAAATCCGAGATAGGATCCATGTATGAAAATGAAGTATGGACTTTGACTGACTTGCCTGTTGATCGGCAAGCCATAGAAAATAAATGGATCTTTAAGAACAAGACAGACGCGGATGGTAATGTGACCATCTATAAAGCTCGGCTTTTCGCTAAGGGTTATCGACAAGTTCAAGGGGTTGACTACGATGAGACTTTCTCACCCGTAGTGAAGCTGAAGTCCGTCCGAATCATGTTAGCAATTGCCGCATTCTATGATTATGAGATATGGCAAATGGACGTCAAAACGGCATTCCTTGATGGTTTCCTTAAGGAAGAATTGTATATGATGCAGCCGGAAGGTTTTGTCGATCCTAAGAATGCTGACAAGGTGTGCAAGATCCAACACTCAATTTATGGGCTGGTGCAAGAATCTCGGAGTTGGAACATTCATTTTGATGAGATGATCAAAGCGTTTGGGTTTATGCAGACTTATGGAGAAGCCTGCATTTACAAGAAAGTGAGTGGGAGCTCTGTAGCATTTCTCATATTGTATGTGGATGACATACTGTTGATGGGAAATGATATAGAATTCTTGGAAAGCATAAAGGCCTACTTGAACAAGTGTTTTTCAATGAAGGACCTTGGAGAAGCTGCTTATATATTAGGCATCAAGATCTATAGAGATAGATCGAGACGCCTCATTGGTCTTTCACAGAGTACGTACCTTGACAAGATATTGAAGAAGTTCAAAATGGATCAGTCAAAGAAGGGGTTCTTGCCTGTACTGCAAGGTACGAGATTGAGCACGGCTCAATGCCCGACCATGGCAGAAGATAGAGAAAAGATGAGTGTCGTCCCCTATGCCTCGGCCATAGGGTCTATCATGTATGCTATGCTGTGTACCAGACCTGATGTAAACCTTGCCGTAAGTTTGGTAGGAAGGTACCAAAGTAATCACGGCATGGAACACTGGACAGTGGTCAAGAATATCCTGAAGTACCTGAAAAGGACTAAGGACATGTTTCTCGTGTATGGAGGTGACGAAGAGCTCGTCGTAAAGGGTTACGTCGATGCTAGCTTCGACACAGATCTGGATGACTCTAAGTCACAAACCGGATACATGTATATTTTGAATGGTGAGGCAGTAAACTGGTGCAGTTGCAAGCAAAGCGTTGTGGCGGGATCTACATGTGAAGTGGAGTACATGGCAGCCTCGGAGGCAACACAAGAAGCAGTCTGGGTGAAGGAGTTCATTACCGACCTAGGAGTCATACCCAATGCGTCGGGCCCGATGACTCTCTTCTATGACAACACTGGAGCTATTGCCCTTGCCAAGGAGCCCAGGTTTCACAGGAAGACCAGACATATCAAGCGTCGCTTCAACTCCATTCGTGAAAGTGTTCAAAATGGAGACATAGAGATTTGTAAGGTACATACGTACCTGAATGTGGCAGATCCGTTGACTAAACCTCTCCCTAGAGCAAAACATGATCAACACCAGAACTGCATGGGTGTTCAATTCATCACAATGTAACTAGATTATTGACTCTAGTGCAAGTGGGAGACTGTTGGAAATATGCCCTAGAGGCAATAATAAAATGGTTATTATTATATTTCTTTGTTCATGATAATTGTCTATTGTTCATGCTATAATTATGTTATCCGGAAATCATAATACATGTGTGAATACATAGACCACAACACGTCCCTAGTGAGCCTCTAGTTGACTAGCTCGTTGATAAAAAGATAGTCAAGGTTTCCTGACTATGGACATTGGATGTCATTGATAACGGGATCACATCATTAGGAGAATGATGTGATGGACAAGACCCAATCCTAAGCATAGCTCAAAGATCGTGTAGTTCGTTTGCTGTAGCTTTTCTGAATGTCAAGTATCATTTCCTTAGACCATGAGATTGTGCAACTCCCGGATACCGTAGGAGTGCCTTGGGTGTGCCAAATGTCACAACGTAACTGGGTGACTATAAACGTACATTACAGGTATCTCCGAAAGTGTCTGTTGGGTTGGCACAAATCAAGACTAGGATTTGTCACTCGTATGACGGAGAGGTATCTCTGGGCCCACTCGGTAATGCATCATCATAATGAGCTCAATGTGACCAAGTGGTTGATCACGGGATCATGCATTACGGCACGAGTAAAGTGACTTGCCGGTAACGAGATTGAACTAGGTATTAGGATACCGATGATCGAGTCTCGGGCAAGTAACGTACCGATTGACAAAGGGAATTGTATACAGATTGATTGAATCCTCGACATCGTGGTTCATCCGATGAGATCATCGAGGAGCATGTGGGAGCCAACATGGGTATCCAGATCCCGCAGTTGGTTATTGACCGGAAATGCGTCTCGGTCATGTCTGCATGTCTCCCGAACCCGTAGGGTCTACACACTTAAGGTTTGGTGATGCTAGGGTTGTAGAGATATTAGCATACGGTAATCTGAAAGTTATTCGGAGTCCCAGATGAGATCCCGGACATCACGAGGAGTTCCGGAATGGTCCGGAGGTGTAGATTTATATATAGGAAGTCAAGTTTCGGCCATCGGGAAAGTTTCGGGGGTAATCGGTGTTGTACCGGGACCACCGGAAGGGTCCCGGGGGTCCACCGGGTGGGGCCACCTAACCCGGAGGGCCCCATGGGCTGAAGCGGGAGGGGAACCAGCCCCTAGTGGGCTGGTGCGCCCCTCTTGGGCCTCCCACTGCGCCTAGGGTTGGAAACCCTAGGGGTGGGGGGCGCCACCCTTGCCTTGGGGAGCAAGGCACCCCCTTGGCCGCCGCCCCCCCAGGAGATTGGATCTCCTAGGGCCGGCGTCCCCTAGGCACCCTATATATAGTGGGGGGAGGGAGGGCAGCCGCACCCCAAGCCCCTGGCCTCTCCCTCTCCCTCCCGTGACACTCCTCCGTCTCCCTGCGCTTGGCGAAGCTCTGCCGAGATCACCGTTGCTTCCACCACCACGCCGTCGTGTTGCTGGATCTTCATCAACCTCTCCTTTCCCCTTGCTGGATCAAGTTGGAGGATACGTCTTCCCAACCGTACGTGTGTTGAACGCCGAGGTGTCGTCCGTTCGGCACTTGGTTATCGGTGATTTGGATCACGTCGAGTACGACTCCATCAACCCCGTTCTCTTGAATGCTTCTGCGCGCGATCTACAAGGGTATGTAGATGCACTCCTCTCTCCCTCGTTGCTAGATGACTACATAGATTGATCTTGGTGATGCGTAGAAAATTTTAAAATTCTGCTACGTTCCCCAACAGTGGTATCAGAGCTAGGTCTATGCGTAGTTACTATGCATGAGTAGAACACAAAGCAGTTGTGGGTGTCGATATTGTCAATTTGCTTGCCGTTACTAGTTTTATCTTGATTCGGCGGCATCATGGGATGAAGCGACCCGGACCGACCTTACACGTACGCTTACGTGAGACTGGTTTCACCGACTGACATGCACTAGTTGCATAAGGTGGCTGGCGGGTGTCTGTCTCTCCCACTTTAGTCGGATCGGATTCGATGAATAGGGTCCATATGATGGGTAAATAGAAATTGGCAATTCACGTTGTGGTTTTGGCGTAGGTAAGAAACGTTCTTGCTAGAAACCTATAGCAGCCACGTAAAAACTTGCAATAACAATTAGAGGACGTCTAACTTGTTTTTGCAGCAAGTGTTTTGTGATGTGATATGGCCAAAGGATGTGATGAATGATATATGTGATGTATGAGATGATCATGTTCTTGTAATAGGAATCACGACTTGCATGTCGATGAGTATGACAACCGGCAGGAGCCATAGGAGTTGTCTTTATTTATTTATGACATGCGTGTCAACATAAATGTCATGTAATTACTTTACTTTATTGCTAAAGCATTAGCCATAGTACTATAAGTAATAGATGACGAGACAACTTCAAGAAGACACGATGATGGAGATCATGATGATGGAGATCATGGTGTCATGCCGGTGACAATGATGATCATGAAGCCCCGAAGATGGAGATCAAAAGGAGCAAATGATATTAGCCATATCATGTCACTATTTGATTGCATGTGATGTTTATCATGTTTTACATATTATTTGCTTAGAACGACGGTAGCTTAAATAAGATGATCCCTCGTAATAATTTCAAGAAAGTGTTCCCCCTAACTGTGCACCGTTGCGAAGGTTCGTTGTTTCGAAGAACCACATGATGATCGGGGGTGATAGATTCTAACATTCGAATACAACGGTTGTAAGCCAGATTTACACACGCAATACACTTAGGTTGACTTGACGAGCCTAGCATGTACAGACATGGCCTCGGAACACAGAAGACCGAAAGGTCGAGCATGAGTCGTATAGAAGATACGATCAACATGAAGATGTTCACCGATGTTGACTAGTCCGTCTCACGTGATGATCGGACACGGCCTAGTTGACTCGGATCATGTTTCACTTAGATGACTAGAGGGATGTCTATCTGAGTGGGAGTTCATTGAGTAATTTGATTAGATGAACTTAATTATCATGAACTTTGTCTAAAATCTTTATAATATGTCTTGTAGATCAAATGGCCCACGTTGTCCTCAACTTCAACGCGTTCCTAGAGAAAACCAAGCTGAAAGATGATGGCAGCAACTATACGGACTGGGTCCGGAACCTGAGGATCATCCTCATAGCTGCCAAGAAAGATTATGTCCATAGAAGCACCGCTAGGTGACGCACCCATCCCAGAGAACCAAGACGTTATGAATGCTTGGCAGTCACGTGCTGATGATTACTCCCTCGTTCAGTGCGGCATGCTTTACAACTTAGAACCGGGGCTCCAAAAGCGTTTTGAGAGACACGAAGCATATGAGATGTTCGAAGAGCTGAAAATGGTAACCCAGTTTGACTGATCCATATTGAACTTCTTCAATATCTTGTCAAGGTACGTACTCTGTGAAAGACCAATGAGGCGTCTCGATCTATCTCTATAGATCTTGATGCCTAATTGACGGAAATATGCCCTAGAGGCAATAATAAATTTATTATTTATTTCCTTATATCATGATAAATGTTTATTATTCATGCTAGAATTGTATTATCCGGAAACATAATACTTGTGTGAATACATAGACAAACTAAACGTCACTAGTGTGCCTCTACTTGACTAGCTCGTTAATCAAAGATGGTTATCTTTCCTAACCATAGACATGTGTTGTCATTTGATTAACGAGATCACATCATTAGGAGAATGATGTGATTGACATGACCCATTCCATTAGCTTAGCACCCGATCGTTTAGTATGTTGCTATTGCTTTCTTCAAGACTTATACATGTTCCTATGACTATGAGATTATGCAACTCCCATTTGCCAGAGGAACACTTTATGTGCTACCAAACATCACAACGTAACTGGGTGATTATAAAGGAGCTCTACAGGTGTCTCCAAAGGTACATGTTGGGTTGGCGTATTTCGAGATTAGGATTTGTCACTCCGATTGTCGGAGAGGTATCTCTGGGCCCTCTTGGTAATGCACATCACATAAGCCTTGCAAGCATTGCAACTAATGAGTTAGTTGCGAGATGATGTATTACGAAACGAGTAAAGAGACTTGCCGGTAACGAGATTGAACTAGGTATTGAGATACCGACGATCGAATCTCGGGCAAGTAAGGGAACAACATATGTTGTTATGCGGTCTAACCGATAAAGATCTTCATAGAATATGTAGGAGCCAATATGAGCATCCAAGTTCCGCTATTGGTTATTGACCGGAGACATGCCTCGGTCATGTCTACATTGTTCTCGAACCCGTAGGGTCCGCACGCTTAACGTTACGATGACAGTTTCATTATGAGTTTATATATTTTGATGTACCAAAGTTTGTTTGGAGTCCTGGATGTGATCACGGACATGAAGAGGAGTCTCGAAATGGTCAAGACATAAAGATTGATATATTGGAAGCCTATGTTTGGACACTGGAACTGTTCCGGGTGAAATCGGCATTTTACCGGAGTACCGGGAGGTTACCGGAACCCCCCGGTAACCTAATGGGCCTTAATGGGCCTAGTGGAGGAAGAGGAGAGGAGGCCTAGGGGCTGCCTCGCGCCCCTTCCCCCCCAAGTCTGAATTGGACAAGGAGGGGGGGCGGCGCCTCCCCTTTCCTTTCTTCCCTCTCCTCCTTCCCCCCAAGTCCTAATACAACTAGGGAAAGGGGGGGAGTCCTACTCCCGGTAGGAGTAGGACTCCTCCTGCGCGTCTCCTCCTAGGGACGGCCGCACCCCCCCCCCCTTGCTCCTTTATATACGGGGGCAGGGGGGCACCTCTACACACACAAGTTGATCTTCAAGATCGTTCTCTTAGCCGTGTGCGGTGCCCCCCTCCACCATAATCCTCGATAATATTGTAGTGGTGCTTAGGTGAAGCCCTGCGACAGTAGAACATCAAGATCGTCACCACGCCATCGTGCTAACGGAACTCTTCCCCGACACTTTGTTGGATCGGAGTCCGGGGATCATCATCAAGCTGAACGTGTGCTAGAACTCGGAGGTGTCGTAGTATCGGTGCTTGATCGGTCAGGCCGTGAAGACGTACGACTACATCAACCGCGTTGTCATAATGCTTCCGATGTCGGTCTACGAGGGTACGTAGACAACACTCTCCCCTCTCCTTGCTATACATCACCATGATCTTGCGTGTGCGTAAGAAAATTTTGAAATTACTGCGTTCCCCAACAGTGGCATCCGAGGCTAGGTTTTATGTGTTAATGTTATATGCACGAGTAGAACACAAGTGAGTTGTGGGCGATATAAGTCATACTGCTTACCAGCATGTCATACTTTGGTTCGGCGGTATTGTTGGATGAAGCGGCCAGGACCGACATTACGTGTACGCTTACGCGAGACTGGTTCTACCTGTTGGGAATCGTAGCAGAAATTTAAAATTTTGTACGCATCACCAAGATCAATCTATGGAGTAATGTAGCAACGAGGGGAAGGAGAGTGCATCTACATACCCTTGTAGATCGCTAAGCGGAAGCGTTGCAAGAACGCGGATGAAGGACTCGTACTCGTAGCGATTCAGATCGCGGTTGATTCCGATCTAAGCGCCGAACCACGGCGCCTCCGCGTTCAACACACGTGCAGCCCGGTGACGTCTCCTATGCCTTGATCCAGCAAGGGGAGAAGGAGAGGTTGGGGAAGACTCCATCTAGTAGCAGCACGACGGCGTGGTGGTGAAGGAGGAGCGTGGCAATCCTGCAGGGCTTTGCCAAGCACCGCGGAAGAGGAGGAGGACTTGGGAGAGGGGTAGGGCTGCGCCAGAACTTGGGTGGGGCTGCCCTCCCACCCCCACATATATATAGGGGCAAGGGAGAGGGGGGCCAGCTCCCTCAGATCCAATCTGAGGAGGGGCGGTGGCCAGGGGGGTTGCCTTGCCCCCCAAGGCAAGGGGGGCGCCCCCCCCCCCCTTAGGGTTCCCCCAAACCCTAGGCGCATGGGCCCTAGGGGGGGAGGCGCCCATCCCACTAAGGGGCTGGTCCCTCTCCACACACAGCCCATAGGGCCCTCCGGGGCAGGTGGACCCCCGGAACCCCTCCAGTGGTACCGGTACAATACCGGTAACCCCTGAATTATTCCAGTGATCGTATGATGACTTCCCATATATAAATCTTTACCTCCGGACCATTTCGGAAGTCCTCGTGACGTCCGGGATCTCATCCGGGACTCCGAACAACATTCGGTGACCACGTACATACTTTCCCTATAACCCTAGCGTCATCGAACCTTAAGTGTGTAGACCCTACGGGTTCGGGAGTCATGCAGACATGGCCAAGACAACTCTTCGGTCAATAACCAACAGCGGGATATGGATACCCATGTTGGCTCCCACATGCTCCACGATGATCTCATCAGATGAACCACGATGTCAAGGATTCAATCAATCCCGTATACAATTCCCTTTGTCCATCGGTACGATACTTGCCCGAGATTCGATCGTCGGTATCCCGATACCTTGTTCAATCTCGTTATCGGCAAGTCTCTTTACTCGTTCCGTAACACATCATCCCGTGATCAACTCCTTGGTCACATTGGTCACATTATGATGATGTCCTACCGAGTGGGCCCAGAGATACCTCTCCGTTTACATGGAGTGACAAATCCCAGTCTTGATTCATGCCAACCCAACAGACAGTTTCGGAGATACCTGTAGTGTACCTTTATAGCCACCTAGTTACGTTGTGACGTTTGGCACACCCAAAGCACTCCTACGATATCCGGGAGTTGCACAATCTCATGGTCTAAGGAAATGACACTTGACATTAGAAAAACTTTAGCATACAAACTACACGATCTTCTGCTAGGCTTAGGATTGGGTCTTGTCCATCACATCATTCTCCTAATGATGTGATCCCGTTATCAACGACATCCAATGTCCATGGTCAGGAAACCGTAACCATCTATTGATCAACGAGCTAGTCAACTAGAGGCTTACTAGGGACATGGTGTTGTCTATGTATCCACACATGTATCTGAGTTTCCTATCAATAAAATTCTAGCATGGATAATAAACGATTATCATGAACAATGAAATATGATATAATAATAACTAATTTATTATTTCCTCTAGGGCATATTTCCAACAGTCTCCCACTTGCACTAGAGTCAATAATCTAGTTCACATTGCCATGTGATTAACACTCACAGGTCACATCGCCATGTGACCAACATCTAAAGAGTTTACTAGACTCAATAATCTAGTTCACATCACTATGTGATTAACACTCAATGAGTTCTGGGTTTGATCATGTTATTCTTGTGAGAGAGGTTGTAGTCAACGGGTCTTGCCATATTCAGATCCCTATGTAGTTCGCAAAACTTCATGTCATATCATAGATGCTGCTACCACGTTCCACTTGGAGCTATTCCAAATTGTTGCTCCATTATACGTATCTGGTATCTTACTCAGAGCTACCCGGATAGGTGTTAAGCTTGCATCGACGTAACTCTTTATGTCGAACTCTTTATCATCTCCATAACCGAGAAACATTTCCTTATTCCTCTAAGGATAATTTTGACCGCTATCTGGTGATCCAGTCCTAGATCACCTTTGTACCCTCTTGCCAGACATGTGGCAAGGCACACATCAGGTGCGGTACTCAGAATGGCATACCGTATAGAGCCTATGACAAGAGCATAGGGGACGACCTTTGTCCTTCCTCTTTCTTCTGCCGTGGTCAAGCTTTGAGTCTTACTCAACTTCACACCTTACAACTCAGGTAAGAACCCCTTCTTTGACTGATCTATTTTGAACTCCTTCAAAAACATGTCAAGGTGTGCGTTCTTTGAAAGTATCATCAGGCGTTTTGATCTATCTCTATAGATCTTGATGCCCAATATGTAAGCACCTTTATCCAGGTCTTCCTTTGAAAATCACTCTTCAAACAACCGTTCATGCTTTCCAGAAATTCTACATTATTTCGAATCAAAAATATGTCATCCACATATACTTATCAGAAATGTTGTAGTGCTCCCACTCACTTTCTTGTAAATACAAGTTTCTAGCAAACATTGTATAAACCTAAAAGCGTTGATCACTCCATCAAAGCATATATTCTGACTCCGAGATGCTTGCTCTAGTCCATAGAAGGATTGCTGGAGCCAGCATACCTTTTAGCATCCTTAGGGTTGATAAAACCTTTTATTGTATCACATAAAACTTTTTCTTACGAAAACTGGTAAGAAAACTTGTTTTGACATCCATCTGTCAGATTTCATAATAGAAAAATACAGCTAATGCTAACATGATTCCGATGGACTTAAGCATCGCTATGGGTGAGAAATTCTCATCGTAGTCAACTCCTTGAACTTGTGAAAAGACTCTTTCCCACAAGTCGAGCTTCATAGACGGTAACATTACCGCCCACGTCCGTCTTCTTCTTAAAGATCCATTTATCTCAATGGCTTGCCGATCATCGGGCAAGTCCACCAAAGTCCATACTTTGTTCTGATATATGGATCCTATCTCGGATTTCATGGCTTCTAACCATTTGTTGGAATACGGGCCCACCATCGCTTCTCCATAGCTCGTAGGTTCATTGTTGTCTAACAACATGATATCTAAGACAAGATTACCGTACCACTCAGGAGTAGTACATATCCTTGTCGACCTATGAAGTTCGACAGCAACTTGATCCGAAGCTTCATGATCACTATCATTAACTTCCTCTTCAACAGACGTAGGCGCCACAGAAAACATCTTTCTGTGTTGCATCACTCTCTGGTTGAAGTAAAGGTTCGACAACCTCATCAAGTTCTATCTTCCTCCCACTCAATTCTTTCGAGAGAAACTCCTTCTCGAGAAAGGACCCGTTCTTAGCGACAAACAATTTGCCCTCGGATCTGAGATAGAAGGTGTACCCAACTGTCACCTTTGGGTATCCTATGAAGATGTGTTTGTCTGCTTTGGGTTCGAGCTTCTCCGGCTGAAGCCTTAAGCATCGCAGCCCCAAACATTAAGAAACGACAACTTTTGTTTCTTGCCAAACCAATGTTCATATGACGTCGTCTCAACGGACTTAGATGGTGTCCTATCTAAAGTGAATGCAGCTGTCTCAAACGCATAACCTCGAAATGAAAACGGTAGATTGGTAAGAGACATCATAGATCGCACCATATCTCATAAGGTTCGATTACGACGTCCGAACACACCATTACCTTGTGGTGTTCCAGGTGGCTTCAACTATGAAACAATTCCACAATGTCTTAAGTGATTGCCAAACTCATAACTCAGAAAATCCCCTTTTGATCAGATCGTAGGAACATGATCTTATTGTTATGATGATTCTCAACTTCACTCTGAAATCGCTTGAACTTTTCAAACGTTTCAGACTTGTGCTTCATTAAGTAGATATACCTATATCTACCCAAATTGTCAGTGAAGATGAGAAAATAGCGATATCCACCGCACGCTTCAATTCTAATTGGATCACACGTATCAGCATGCATGATTTCCAACAAGTCACTTGCCTGTTTCATTGTACCTAAAAACGGGGTCTTAGTCATCCTGCCCATGAGGCATGGCTCGCATGTGTCAAGTGATTCAAAATCAAGTGACTCCAAATATCCATCGACATGGAGTTTCTTCATGCATCTTACGCCAATATGACCTAAGCGGCAGTGCCACGAGAAAGTGGTATTATCATTATTAACTCTACATCTTTTGGCGTGAACATGTGTATTACCACGATCGAGATTCAATGAACCATTCACATAGGGTGCATGACCATGAAAGGTATCATTCATGTAAACAGAATAACCATTATTCTCTAATTTAAATGAATAACCGTATTGCAATGAACATGATCTAATCATATTCATGCTCAACGTAGACACCTGATAACTTTTATCTAGGTTTAATACTAATCCCGAAGGCAGATGGAGCGTGTGATGGTGATCTCATCAACTTTGGACACACGTCGTCACCTCGCCCTAGGCAGTCTCCGTTTAGTCCGTAGCTTTTGCTTCAAGTCACCAATAATAGTAACTGAACCGGTATCCAATACCCAGGTGCTACCAGGAGTACTAGTGAGGTACACATTAATAACACGTATATACTTTGAAGTTGCCAGCCTTCTTATCTACCATGCATTTGGGGTAATTCCGCTTTCAGTGACCGTTCCCCTTACAATAGAAGCACTTAGTCTCGGGTTTGGGTTCAACCTTGGGTTCCTTCACTGGAGCGGCAACTGGTTTGCCATCCATAAAGTTTCCCTTCTAGCCCTTGCCCTTCTTGAAACCAGTGGTCTTGTTAAACCATCAACACTTGTTGCTCCTTCTTGATTTCTACCTTTTGCGGTCTTAAGCACCGCGAACAGCTCCGGGATCAATTCCATCCCTTGCATGTCATAGTTCATCACGAAGATCTAGTAGCTTAGTGATAGTGGCTAGAGAACTCTATCAATCACTATCTTATCTGGAAGTTTAACTCCCACTTGATTTAAGTGATTGTAGCACCCAGACATTCTGAGCACATGCTCACTAGCTGAGCTATTCTCCTCCATCTTGTTGGAAAAAGAGCTTGTCAGAGGTCTCATACCTCTCAACACGGGCATGAGCCTGAAATCCCAATTTCAGCTCTTGGAACATCTCATATGTTCTATGGCGTTCAAAACGTCATTGGAATCCCGATTCCAAGGCGTAAAGGATGGTGCAGTAAACTATCAAGTAGTCATCAGGATCTGTGTGTCAGGTGTTCACAACATCCACAGCCGACGTTGTAGGGGTTTGCACATCGAGCGGTGCATCAAAGACGTAAGCCTTCTGTGTAGCAGTGAGGACACTCCTCGGACTACGGACCTAGTCTGCATCATTGCTTACAATATCTTTCAACTTAATCTTTCTCTAGGAATGTATTGAAACAGGGAGCTACAACGTGAGCTATTTATCTACAACATATTTGCAAAGACAATTTAGACTATGTTCATGATAATTGAGTTCATCTAATCAAATTATTTAATGAACTCCCACTCAGATAGACATCCCTCTAGTCATCTAAGTGAAACATGATCCGAATCGACTAGGCCGTGTCCGATCATCACGTGAGACGGACTAGTCATCAACGGTGAACATCTCATGTTGATCGTATCTTCTATATGACTCATGTTCGACCTTTCGGTCTTCCGTCTTCCGAGGCCATGTTTGTACATGCTAGGCTCGTCAAGTCAACCTAAGTGTTTCGCATGTGTCCCGAGGCCATGTTTGTACATGCAAGGCTCATCAACACCCGTTGTATTCGAACGTTAGAATCTATCACACCCGATCATCACGTGGTGCTTCGAAACAACGAACCTTCGCAACGGTGCATAGTTAGGGGGAACACTTTTCTTGAAATTTTAGTGAGGGATCATCTTATTTAAGCTACCGTCGTTCTAAGCAAACAAGATGTAGAACATGATAAACATCACATGCAATCAAATAGTGACATGATATGGCCAATATCATTTTGCTCCTTTTCATCTCCATCTTCGGGGCTCCATGATCATCGTTGTCACCGGCATGACACCATGATCTCCATCCTCATGATCTCCATCATTGTGTCTTCTTGAAGTTGTCTCGTCATCTATTACTTCTACTACTATGGCTAACGCTTTAGCAATAAAGTAAAGTAATTACATGACGTTTATGTTGACACGCAGCTCATAAATAAATAAAGACAACTCCTATGGCTCCTGTCGGTTGTCATACTCATCGACATGCAAGTCGTGATTCCTATTACAAGAACATGATCAATCTCATACATCACATATATCATTCATCACATCCTTTTGGCCATATCACATCACAAGGCATATGCTGCAAAAACAAGTTAGACGTCCTCTAATTGTTGTTGCATGTTTTTTATGTGGCTGCTATAGGTTTCTAGCAAGAATGTTTCTTACCTACGCGAAAACCACAACGTGAAATGCCAATTTCTATTTACCCTTCATAAGGACCCTTTTCATCGAATCCGATCCGACTAAAGTGGGAGAGACAGACACCCGCTAGCCACCTTATGCAACTAGTGCATGTCAGTCGGTGGAACCAGTCTCACGTAAGAGTACGTGTAAGGTCGGTCCGGGCCGCTTCATCCCACGATGTCGCCGAATCAAGATAAGACTAGTAACGGCAAGTAAATTGACAAAATCGACGCCCACAACTGCTTTGTGTTCTACTCGTGCATAGAAACTACGGATAGACCTAGCTCATGATGCCACTGTTGGGAATCGTAGCAGAAATTTAAAATTTTCTATGCATCACCAAGATCAATGTATGGAGTAATCTAGCAACGAGGGGAAGGAGAGTGCATCTACATACCCTTGTAGATCGCTAAGCGGAAGCGTTGCAAGAATGCGGATGAAGGACTCGTACTCGTAGCGATTCAGATCGCGGTTGATTCCGATCTAAGCGCCGAACCACGGCGCCTCCGCGTTCAACACACGTGCAGCCCGGTGACGTCTCCTATGCCTTGATCTAGCAAGGGGAGACGGAGAGGTTGGGGAAGACTCCATCCAGCAGCAGCACAACGGCGTGGTGGTGAAGGAGGATAGTGGCAATTCTACAGGGCTTCGCCAAGCACCACGGAAGAGGAGGAGGACTTGGGAGAGGGGGAGGGCTATGCCAGAACTTGGGTGCGGCTGCCCTCCCACCCCCCACATATATATAGGGGCAAGGGAGAGGGGGGCCGGCCCCCTCAGGTCCAATCTGACGAGGGGGCGGCGGCCAGGGGGTTGCCTTGCCCCCCAAGGCAAGCCCCCCCCCCCTTAGGGTTCCCCCAAACCCTAGGCGCATGGGCCCTAGGGGGGGAGGCGCCCAGCCCACTAAGGGGCTGGTCCCTCTCCACACACAGCCCATAGGGCCCTCCGGGGCAGGTGGACCCTCTCGGTGGACCCCCGGAACCCCTCCAGTGGTACCGGTACAATAACGATAACGCCCGAATTATTTTGGTGACCGTATGATGACTTCCCACATATAAATCTTTACCTCCGGACCATTCCAGAACTCCTCGTGACGTTCGGGATCTCATCCGGGACTCCGAACAACATTCGGTGACCACATACATACTTTCCCTATAACCCTAGCGTCATCGAACCTTAAGTGAGTAGACCCTACGGGTTCGGGAGTCATGCAGACATGGCCGAGACAACTCTTCGATCAATAACCAACAGCGGGATCTGGATACCCATGTTGGCTCCCACATGCTCCACGACGATCTCATCGGATGAACCACGATGTCAAGGATTCAATCAATCCCGTATACAATTCCCTTTGTCCATCGGTACGATACTTGCCAGAGATTCGATCGTCGGTATCCCAATACCTTGTTCAATCTCGTTATCGGCAAGTCTCTTTACTCGTTCCGTAACGAATCATCCCGTGATCAACTCCTTGGTCACATTGTGCACATTATGATGATGTCCTACCGAGTGGGCCCAGAGATACCTCTCCGTTTACACGGAGTGACAAATTCCAGTCTCGATTCGTGCCAACCCAACAGACACTTTCGGAGATACCTGTAGTGTATCTTTATAGCCACCCAGTTACGTTGTGACGTTTGGCACACCCAAAGCACTCCTACGGTATCCAGGAGTTGCACAATCTCATGGTCTAAGGAAATGATACTTGACATTAGAAAAACTTTAGCATACGAACTACACGATCTTGTGCTAGACTTAGGATTGGGTCTTGTCCATCACATCATTCTCCTAATGATGTGATCCCGTTATCAACGACATCCAATGTCCATGGTCAGGAAACCGTAACCATCTATTGATCAACGAGCTAGTCAACTAGAGGCTTACTAGGGACATGGTGTTGTCTATGTATCCACACATGTATCTGAGTTTCCTATCAATACAATTCTAGCATGGATAATAAACGATTATCATGAACAATGAAATATGATATAATAATAACTAATTTATTATTGCCTCTAGGGCATATTTCCAACACTACCGACGTGCTTTGCACACAGGTGGCTGGCGGGTGTCAGTTTCTCCAACTTTAGTTGAACCAAGTGTGGCTACGCCCGGTCCTTGCGGAGGTTAAAACAGCACCAACTTGACAAACTATCGTTGTGGTTTTGATGCGTTAGGTAAGATTGGTTCTTGCTTAAGCCCGTAGCAGCCACGTAAAACTTGCAACAACAAAGTAGAGGACGTCTAACTTGTTTTTGCAGGGCATATTGTGATGTGATATGGTCAAGACATGATGCTAAATTTTATTGTATGAGATGATCATGTTTTGTAACCGAGTTATCGGCAACTGGCAGGAGCCATATGGTTGTCGCTTTATTGTATGCAATGCAATTGCGCTGTAATGCTTTACTTTATCACTAAGCGGTAGCGATAGTCGTGGAAGCATAAGATTGGAGAGACGACAACGATGCTACGATGGTGATCAAGGTGTCGCGCCGGTGACGATGGTGATCATGACGGTGCTTCGAAGATGGAGATCACAAGCACAAGATGATGATGGCCATATCATATCACTTGTATTGATTGCATGTGATGTTTATCTTTTATGCATCTTACCTTGCTTTGATTGACGGTAGCATTTTAAGATGATCTCTCACTAATTATCAAGAAGTGTTCTCCCTGAGTATGCACCGTTGCGAAAGTTCTTCGTGCTGAGACACCACGTGATGATCGGGTGTGATAGGCTCTACGTTTAAATACAACGGGTGCAAAACAGTTGCACACGCAGAATACTCAGGTTATACTTGACGAGCCAAGCATATACAGATATGGCCTCGGAACACGGAGACCGAAAGGTCGAGCGTGAATCATATAGCAGATATGATCAACATAGCGATGTTCACCAATGAAACTACTCCATCTCACGTGATGATCGGACATAGTTTAGTTGATTTGGATCACGTAATCACTTAGAGGATTAGAGGGATGTCTATCTAAGTGGGAGTTCTTAAGTAATATGATTAATTGAACTTTAATTTATCATGAACTTATTCCTGGTAGTATTAGCATATCTATGTTGTAGATCAATAGCTCGCGTTGTTGCTTCCTTTATTTTTGATATGTTCCTAGAGAAAATTGTGTTGAAAGATGTTACTAGCAATGATGCGGATTGGATCCGTGATCTGAGGTTTATCCTCATTGCTGCACAGAAGAATTATGTCCTTGATGCACCGCTAGGTGACAGACCTATTGCAGGAGCAGATGCAGACGTTATGAACGTTTGTCTAGCTAAATATGATGACTACTTGATAGTTTAGTGCACCATGCTTAACGGCTTAGAATCGGGACTTCAAAGACGTTTTGAACGTCATGGACCATATGAGATGTTCCAGGAGTTGAAGTTAATATTTCAAGCAAATACCTGAGTTGAGAGATATGAAGTCTCCAACAAGTTCTATAGCTAAAAGATGGAGGAGAATCGCTCAACTAGTGAGCATGTGCTCAGATTGTCTGGGTACTACAATCGCTTGAATCAAGTGGGAGTTAATCTTCTAGATAAGATAGTGATTGACAGAATTCTCTAGTCACCATCACCAAGTTAGTAGAACTTCGTGATGAACTATAATATGCAAGGGATAACAGAAACGATTCCCAAGCTTTTCGTGATGCTGAAATCGACGAAGGTAGAAATCAAGAAAAACATCAAATGTTGATGGTTGACGAAACCACTAGTTTCAAGAGAAAGGGCAAAGGGAAGAAGGGGAACTTCAAGAAGAACGGCAAGCAAGTTGCTGCTCAAATGAAGAAGCCCAAGTCTGGTCCTGAGCCTGAGAATAAGTGCTTCTACTGCAAAGGAACTGGTCACTGAAAGCGGAACTACCCCAAGTATTTGGCGGATAAGAAGGATGGCAAAGTGAACATAGGTATATTTGATATACATGTTATTGATGTGTACTTTACTAGTGTTTATAGCAACCCCTCAGTATTTGATACTAGTTCAGTTGCTAAGAGTAGTAACTCGAAACGGGAGTTGCAGAATGAACAGAGACTAGTTAAGGGTGAAGTGACGATGTGTGTTGGAAGTGGTTCCAAGATTGATATGATCATCATCGCACACTCCCTATAATTTCGGGATTAGTGTTGAACCTAAATAAGTGTTATTTGGTGTTTGTGTTGAGCATGAATATGATTTGATCATGTTTATACGGTTATTCATTTAAGTAAGAGAATAAATTGTTGTTCTGTTTACATATATGGTTACACGCCCAATGAAAATGGTTCATTGGATCTCGATCATAGTGATACACATATTCATAATATTGAAACCAAAAGATGCAAAGTTAATAATGATAGTGCAACGTATTTGTGGCACTGCCGTTTAGGTCATATTGGTGTAAAGCGCATGAAGAAACTCCATGCTGATGGACTTTTGGAATAACTTGATTATGAATCAGTTGATGCTTACGAACCATGCCTCATGGGCACGATGACTAAAACTCCGTTCTCCGGAACAATGCAGCAAGCAACAGATTTGTTGGAAATCATGCATACTGATGTATGTGGACCGATGAATATTGAAGCTCGCAGCAGGTATCATTATTTTCTGATCTTCACAGATGATTTGAGCAGATATGAGTATATCTACTTGATGAAACACAAGTCTGAAATATTTGAAAAGTTCAAAGAATTTCAGAGTGAAGTGGAGAATCATCGTAACAAAACTAAAAGTTTCTACGATATGATCGCAGAAGTAAAATATTTGAGTTACGAGTTTGGCCTTCAGTTAAAACAATGTGAAATAGTTTCACTACTCACGCCACCTGGAACACCACAGTGTAATGGTGTGTCCGAACGTTGTAATCGTACTTTACTTGATATGGTGCGATCTATGATGTCTCTTACAGATTTACCGCTATCGTTTTGGGGTTATGCATTAGAGACAGCTACATTCACGTTAAATAGGGCACCATCTACATCCGTTGAGACGACACTGTATGAACTATGGTTTGGCAAGAAACCTAAGCTGTCGTTTCTTAAAGTTTGGGACTGCGATGCTTATGTGAAAAAGTTTCAACATGATAAGCTCGAACCCAAATCGGAGAAGTAAATCTTCATAGGTTACCCAAAAGAAAATGTTGGGTACACCTTCTATCACAGATCCGAAGGCAAGTTATTCATTGCTGAGAATGGATCCTTTCTAGAGAAGGAGTTTCTCACGAAAGAAGTGAGTGGGAGGAAAGTAGAAAACTTGATAAGGTAATTGTACCTTCTCCCTTATTGGAAAGTAGTTCATCACAGAAATCTGTTCTTGTGACTACTACACCAATTAGTGAGGAAGCTAATGATGATGATCATGTAACTTCAGATCAAGTTACTACCGAATCTCGTAGGTAAACCAGAGTGAGATCCGCACCAGAGTGGTACGGTAATCCTGTTCTGGAAGTCATGTTACTAGACCATGACGAACTTGCGAACTATGAGGAAGCGATGATGAGCCCAGATTCCGCGAAATGGTTTGAGGCCATGAAATCTGAGATATGATCCATGTATGAGAACAAAGTATGGACTTTGATGGATTTGCCCGATGATCGGCAAGCCATAGAAAATAAATGGATCTTCAAGAGGAAGACGGACGTTGATAGTAGTGTTACTATCTACAAAGCTAGAATTGTCGCAAAAAGGTTTTCGACAAGTTCAAGGTGTTGACTATGATGAGAGTTTCTCACTCGTATCTATGCTTAAGTCTGTCCGAATCATGTTAGCAATTGCCGCGTTTTATGAAATCCAGCAAATGGATGTCAAAACTGCATTCCTGAATGGATTTCTAGAAGAAGAGTTGTATATGATGCAGCCGGAAGGTTTTGTCGATCCAAAAGGAGCTAACAAAGTGTGCAAGCTCCAGCGATCTATTTATGGACTGGTGCAAGCCTCTCGGAGTTGGAATAAACGCTTTGATAGTATGATCAAAACATATAGTTTTGTACAGACTTGCGGTGAAGCCTATATTTACAAGAAAGTGAGTGGGGGCACTACAACATTTCTGATAAGTATATGTGAATGACATATTGTTGATCAGAAATAATGTAGAATTATTCTACAAAGCATAAAAGAGTGTTTTTAAAGAAGTTTTTCAAAGAAAGACCTCGGTGAAGCTGCTTACATATTAAGCATCAAAACCTATAGAGATAGATCAAGACGCTTGATAAGGTTTTTTAGTGAGTACATACCTTGACAATATTTTGAAGTAGTTCAAAAATGGAACAGTCAAAGAAAGAGTTCTTGGCTGTGTTACAAGGTATGAAATTGAGTAAGACTCAAAGCCCGACCACGGCAGAAGATAGAAAGAGAATGAAAGTCAATCCCTATGCCTCAGCCATAGGTTCTATAAAGTATGCCATGATGTGTACCAGATCTATTGTATACCCTACACTGTGTTAAGCAAGGGAGTACAATAGTGATCTAAGAGTAGATCACTGGACATTGGTCAAAATTATCCTTAGTGGAATAAGGAAATATTTCTTGATTATGGAGGTGACAAAAGGTTCGTCGTAAAAAGTTACGTCGATGCAAGTTTTGACACAGATCTGGATGACTCTAAGTCTCGATCTAGATACATATTGAAAGTGGGAGAAATTAGCTAGAGTAGCTCCGTGCAGAGCATTGTAGACATAGAATTCGCAAAATACTTACGGATCTGTATGTGACAGACCCGTTGACTAAAATTATCTCACAAGCAAAACATGATCACACCTTAGTACTCTTTGGGTGTTAATCACATAAATGATGTGAACTAGATTATTGACTCTAGTTAACCCTTTGGGTATAGGTCACATGATGATGTGAACTATGGGTGTTAATCACATGGTGATGTGAACTCTTAGTGTTGAATCACATGGCAATGTGAACTAGATTATTGACTCTAGTGCAAGTGGGAGACTGAAGGAAATATGCCCTAGAGTCAATAATAAAGTTATTATTTATTTCCTTATATCATGATAAATGTTTATTATTCATGCTAGAATTGTATTAACCGGAAACATAATACATGTGTGAATACATAGACAAACAGAGTGTCACTAGTATGCCTCTACTTGACTAGCTCGTTAATCGAAGATGGTTATGTTTCCTAACCATAAACAAAAGTGTTGTTATTTGATTAACGGGATCACATCATTAGGAGAATGATGTGATTGACATGACCCATTCCATTAGCTTAGCACCCGATCGTTTAGTATGTTGCTATTGCTTTCTTCATGACTTATACATGTTCCTATGACTATGAGATTATGCAACTCCCGTTTGCCGGAGGAACACTTTGTGTGCTACCAAACATCACAACATAACTGGGTGATTATAAAGGAGCTCTACAGGTGTCTTCAAAGGTACATGTTGGGTTGGCGTATTTCGAGATTAGGATTTGTCACTCCGATTGTCGGAGAGGTATCTCTGGGCCCTCTCGGTAATGCACATCACATAAGCCTTGCAAGCATTGGAACTAATGAGTTAGTTGCGAGATGATGTATTATGAAACGAGTAAAGAGACCTGCCGGTAACGAGATTGAACTAGGTATTGAGATACCGACGATCGAATCTCGGGCAAGTAACATACTGATGACAAAGGGAACAACGTATGTTGTTATGCGGTCTGACCGATAAAGATCTTCGTAGAATATGTAGGAGCCAATATGAGCATCCAGGTTCCGCTATTGGTTATTGACCGGAGACATGTCTCGGTCATGTCTACATTGTTCTCGAACCCGTAGGGTCCGCACGCTTAACGTTACGATGACAGTTTCATTATGAGTTTATATATTCTGATGTACTGAAGTTTGTTCGGAGTCCCGGATGTGATGAAGGACATGACGAGGAGTCTCGAAATGGTCGAGACATAAAGATTGATATATTGGAAGCCTATGTTTGGACATCGGAAGTGTTCCGGGTGAAATCGGCATTTTACCGGAGTACCGGGAGGTTACCGGAACCCCCCAATAACCTAATGGGCCTTAATGGGCCTAGTGGAGGAAGAGGAGAGGAGGCCTAGGGGCTGCCATGCGCCCTTCCCCCCCAAGTCCGAATTGGACAAGGAGGGGGGGTGGCGCCCCCCCCCCCTTTCCTTTCTTCCCTCTCCTCCTTCCCCCCAAGTCCTAATCCAACTAGGGAAAGGGGGGAGTCCTACTCCCGGTAGGAGTAGGACTCCTCCTGCGCGCCTCCTCCTAGGGCCGGCCGCACCCCCCTTGCTCCTTTATATACGGGGGCAGGGGGGCACCTCTACACACACAAGTTGATCTTCAAGATCGTTCTCTTAGCCGTGTGCGGTGCCCCCCTCCACCATAATCCTCGATAATATTGTAGTGGTGCTTAGGCGAAGCCCTGCGACAGTAGAACATCAAGATCGTCACCACGTCGTCGTGCTGACGGAACTCTTCCCCGACACTTTGCTGGATCGGAGTCCGGGGATCGTCATCGAGCTGAACGTGTGCTAGAACTCGGAGGTACCGTAGTTTCGGTGCTTGATCGGTCGGGCCGTGTAGACGTACAACTACATCAACCGCGTTGTCATAACGCTTCCATTGTCGGTCTACGAGGGTACGTAGACAACACTCTCCCCTCTCATTGCTATACATCACCAAGATCTTGCGTGTGCGTAGGAAAATTTTGAAATTACTACGTTCCCCAACACTAATATGTAAGCAGCTTCTCCAAGATCCTTCATTGAAAAACACTTGTTCAAATAGGCCTTTATGCTTTCCAAGAATTCTATATCATTTCCCATCAACAGTATGTCATCCACATACAATATGAGAAATTCTACAGATCTCCCACTCACTTTCTTGTAAATGCAGGCTTCTCCATAAGTCCGCGTAAACCCAAATGCTTTGATCATCTCATCAAAACGAATGTTTCAACTCTGAGATGCTTGCACCAGCCCATAAATCGAGCGTTGGAGCCTGCACATCTTGTCAGCATTCTTAGGATCGACAAAACCTTCCGGCTGCAACATATACAATTCTTCCTTAAGGAAACCATTAAGGAATGCCGTTTTGACGTCCATTTGCCATATCTCATAATCATAGAATGCGGCAATTGCTAACATGATTCGGACGGACTTCAGCTTCGCTATGGGTGAGAAAGTCTCATAATAGTCAACCCCTTGAACTTGTCGATAACCCTTAGCGACAAGCCGAGCTTTATAGATGGTTACTTTACCATCCGCGTCTGTCTTCTTCTTAAAGATCCATTTACTTTCTATGGCTCGCCGATCATCGGGCATGTCAGTCAAAGTCCATACTTCATTTTCATACATGGATCCTATCTCGGATTTCATGGCTTCCAGCCATCTGTCGGAATCTGGGCCCGCCATCGCTTCTTCATAGTTCGAAGGTTCACTGTTGTCTAACAACATGATTTCCAAGACAGGGTTGCCGTACCACTCTGGTGCGGAACGTGTTCTTGTGGACCTACGAAGTTCAGTAGCAAATTGATCTGAAGTTTCATGATCATCATCATTAACTTCCTCTCTAGTCGGTGCAGGCACTTCAGGAACAATTTCTTAAGCTATGCCACTCTCCGGTTCAAGAGGTATTACTTCATCAACTTCTACTTTCCTCCCACTTATTTCTTTCGAGAGAAACTCTTTCTCTAGAAAGGATCCATTCTTGGCAACAAAGATCTTGCCTTCAGATCTGAGGTAGAAGGTATACCCAATAGTTTCTTTAGGGTATCCTATGAAGACGCATTTTTCCGACTTGGGTTCGAGCTTTTCAGGTTGAAGTTTCTTGACATAAGCATCGCATCCCCAAACTTTTAGAAACGACAACTTAGGTTTCTTCCCAAACCATAATTCATACGGTGTCGTCTCAACGGATTTCATTGGAGCCCTATTTAAAGTGAATGCGACAGTCTCTAAAGCGTAGCCCCAAAATGACAACGGTAAATCGGTAAGAGACATCATAGATCGCACCATATCCAATAGAGTGCGATTACGACGTTCGGACACACCATTACGCTGAGGTGTTCCAGGCGGCGTGAGTTGTGAAACTATTCCACATTTCCTTAAGTGTGTGCCAAATTCGTGACTCAAGTATTCTCCCCCACGATCTGATCGCAAGAACTTGATTTTTCTGTCACGTTGATTCTCAACCTCACTCTGAAATTCCTTGAACTTTTCAAAGGTCTCAGAGTTGTGTTTCATTAAGTAGACATATCCATATCTACTCAAGTCATCAGTGAGGGTGAGAACATAACAATAGCCACCGCGAGTCTCAACACTCATTGGACCGCACACATCAGTATGTATGATTTCCAATAAGTTGGTTTGTCGCTCCATTGTTCCTGAGAACGGAGTCTTGGTCATTTTACCCATGAGGCATGGTTCACACGTGTCAAATGATTCGTAATCAAGAGACTCCAAAAGTCCATCTGCATGGAGCTTCTTCATGCATTTGACACCTATGTGACCAAGGCGGCAGTGCCACAAGTATGTGGGACTATCATTATCAACCTTACATCTTTTGGTATTCACACTATGAATATGTGTAACATTACGCTCGAGATTCATTAAGAATAAACCATTCACCAGCAGAGCATGACCATAAAACATATCTCTCATATAAATAGAACAACCATTATTCTCGGATTTAAATGAGTATCCATCTCGAATTAAACGAGATCCTGATACAATGTTCATGCTCAAAGCTGGCACTAAATAACAATTATTGAGATTTAAAACTAATCCCGTGGGTAAATGTAGAGGCAGCGTGCCGACGGCGATCACATCAACCTTGGAACCATTCCCGACGCGCATCGTCACCTCGTCCTTCGCCAGTCTCCGCTTATTCCACAGCTCCTGCTTTGAGTTACAAATGTGAGCAACCGCACCGGTATCAAATACCCAGGAGCTACTACGAGTACTGGTAAGGTACACATCAATTACATGTATATCACATATACCTTTAGTGTTGTCGGTCTTCTTGTCCGCTAAGTATTTGGGGCAGTTCCGCTTCCAGTGACCACTTCCCTTGCAATAAAAACACTCAGTCTCAGGCTTGGGTCCATTCTTTGATTTCTTCCCGGCAGCTTGCTTACCGGGCGCGGCAACTCCCTTGCCGTCCTTCTTGAAGTTCTTTTTACCCTTGCCTTTCTTGAACTTAGTGGTTTTATTCACCATCAACACTTGATGTTCCTTTTTGATTTTCACCTCCGCTGATTTCAGCATTGAATATACCTCAGGAATGGTCTTTTCCATCCCCTGCATATTGAAGTTCATCACAAAGCTCTTGTAGCTCGGTGGGAGCGACTGAACGATTCTGTCAATGACCGCGTCATCCGGGAGATTAACTCCTAGCTGAGTCAAGCGGTTATGCAACCCAGACATTTTGAGTATGTGCTCACTGACAGAACTATTTTCCTCCATCTTACAACTGAAGAACTTGTCAGAGACTTCATATCTTTCAACCCGGGCATGAGCTTGGAAAACCATTTTCAGTTCTTCGAACATCTCATATGCTCCGTGTCTCTCAAAACGCTTTTGGAGCCCCGGTTCTAAGCTGTAAAGCATGCCGCACTGAACGAGGGAGTAATCATTAGCACGTGACTGCCAAGCGTTCATAACGTCTTGGTTCTCTGGGATGGGTGCGTCACCTAGCGGCGCTTCTAGGACATAATCTTTCTTGGCAGCTATGAGGATGATCCTCAGGTTTCGGACCCAGTCCGTATAGTTGCTGCCATCATCTTTCAGCTTGGTTTTCTCTAGGAACGCGTTGAAGTTGAGGGCAACATTAGCGTGGGCCATTTGATCTACAAGACATAGTGTATAGATTTTAGACTAAGTTCATGATAATTAAGTTCATCTAATCAAATTACTCAATGAACTCCCACTCAGATAGACATCCCTCTAGCTATCTAAGTGAAACATGATCCGAGTTAACTAGGCCGTGTCCGATCATCACGTGAGATGGACTAGTCAACATCGGTGAACATCTTCATGTTGATCGTATCTTCTATACGACTCATGCTCGACCTTTCGGTCTTTCGTGTTCCGAGGCCATGTCTGTACATGCTAGGCTCGTCAAGTCAACCTAAGTGTATTGCGTGTGTAAATCTGGCTTACACCCGTTGTATTTGAATGTTAGAATCTATCACACCCAATTATCACGTGGTGCTTCGAAACAACGAACCTTCGCAACGGTGCACAGTTAGGGGGAACACTTTCTTGAAATTATTACGAGGGATCATCTTATTTAAGCTACCATCGTTCTAAGCAAATAAGATGTAAAACATGATAAACATCACATGCAATCAAATAGTGACATGATATGGCCAATATCATTTGCTCCTTTTGATCTCCATCTTCGGGGCTTCATGATCATCGTTGTCACCGGCATGACACCATGATCTCCATCATCATGATCTCCATCATCGTGTCTTCTTGAAGTTGTCTCGTCATCTATTACTTCTACTACTATGGCTAACGCTTTAGCAATAAATTAAAGTAATTACATGACATTTATGTTGACACGCATGTCATAAATAAATAAAGACAACTCCTATGGCTCCTGCCGGTTGTCATACTCATCGACATGCAAGTCGTGATTCCTATTACAAGAACATGATCAATCTCATACATCACATATATCATTCATCACATCCTTTTGGCCATATCACATCACACGGCACATGCTGCAAAAACAAGTTAGACGTCCTCTAATTGTTGTTGCAAGTTTTTACGTGGCTGCTATAGGTTTCTAGCAAGAACGTTTCTTACCTACGCCAAAACCACAATGTGATATGCCAATTTCTATTTACCCTTCATAAGGACCCTTTTCATCGAATCCGATCCGACTAAAGTGGGAGAGACAGACACCCGCCAGCCACCTTATGCAACTAGTGCATGTCAATCGGTGGACCCAGTCTCACATAAGCGTACGTGTAAGGTCGGTCCGGGCCGCTTCATCCCACGATGCCGCTGAATCAAGATAAGACTAGTAACAGCAAGCGAATTGACAATATCCATGCCCACAACTACTTTGTGTTCTACTCGTGCATAGAAACTACGCATAGACCTAGCTCATGATGCCACTGTTGGGGAACGTAGCAGAATTTTAAAATTTTCTACACATCACCAAGATCAATCTATGGAGTCATCTAGCAACGAGGGAGAGGGGAGTGCATCTACATACCCTTGTAGATCGCGCGCGGAAGCGTTCAAGAGAACGGGGTTGATGGAGTCGTACTCGTCGTGATCCAAATCACCGATGACCTAGCGCCGAACGGACGGCACCTCCGCGTTCAACACACGTACGGTTGGGAAGACGTCTCCTCCAACTTGATCCAACAAGGGGGAAGGAGAGGTTGATGAAGATCCAGCAGCATGACGGCGTGGTGGTGGAAGCAACGGCGATCTCGGCAGGGCTTCGCCAAGCTCAGGGAGATGGAGGAGTGTCACGGGAGGGAGAGGGAGGCTCCAGGGGCTAGGGTGCGGCTGCCCTCCCTCCCTCCCACTATATATAGGGTCCCTAGGGGGGGGCGCCGGCCCTAGGAGATCCAATCTCCAAGGGGGGCGGCGGCCAAGGGGGTGGCTTGCCCCCAAGCCAAGTGGGGCGCCCCCCACCCCTAGGGTTTCCAACCCTAGGCGCAGGGGAGGCCCAAGGGGGGCGCACCAGTCCACTAGGGGCTGGTTCCCCTCCCACTTCAGCCCATGGGGCCCTCCGGGATAGGTGGCCCCACCCGGTGGACCCCCGAGACCCTTCCAGTGGTCCCGGTATAATACCGATTACCCCCGAAACTTTCCCGATGACCGAAACTTGACTTCCTATATATAAATCTTCACCTTCGGACCATTCCGGAACTCCTCGTGATGTCTGGGATCTCATCCGGGACTTCGAACAACTTTCGGGTTACCGTATACTAATATCTCAACAACCCTAGCATCACCGAACCTTAAGTGTGTAGACCCTACGGGTTCGGGAGACACGCAGACATGACCAAGACGACTCTCCGATCAATAACCAACAGCGGGATCTGGATACCCATGTTGGCTCCCACATGCTCCTCGATGATCTCATCGGATGAACCACGATGTCGAGGATTCAATCAATCCCGTATACAATTCCCTTTGTCAATCGGTACGTTACTTGCCCGAGACTCGATCGTCGGTATCCCAATACCTCGTTCAATCTCGTTACCGGCAAGTCACTTTACTCGTACCATAATGCATGATCCCATGATCAACCACTTGGTCACATTGAGCTCATTATGATGATGCTTTACCGAGTGGGCCCAGAGATACGTCTCCGTCATACGGAGTGACAAATCCCAGTCTCGATTCGTGCCAACCCAACAGACACTTTCGGAGATACCTGTAGTGTACCTTTATAGTCACCCAGTTACGTTGTGACGTTTGGCACACCCAAAGCACTCCTACGGTATCCGGGAGTTGCACAATCTCATGGTCTAAGGAAATGATACTTGACATTCGGAAAAGCTATAGCAAACGAACTACACGATCTTTGAGCTATGCTTAGGATTGGGTCTTGTCCATCGCATCATTCTCCTAATGATGTGATCCCGTTATCAATGACATCCAATGTCCATAGTCGGGAAACCATGACTATCTTTTGATCAACGAGCTAGTCAACTAGAGGCTCACTAGGGACGTGTTGTGGTCTATGTATTCACACATGTATTTCGATTTTCGGATAACACAATTATAGCATGAACAATAGACAATTATCATGAACAATAGACAATTATCATGAACAAAGAAATATAATAATAACCATTTTATTATTGCCTCTAGGGCATATTTCCAACAGACGCAACTACACGGTCGCCAAGGCCGGAGCTGCCCGACAGAGGACACCGGCAACAGGGACACCGAAGTGATGCGGGCCCGAGGCCGTCGGGACCGGAACAACACCAATAACGATCCGCCGCGAGGAGCCCCATGTCAGCCACACCAAGAAGCATCAATGTTTCCATGCGAGTGTTGTCCCAATGGCTCGGGGGAGGGGGAAGGGAGGGTCGCCGGAGACGAGGGGGGGCCGCTTGCACGGAAGGCAGGCCGCGGACGCCCCCCCCCCCTCGCCTCCAACCACAGGCCCCATGCCCGGCAACAAAACCAGTAGGGCTGGCTCATGCCATCGGGGAGCGGGAGGCTGCAAGGGGGCGCCCATGGCAAGGTCAGGAGCGCCAGATCCGCCATCGATCGGCAAATCTGGACAACAGCTGATGGATGACACCCGAGAGACGCCAGGTGGGATCTCAAGGACTTGGGGGCACAGGCGAAGACGAGGAGGCGCGGAAGGGGCATGGAGGGGAGCCGTCCACGGCGGCCAACAAGGACGTGGGTGGGGCGGCGCGAGGCTGGCTGGAGCCGCGCGGGGCAGGCCGTCAGGGGACCGGAACCGGTCTCGCCGGGTCAGCATGTGGCAGCCGCCGGGAGGCGAAGGCGCGTGGTGGTGGGGTGGGGGTGGGGGGATTGGGGCGTGAGGAGCCAGATCCGTCCCGCCGCCACCTTCCTAGGGTCCGGCACGTCTTCGTCGGCCGGCCCTCCAACGGCAGCGACGCGGGGGTAGGGGCGCCGGAAGAGCCTCGCTGGTGCCGGCTAAGATGAATAGAAAAATATTATGTACGCATTAATTCCAGGTGAATTTTCCTGGTTTCAATTTTATATACATGCATGACCAGGTGAACATGTCATCAGATATTCATAGTACTCACTATGTAAATAGTACGTTTATAAATGAAAAATAAATCATTTATGGTCTTGTGTACTTACTCATTAGTGTAGTCGCGGTCGGGATGGTTGCGGCCATGTTGTTGGGGACGAAGTTAATGATTGGACATGGGACGAACATGCGTGGCAACTGGCAAGTGCCCACCGAGAGGTGCACACGTCTGGAATTAGTACAACTCCCTTAATTAAACCGTTCGGTTGGGTGATCTGTTCCAACTTGTATTAGTAGGAAGGAATAGCTCAGGAGCAGACCGTGCGCTGTTGGAGCCTCGACCACTCGGGACGCACAAAGTAGGTTGGTCCACGTGTTCGCGGTTCGGTTAGGATTGCCTGACACCAAGTCGACTGGGTTAAGTATATCAGTTAAAGACTAATCCCTCCGTTTTAAAATAGATGACCTAAGTTTGTATTGACTTTATCGCATTTTGGCCGTGTTTATTGCAGTGCATAATCTTTGACCTGCTCTATGATTGTGTGTCACTTCGTTCACGCCGGAGACCATTTCTAAACTCGACAGATTAGTAATCTACTACGCAAAAACCAAAAGTATGCCAGATCCGTAGTTAATTTCCACATGAAGTTAGGCGGTGCACGAAGACCGTGCGTCCCGGCGTGCAAAGCAACGCACATACATATATACATCGATCATGTCGATCCAGAGTCTAGAAAGAAGATACACATTCCTGTCATCGAAAGAGACACTGCGCATCAAAGATCAAACTCCCCCGACCTAACAAGCAAGAACGACGACGATCGCACCCCGTCGAGGATGGACCAAAAAAAGTCAGGAAATCGTCCAGTTGGAAAGCCCGTGGTGCCACTGTTGTTGTGTCTGTTCCTTCTTTTCGTGTCATCCGTGTTATGAAAATAAAATAAACCAGCGACGTGCCTAAGTACAGACTGATGATGGCCAGACAGATCACGGGCCCAACCAACCCCCAATCATAGGCCGACATCGCCAGTCACGAGCAACTAACCAGCCTCGCCGCCGGTCAACCGCCGGTGCAAATTGGTGGCTCTCCCAAGGGTGCAACTGCGAAAGGTGCCACCTGGTCAGATGGGTACAAAAGGGAAGGGAGGAGAAAGCCAGCAGCAGCCTCAAGCCAAGTCCTACACCGCAACTACGCCTCCCGCCTTTCTGTCCCCGTCTCTCTTCTATCTTCATGTAAAGTTGTCTACCGTCGACGAAGAAACAAGGGGCGGAGGAAGAGAAGAAGAAGAAAGCTCAACCGCGTCGCCGGCCTCGTGCGCGGTGACGGAACAGGTCGCCGGTCGCACGAGAGGATTGCCTGTTGTGTACACGCCGAGGTGCCGGCCAGGAGGGACAGAGGAAAGGGAGATGGGCGCCGGCGAGGGGAAGCATGGGAAGGGGCTGGTGAGGAGCTGGGCGCAGAGGTACCTCAACCTCGGCTTCGTCGCCGGCTTCCTGCTCGTGCTCCTCGCCTACATCGTCGTCACCCAGCAGTTCGTCATCACCTCACCGGAAGGTACGTACAGTACGCACGTGGTTGACCGACCAACAAATCTTCCCTCGCGCCTAGCTAGCACGTCGCTCGACTGTTCCATTGCTTAATTCTCCATGTACATCTGCAGCTGTGCCCACGATGACGCCGCACCGGAAGCAGGCGATCAGCGCTCCCGGCGCCGGCGAAACAGGTGAGTTCCCAATCAAAATTAATTTACTACTCGGTTAAGAATTCGTTCCAAGTCAGCATGTTGGGAACGTCGATCGATCTGCTCATGCGTCCGCTTTGTTACTGATCTGATCGCGCCATGGTAATCTCCTAATCCAGGGACGCCGGAGGCTCGAGTAGAGGAGAAGGCGGAGACGAAACCTGTGGACGCTTCTTCCGGTGATGAAACTCTAAATGAGGAGGAGCAGCAACAACAGCAACAGCAACAGCCACAGCCGGGTAAATGCATACATATACTCCGATTACAAGCTGCTTCAGACTTCACCAGTGGCATAGTATTCTCGTATCTTCTCCTAGTAGAAGTAGAACGGTTGATCTCTACCTGCATTTTCAAATGAATTGATGGATGGAACAATGAACGAAAGCGAGCCGTTGTTTTGCCAGATGCGGAGCCGGAATGGAAGAAGCCGGAAGACACGGTGGCGACGGAGCAAGAGCCCCCCAAAAGAGACGACACCGCTGCCGAACCGCTCGGTACGTCCCAATATTCATTCCCCTAATTAAACAAGCAAAATCAATGTGCTGTGATGTGATGACGCATTTGTTCCTGCTCGGAAATACTGTATATAAATGTCTCGATTCGATTCGATTAGCTTCCGGACGTATGTATAGGTACGTGTATGGCCAGTAGCATGTTTGGACCATCAATCATGTTATTTAATCATTCTTTTTTACTATTTCCTTCGTATCAAAATTCTTATCTTAAATTTGTCTAAATACGGACGTAACAAGTCACGCTTTAGTATTAGATACATCCGTATCTAGACAGATTTAAGACAAGAATTTTGGGACGGAGTATGAAACTAGGCAATTGCCATATTTTAAGCTGGGCCCCTCAAGTGTGAAAATCATCTGCATTTTGTCCCTTGTTCCACTCGGAGCTGTTTTGACAATGACGTGGCAGCAGTTTCGCATGCATGCATGGCAACCAAATAAGCTGTTTTCCTTGTAATAAAAAGGGGGGAAATACGATGTAAATGTTCTAGTAATTAATAAGTAACTGAAAAAAATATGATGAATTTATAAAAGCAAAAGAACAAAGAACAAAGTTTGGGAAGCTATGTAATTCTTGGGATTCGTCAATACTAGGTTTGCTTTCTCACTCTGTTTCATTTTCAAAATATTCATACTTTTCTATAACTTTTGTTTGTTATTACGTCTTTTTTCTTCTTCTAAAATTGCACTTTCGTTCTTCAGTTTTCCAACTTTACATTTCCACCATGTTTTCTACTAAATCTTCAACTTTTTTCCTACTAAATTTTCATTGAGAACTTGTAGTCTCCAAACAAATAACATTTTCATATTTATGTCCTATCTTCAAAAAAAAATTTCCTCTATTTTTTCAATTGAATTGAGTTTTTAAAATAATATTTATGCTTTTCCCAAAGAATTTTCAATGGGGCATCGGACCAAGTGTTGACTACTTTGGGGAATTTAGGGACTTTTGTGTTGAAATGTTCTAGCATCGGACCTAACAACACCAACCAAGTATGAGAAAGTCTTGGGTGGAAAGAAAAGTTGACCACTTACGGGACTTCACAACACAAAAGTTAGTTGATTTTTCCTGATTTAGTTCCAGGATTTAATTTGATTTATCAGTGCATCTTCAACAAAAATGGTCGATTAATCATTCTTTTTTGCTGATTGGAATTTTCTTTATATTTTCACAAGGAAGGAAATGCTTCATGATTTGTGTATCTTTTGCTCATCTTTTGTGTGCTATACAGACAACGGCAAAGTGGTGTGCACCACGGAGGGCCCCTTCTCCGACACGTGCGACGTCTTCGGCGACGTCCGGACCAACGGCACGGCGCACACCGTCACCCTCGTCCCGGCGACCCAGACGGAGAGCCGGGAGTGGAAGATCCAGCCCTACGCCCGCCGCACCATGTCCGGCATCTCGGAGGTCACGGTGACGCAGCTCGACTCGACCTCGGCGGAGTACCCGGCGCCGGCGTGCACGGTGACGCACAACATACCGGGCATCGTGTTCGCGCTCGGCGGCCTCACGGGCAACTACTTCCACGACTTCAGCGACGCGCTGGTGCCGCTGTTCATCGCGTCGCGGCGGTACGGTGGTGAGGTCCAGCTCCTGGCCAGCAACATCCAACCGTGGTGGCTCGGCAAGTACGAGGCCGTGGTGAGACGGCTGTCCAAGTACGACGTCGTGGACCTCGACCATGACGATCAGATCCGGTGCTTCCCGAGCGTCACCGTCGGGCTCCGCATGCACAAGGAGTTCGACATCGTGCCGGAGCTGGTCCCCGGCGGCACACCCCTCTCCATGGTCGACTTCACCGCCTTCCTCCGCGAGACATACTCCCTGCCGCGCGTCGCGCCCGTCAGCTTGATGAAGGGCATCAGCCCGCCGGAGGACCAGGAGAAGAGGAAGCCGCGGCTGATGCTGCTCCACCGTGGCCACTACCGGAAGTTCGTGAACGTGCCGGAGATCGTGAAGGCGGCGGAGAATGCCGGGTTCGAGGTGGCCATAGCGGACCCGCGGTTCGACGTGCAGGTGGAGGAGCTGGCCCGGTCGGTGAACTCGTTCGACGTGCTGCTGGGCGTGCACGGCGCCGGGCTGACCAACGCAGTGTTCATGCCCACAGGGGCGGTGGTGATCCAGGTGGTGCCGTACGGCAATCTTGAGCGGATGGCGAAGGTGGACTTCGGCGACCCCGTGGCGGACATGGGGCTCCGGTACCTCGAGTACAGCATCACGGCGGAGGAGAGCACGCTGCTGGAGATGCTGGGGCCGGACCACCCCGTGATCAAGGACCCGGAGTCGGTGCACCGGAGCGGCTGGGACAAGGTCGCCGAGTACTACCTCGGCAAGCAGGACGTGCGCGTCGACGTGGAGCGCTTCGCGCCCACGCTCGCGTTGGCCATCGAACATCTCCGGCAGAAGTAGAAGATTGCATCGGCCACAGAGAATTTGTTTTTTTTTGTTGGTACAAATTCGGGGCATTCTGCGGCCTCTGAATTGGGTGGAGCATACATACATAGAAGATTTGCTGGTATATTGGTTGATTTATTTACATCAAGTGAATAGAAAAATTAACTTGTTTCAATAGATGCAATGTGTTTGGTAAGGAGTTACTGAACAAATCAAGGGTTTGAAACTTCGTACTGCGCCAAAACTCAACGAAAAGTTGCATTGGAAGCTGTTAATACATCGTTTTTGCCAATTCTCACTCACATGAAAATTAATCAAGTCTCGCTCAACTACGGATCCATTTTGTTAACTATATGTGCTCTTTTTTTTCCTACTGCCAAAAGGTTTTCACACCTGTATAGATTGGATTACTATAAAACCAGAATTGTTGGCAAAGTGATAGCAAAAAGGCTTCGTGAACAATGTCCAACCTTCTGTCGTGATAGAATTCATACATCGCCCATGTGTTGTGCACGTCCCATCTAATGTACTCTCTCCATTCCAAAATAAATGATTTAACTTTATATCCAAAATAAGTGATTTAACTTTATACTAAAGTTGAGTCACTTATTTTGAAACAGAGAGAGTATTTGTGAAGACTCAAGACAAATTTGGTTGGTCCTCGTTCCCCGTCATGGCAACACCTTTTTAGACTGCTTGGATTCGATCCAGCTGACGCAAGGCCCGGGACGAATACCACAGTAATCTGTCAGGACGTGGGGTATTTAGATAGACAAGTATCTACGGGATGCCTGCAGACACTGAAGTTCGAGTGGACAATAACAAGAAAAAAAAGTTTAAAAGTACCACTAAAAGTTAAAATTTTCATATGGTATCTTCACCGAGGTATGATTTCGACAAAAAACGACCTCACACGTCGCAATTGTCAAGGAAATAAAAATTGTTGTTTTTTCTCATCATGACCAGAAAAATTAAACGTCTTTTCTTTTACTGCACTTTTGTGCGCCTTGCATGGCTAGCCATCCACCTTGTGTCCAACTTGTACCAGCATCGCAATGTCAATACGTATGGTCACCAGCTTGAATGCTTGATGGTATACCACATAAGTTTGATACATTTAGAACATCTCCAACGCCGAGCTCAAATGAAGATGGTATCCGTGAGCGCACTGGTTCAGACCAATCTATAGATATGGGTGAGGAGCCAGCCATCCAACCGCATGTCCTAAACATCCGTCCATATCCTGCCAATTTCAAATTCAAATACATAGCGTCCAATCGCAACTAAAAAGGTCGATGTTCATAGTTTTGACATGTCCGATGACAAAAGTATCCCAGTCCGACTGTCCGAGCAGAAAAAGGGGGATTTGTTGGCCCTGCTAGACCGGCTATTTGAGCCTCCACGCTCACTCAGTTGCCGGCTCCTCCTCGCCATCCGCTTCCTTCTTGGCCATCTCCAACTGCTCCTTCAAGGGCTTCAACATCCTAAGATGGACGACATGCACGACCATCCTTGCATCGGCATTTAACTCCTTCTCTTCAAGGTCAACATTTTTGAATCTCCATTGTTTCAAGTGGTAGCAATACTTGCACATGGTCTCTTGGATGGTGTACCATCGATGGCTGAGCATAATTAAGGGCTCCGTCTTCCGACCGAGGCGATTGGACGGCGACGCAGCTCAACTCGACCTCCGCGGCGTCCCCATCACCGACGTGCACGGTGACACACCGCGTCCTGGCCATCGTGTTCACGCTCAGCGGCCTCACGGGCAACTACTTCCACGAGCTCAGCGATGCGCTGGTGCCGTTGCTCGTGGCGTCGCGGCGGTACGGCGGCGAGGTCCAGCTCCTGGCCAGCAACATTCAACTGTGGTGGCCTGGCAAGTACGAGGCCATCGTGTGGCGGCTGTCCAAGTACGACGTCATGGACCTCGACCATGACGATCAGATCCGGTGCTTCTGGAGTGTCACCGTCGGGCTTCGCATGCACAAGGAGTTTGACATCGTGCCGGAGCTGGTCCCCAACGCCCCTCCCTCAATGGTCGACTTCACCGCCTTCCTCCGCGAGGCCTACACCCTACCCCGAGCCCGCCGGAGGACCAGCAGAAGAGGAAACCGCGTCTGACGCTGCTCCACTATGGCCACTACCGGAAGTTCGTGAACGTGCCTGAGATCGTGAAGGTGGCGGAAAAGGCCGGATTCGAGGTGGCAACGGTGAGATCATCTCTCCCCACCCTTTGCCGACGCTCAAGGTGAGATTACCTTTGTCCACTTGGGGCGTCACGGTGACAACGGCATCGCCGTTGAGTGTGGGTTTATCTGGGTCGCCACGGTGTATTCGTGATGATTTGGAGCTTCATTTGCCAACCTTGGTTGCGTCCTGTGGTGGTCCGGCCTCTCTTGTGCTTCGTCTCGGCTGCTTGCTGGAGGCGTCTAGTAGCATAGTCCTGATTGCGTGTCTGGCGTGTTATGTTGGGTTTTCTTTCGATCGGTCTTTATGATTTTTTTTTAGAAAAGGAGGATTACCCCCGGCCTCTGCATCTGAGCGATGCATGCAGCCATTTTATTAATTATCCACAAAGACCTTACAAAGTAGTACATCAGATAGTCTGAAGGCACTATCTTAGCAACAGCTATCGCTACTGCTATCTACCCGATGAAGGAATGCCGATGGTCCGAGCCTAATACCAAACAGACATCGCACCAAGCCTAACATCTAAAGTCAGAGCCTCCGACCAAGCCACATACGATCAGTCTTTGATTTTCTCAACACCATGTACCGTTTGACGGTGTGGTTTTATTTATAATGCGGAGAGAAAGCCGGTTCCAAAGAAAGAAACACGGAGGTTTGGCGGTATCTGGGCCCACATTGGGTTAGCGTTGGAGAGTTGATAGGATAGGAAACGCATTAGTGGAGTGCTAATCATGAGACATGGGAGCAAGTACAGGCTGACTGACAGACAGGAACACATGTTTTCGCGCATATCCCCTCGCCGGTTGGCCAAATCTCGCCTAGACCATTACGGACCATGTACGGATTCTCATTTCTGTTCATGAGGTCCCTCCTGAGGTGAGCTTCCTAATTTGTGCTACAAAGCGCGTTTGTCACTGTTCCTTTTTGCACTTGTGATCGACTCGCTGGTCGCCAGTATAATTTTTTCGTATATATATATATATATATATATATATATATATATATATATATATATGGTACTAAATAAAAGAAAGACAGACACGTTTCGTCGGTGGAGTCACGGTCGGGATGGTTGAGACTCGAGAGTGAGATGAATGATTGGGGAGTTAATTGCTGCTCTGCATCAAGCCGCTCGGTTGGGTTGGGTGCTATGTGCACTCTAGTGTACTGCTAGGGGGTTGGGTGCTATGTGCACTCTAGTGTACTGCTAGGGGGTTGGGTGCTATGTGCACTCTAGTGTACTGCTAGGGGCGTAAGTGCAAAAGGGACCACCGATAAAACGAGCGGACGCGGAGGCTTTGGAACCCCAATCGAAGCCAAAGAAGTCTCCACTGCCACACTGCATCTGCATCTGACTCCATGCAACGCCACCTCGCCTCGCTTGTAGCCTCCTTGTGTCCCGTCCCGTCCCCAGCTAGCTACCCCATGTGAACCAGCAGCCACGCCAGTCGGCCACTCAAGGGAGCAAGAAACCCGTGCGGCGCACCGCCGGAAGGAAGGAAGGATCCAACCCGTAGACAGAGGAGGAGGCGGAGGCGGAGATGGTCAGCGTCGACGCGAAGCAGGCGGCGCCGGCGGCGGGGGGGAGGGCGCAGAGGCACCTCAACCTGTGCTTCGTCGCCGGCTTCCTCCTCGTGCTCCTCACCTACCTCGTCGTCTCCCAGCAGTTCGCCGTCACCTCCCCCGTCGGTGCGTGCTCTTCTCCCTCCGCTACTACATCGCTCACTGTCCCAATTGGTTCCTTCTATCGGTTCTTGACTGTTCATCTGCAGCAGCTGTCCCCACGACGCCGCCGCACAGGAAGCATCAGGCCGTCAAGTCCCCCGGCGCCGGCGAAGCAGGTGAGCACCCATCGCCACCCCCTGCCCTGTAATTCTCAGCCGTCCAATTTCAAGCACTACTGCTGTTAGTTCATTCGTTCCATGGAGATTAATGCCGGCGTGGTGGAAAGAAAGAACCCACACAATTAAGTCAACTTGTTCCCGTCTTTGGGAACAGTGAGGCGTGCCTCTCTGACTGATGGAATCATGGCTAAATTGACTAGGATTTACGCAAGGGGGTCGAGAAGGAGAGGGCAAGGCGGAGGCCAGACCAGCTCACGAGCAGCAGCAGCAAACGGGTAAGTAAAAATAAATATCTTCCTTGTTGCTGTCGGTGGCATGGTATGGACGGAATGAGTGAGCGAAAGGGGGCTGTGTTTTTACCAAAAGCAGGGCCGCCGAAAGCAGAGGGCCGCGCGCGCGGCGTGGGGAAGACAGACGACGACGGTGCGGCCAAGCCGTTTGGTATGTCCAATATTCCTTCCCCCTAACTAAACTAGCAGCAGTTCCCTCAAAAAAAAAACTAAACTAGCAGCACAATTAGTGTGATGAGATGTCGCATTTTGTTCCTGCTCTGCTAGAAGAAAATATATAGTACAAGGATAATGGTTTGGTTCGATTCGTGTAGTAGCTTTCGGACGTACTCTGTGTACCTACTGCCTGCTCACTAATGCTGCTATAATTGTGCTGATTCGATCCGATTAGCTTTGGGACGCACAGTACGCATCTTTTTTTTTTTGCGGGAGAAATAGCATTGCATTACTCAATCACAACGTCTTTACAATCATAAGATGCTATTTCCACTACTTCATCTGGACCAGCTCCTAACCAAGTCAAGGTCCTGCCTTGGGTTCTAGCAAACTTTGCTAAGCAATCACTAGCTTTATTTTGAGATCTAACTATATGAGAAATACAAGTCTTCCTTAAACTCATTAAGTGCTTAATCTCTCTAACAATAGAAGAGTAAGCTGAGCGATCCGCATCCAAGCTTGATATGAGAGAGATCGCTTCGATAGAGTCCATCTCCACCACGATCGGCAACTCGCTTCACTGCAAGGCAAGGGACAAGCCTTCCATACACGCGCACAACTCCGCCTCAAGGGAGTCCCTGCACGAAAACAACACCCTGCATGACGAGAAGTTGATAGCCCCGCGATGATCACGTAAGATCATGCCCGCACCCGCTTGTTCTGATGCAACAAAAGATCCATCAGTATTCAATTTGCACCACCCCGGCTCGGGCGTAGTCCAACTCCGTTCGTCCTGATCACCAACGCTTTTCCCCCTTCTAACTGTATCTTTCCATTCGATATAAGTTTTGCCTTTGGCTGGGTTAGCCTGTGGATTCTGCTTGATACCAACCAAGGACACCAAATAGCTTTGCAGAAATCTTAGAGAGACTTCCATAGGCGGGGCAGGCTTAGCATGAACTAGCTCGTTCCGGACAAACCAACTCCTCCAGAAAATCATTAGTAACATTACGTATCTGCTGGTCACTAGTAGTACGAGTAATAATGCTGGTCACTAGTAGTACGAGTAATAATGCTGGACGCACAGTATGTATCTGCTGGTCACTAGTAGTACGAGTATTTGTATCAATTTTATACATGAAATTAGGCTATTTAACACCCCCCCCCCCTCAAGTGTCAAAATTGTCTGAATTTAGTCCATTCCTGTGCCAGATCTGTTTTTTTGTGACGATAAACAATAAAAATGGGGGATAGTTTTTTCATGTGTGAATGTTTTCTATTTGTCCAAAAAAGATAGTAGCACATTTTTTGTACGGCCCCTATTTTCTACAATAATAATGCTCGACTTACAGAATAAATATACAGATGTATATGTCTTTATCCCCAATAACACCCCTTGATTTCCAAACCACCCCACCCTCCCCATTTTGATGGCGGGCCTCCATGTCATCCCGTAAGTTCCTTCCTTAAAACAAACAGTAGGAGTACAATTACCCCTTTCTACAAATTAGTTGAGTTTCAAGAAATACATGAAACTTTGACATGTCAATCTTTTTCCTTCTTTCGCATTTTTGTTCCTAGCTATTTCCCCTTTTTCATGTTTCATGTTTTTGTTCCTATTTTTGCATGAAGCCGTCCCACATCGTTGTCAAAATACTTTTCAACAGGACAAATGACCATGTCCAGACCACTTTACTTTAGGGACCATATGGATTTTTGTGATGAAGGTGTTTCTTGAATTGGACCTAACAATACCAACCAAATCTTACCACTTTAGAGTTTAGAGACTTCTCGACATAAAAATAAGTTCACGGTTTGACTATTTCAAGTAGGGGTGGAGCTAGCAACGGGTTTACGCCCTCGGCTGAGCTAGCTTAAGCGATGAACTCACACATCATTGTCAAAATACTTTTCAACGGGACAAATAACGAGTCTAGACCACTTTAGGGACCATATGGATTTTTGTGCTGAAGAAGTTCCTTGTATTGGACCTAGCACTACCAAACCTAATCTTACTACTTTAGGGACTTTTGGACATAAAAAATAGTTCACGGTTTGACTATTAAGTAGGGGTGGAGCTAGAAAATAAATCTGATGGCGTCATCTACATTACACTAGGTTCAGCTTTCACAAAGAAACAACACTTGGTGCTAATTTAGTACATCCTATGCTCCTAAATGTGAGACGTTGTGGCAGTTTAAATTAAACTATCGAAACGTCTTACATCTATAAAAACAGAGGTAGTAGGATGTAGTGAAGGATCTATAAAAGTCATTGGGGTCAGCTGACCCAGTCCAGGCAGCTCCGTCCCTTGCGGAGCTAACAATGGGTTACGTCTGGGCTAAGCTAGCTTAACCAATGAACTCTTGTTGTTTTCCTTTCTAAGGCCTTGTACAATGCAAGGTGCTTGAAAAATAAACCAGGCTTTCTTTAAACAGTGGTGCTTATTTGTACAGGACATGCGTTTAATTAGACGTCTCTCCTATAAAAATAGGCACCGGTGCTACGAAAAAGCCGGTTTATTTCTCGAAGCACCTTCCTAAGCGTCTAGCATTGTACAAGGCCTAAGAGGCAATTGCAGGAACGTTGTTACTAGGCTTGGGGCTACTGATTTATCAAAGTAGAGAGGCGGAGCACAAACTTTGGAATACACTCCCTTTGTTCTAAAATAAGTGTCACAACTTATTTTTGGACAGAGGGAGTATGTTTTTGCTTCTTCATGAAAAGGATATAAATTTGTGCATAGATCACCTAAAGATTCTTGTGTAGCTAAGTCGATGTATTGAGTTGTCTAATGCCCTCATTTTAAGATACGCGCACAACATGGAATCAAAATTAGACCGGATGGTTAACATCATCAGCCAAGATATAATATGCACGTGCAAATCAATTAGATGAAGGAACAGAAATGCAGTTTAAGACTTGATTCATTTGCATGGCACATATCAATTAATTTCACTTGATCAATAAAATGCTCAATGATCAGTGAAACTGACAAACCCCGGTGCCTTTTGTGTTGAGCAGACAACGGCAAGGTGGTGTGCAGCGCGAGCCCCTACTCCTACACCTGCGACGTCTTCGGCGACGTCCGGACCAACGGCACGGCCCACACCGTCACCCTGGTGCCGGCGACGTCCCGACCAGAGCGCCGGGAGTGGAGCATCCAGGCCTACGCCCGCTTCAACATGACTGGCATCCCCAACGTCACGGTGACGCAGCTCGACTCGACGTCCGCGCTGTCCCCGGCGCCCGCGTGCACGGTCACGCACCGTGTCCCGGCCATCGTGCTCGCGCTCGGCGGCCACCTGGGCAACTACTTCCACGACTTCAGCGACGCGCTCGTGCCGCTCTTCGTGGCGTCGCGCCGGTACGGCGGCGAGGTCCAGCTCCTGGCCGGCAACATCCAGCCCTGGTGGCTCGGCAAGTACGAGGCCGTCGTGCGGCGGCTGACAAAGTACGACGTCCTCGACCTCGACCACGACGATCAGGTCCGGTGCTTCCGGCACGTCACCGTGGGCCTCAACATGCACAAGGAGTTCAACATCGTGCCCGAGCTGGTCCCCGGCGGCGTCCCGCTCTCCATGCTCAACTTCACCGCCTTCCTCCGCGAGACCTACTCCCTGCCGCGCGCCGCTCCCATCCGCCTGACTAATAAGAAGAGCAGCCCGCCGGTGGACGGGAAGAAGATGAAGAAGCCGCGGCTGATGCTGCTCGACCGGGGCCACTACCGGAAGCTCGTCAACGTGCCGGAGATTGTCAAGGCGGCCGAGAAGGCCGGGTTCGAGGTGACCATCGCGGACCCGCGGTTTAACGTGCGCGTCAAAGAGCTGGCCCTCTCCGTGAACTCGTTCGACGTGCTGCTCGGCGTGCACGGCGCCGGGCTGACCAACTCGGCGTTCCTGCCGCCGGGGGCGGTGGTGATCCAGGTGGTGCCCTACGGCAAGCTGGAGCCGATGGCGCAGAGGGAATTCGGCGACCCCGCGGCCAACATGGGGCTCCGGTACCTCGAGTACAGCATCTCCGTGGAGGAGAGCACGCTGCTGGAGACGCTGGGGCCTGACCACCCCGCGATCAAGGATCCGGATTCCGTCCACCGGAGCGGGTGGGACAAGGTCGCCGAGTACTACCTTGGCAAGCAGAACGTGCGCGTCGACGTCCAAAGGTTCGCGCCGACGCTCGCGCTCGCGCTCGACCATCTCCGGCAACAGTAGCTTGGGTTTGTACATGCCTGTGACGACAGAGACCGTTTGTACATGTACATCCGCGGCAAAGGAGTTCACATTTTCTTTTTTGGTGGAAAATACATATATAGGAAAAGGTTGGTACTATATTGGTCGATTTATATTTTACCGAAGTGAATAGAAACTTACCGACATGTTGGTGAAGACAACGAGCCTCGTCGTTGATTTTCATTAGAGAAACCGCGACATGTTCTACAAAGTACTTCCCCGTTCCAAAATAGATAACTCAACTTTATACTAATTTTGTACAAAGTTGAGTCATCTATTTCGGAACGAAGGAGGTATCAATGTATCATAAAACAAAGGAATGGCGCACATGCCAAACAGCCAAACCTGCTAGACAAGTAGAAAAAAGCAGACACTCTAAAGCACTACTGGATGCAGGCAAGTAGAAAAGGCAGACACTCTAAAGCACTACTGGATGCAGGCAGAGTCAGTCAGCAAACACATCAGAAAACTGTTATTTAAACTAACACAGATCTTCCGGGAGCTTAAGCTATGATGCCCCAAAGGCCTTGAACGAGAAGGCTTCGGGCAACACCTTCTTGATCCTTAGCACCCCAGCTTTAGTTACGCTTCTGTCTTTGCTTTTTCTGCAATATGCTCCAAGATTTAAAAATCAAACACAGAAAACCACAAAAGATGGATCATTAGGAAATATTCGATCAAAACAAGCGTTATTTCTTGTTTTTCGGATTGTCCAGCATATATTGGCCCCCCTTCTAAGCACTAGGCGGCTTTGGTTCCTAAGAAAGGAGTACAGCTAGCACTCTATCATATGTGAAACCCCATCAGGTGGTCTAGTCAATCAAAAGCACAACAACCACTTGCACAAATGTTGGTACTAAGAGTCACTCAACGGGGATTTCAAACTTAATAGACACACCAAAAACTTCAGTAGACAGTATAACACTATGTTATGAGTTCTGAGAACATGGCCATCTTAACACCGACGCTAGCTACCATGTCACATCCTTGGTACGGTCTTCACACGTCGCCCAATTTCGTTTATAGAAAACAGAGTGTATGTTTTTTGTTTTGCATTGTTGGTTAACCGATGGTTTTTTTGCTTTGATATTATTCCCATGTGTGCGCTGTTCTGTACATTAGTAAGTACTAGTATAATTTAGAAATGGCCTGCTGCATGTGTGACCATTTTCCCCCTCATTTATGCACATCATTTAGGCTGGTCATAGTGGGGAGTAACTTAGACTAGTGTCATGCATATGACACTAGCCTAAATTACTACAGTACCTTCATAATGCAAAGTAACATAATAGTAGTATCTTAGATGGCTTCATTTATTAGCTTGTAGACTCATCTTGTCTTGAAAAACGCTATGCTACAGTAACATATTACTACGTTACCACCTCTTATTAATTACTTGCCACATAAGCAAAATTTTCTTGGAGTGCGCTATGTTACTAGCTAGGACAATGTGACATTGAACTGCTAACGTTTTATTTTTAGGAACAGATGTAGTATTAACGATGATAAGTGCAAAATTCTTTTTGGCGCCATGCGTGTATAAGTAGCAACCATGTCTAATGATTAGCACTATGCGTTTGCAATCTGTCGTAATGTCGTCAGTTTTCTAACTGCCCGGCTCCTGCGGTTATTTTGGCAGAAAAACTGTCAATTTGTAATTCGATTAGATAGGACCAAACCACCTCTTTTTAAGCGAGAAAGGAAGGGAATCCAGCAAAAGTAGCAAGGCATAATCGCCAGCTCTCGCATCAGACAAAACCTTGTCGGCCATGGATTAACTAGCTTAATCACATTTGACTAGAAGCTGCTGCCTGGGGTCTACATACCTGGGAATGGCCCATCCTTATAACTAAACTAATCAGAGGCGTAAACTAGTACTGTAGTACGGTACTGATTAAGCTAGCTTAACTAATCTGACAGCTACAGTTGCTTCTTCTTAATACCGTTTGTATGGAATCCTGGCACGTGCTATACATTATGGTCAGCGAGTACACGGCCAGCACCATCAAGCATACCCAGCGAAGGTGTGGCGGCCTTGCGCCTGCATACTTCTCCGTTTTGTCGGTGCAACAAGCGGGAGAAGAATCTGCCGACAGTTCATCGTCCATGTTTGTTATTTCAACGAGTGGCAGAAGAAGCACATGTTCATCGCTGCTGCTGGATTAACTGGCAATAACTCGCTGAGCCCTTGACCTTCCTTTTGCGTAGATAATTATGACCATCTTTTCTTTTTCTGTCCTTGTGCCGTTGGAGATGCCAAAATAGTCGTGGCTACTCGCCTCTTGGGACCCACGGTTAAGTTTTTTTTTTGAGGGGGGTTAAGTTCAGTAGCCAGCTGTAAAAAAACTTGTAAAAACTGCCTCGGAGATCCGAGCCTTGCAGCGTACCAGCTTCAATCACGCCTAATTCCAATCTCGGTGAGACGTTAGATGTAAACCTAAAACACACAACCAGTAAGGAGGTTGGAACCCCTTACCTCTACATTAATTGATACACTCCCGGCAAAAAAAGAAAATAAATAAATCAATCAAATAATAAGCACAACCATCTTTTATTTAAGTTAATGCAAAGCAACAATGTCAAAGTCATCAAAAAATGAAGTACATACGAAAAACAGCTACCACATAACCATTGCAAGATATGGATGTAAAACAACTAAAACTACCTCGACATCTTCAACAGCAACAACTTGAGAAAACGGATAAGCCTTCCCGCCGTCCTCATCACTAAGACAACGTCTTCAAATACGACAGCGACACAAATCCGCATCTGTTGAGCCCTACCGACACAGGCCAGAAGGTTTCCACCTCGGAATGAAGTGTGTTTAAAACACCAACTAGGCAACGGATCTTTCGAAAATCACACCTCTCAGCTATCCACCATAGGACAAAGTGAATCTAGCAGGTGGGTGGGATATGTGCCCACCAAAGACAATGACAATGAATGTTCAGAGGCTGGGCATGTCGCGACGCATAACTACCCATTGCATAACTATTTTTTTAAAATATACATGATGAAGATTTTGGAGTACATGATAAAACATTTTGAAATACTTGGTGAACATTACACAATGAGCAATTTTTCAGATACCCAAGGAATATTTTCAATACATCATATAAACATTTTTATACAAAACATTTTTAATACACGATGAACATGATTGCAAAAAATATTCAAGAATTTGGAAAATGTTCATAATTTCAAAAAACATTCATGATTTCAAAAATAGTTCATGAATTCAAAAAAAATCATGATTTAAAACAGTTCACTATTTCCAAAATGTTCAGGAATTTGAAAGATATTCATGAAAGAAAAAAAAGAAAAAAGAAAAAAGGAAAGTAAAAACGTACATGAAAAAAGGAAAAAAAAGAAAAAAAAGGTGAAACAGAAGAGAAAAAGGAAAAACAGAAAAGATGGAAGAAAGGAAAACTAGATTTATTTTTGAGAAAAACCAGTTCAGGACAGGTTCTAGAACCTTCCCAAATCTGGTGGAAAAAACTAGAACACGTCGATTCATACACTTGCTAGTCGCGTGTGGGAGAGGAGGGAGGGAAGAGGAGTATGCGCGAGGTCGCTATATAGCGACATATGCGTCAAATAGAGGTCTGTGCATCGAACTTTGAGTTTTTTCTTGAGACAATCAACGAACTTTGAGTGAGCTATAGTAAAGAGTAGGGCGTTTTGGAGCTCGGCCTCCATGGAGGCCGGATTTTCTGAAAAAAAATCAAAATTCACACTTTTCAGTTTTAAAAAAATCTGAAAAAATCATACGAGTAAACAAGGATGTTATGTATGTAAAATTTGAGGATGAAATACCCTGAAATGCGATCTGTGTAAAAAAGATAAATTCATGGACTTTGAGAATGAATAGTGCATCTACTAAAAAGCCTCAGATTTGTTCTTTTTGTGTAGCACTCATTTTAAGGTGTTTCGTCCTGAAAATTTACACACATATGCTTTATGTCTCTAAGTATGTGTGTATTTTTTTCAAAAAAATTTGAAACGTGAAAATTTGAATTTTGATCAAGTCAAACCGGGGCTCCATGGAGCCCAAGCTCTAAAGAGCATTTCCGCTATAGTAATTGCTATCATATGGGGGTCCTTGTGGGCTGGGCTATCTGATGCTCGGTTGATCGTTGTTGGCTTTGTCGTTGTCTTAAGGCATGGATTGCCCGAAATTCCAATTAAGGGCAAAGCTTATTCTCACTAATGGATTTCCTTTTTAGAATGTCATGTCGGTCACGTGGTTATATACCACTTATAACGATATGTATCCAACAATCACTTGCTCAATGCAGGTGAGGTGGGCATGCCCATTACCTTGGGTCACTAGCTCCTATAGCGGAAAAAGTATGTACGGTCTATGGATTTTTTGCCCTCTGTTTTTTAAATCTTTTCATTCCATTACACAAATAACCTAAATGTGTACTCTCTTTGTTCCAAATTACTAGTTGCATAGATGAATGTATCTAGAACTAAAATACATCTAGATACATCCATTTCTGCGACGAGTAATTCGGAACGGAGGGAGTACAAAACAATGTTAAGCAGTCCAGAGGTTCTCGAATTTGAAAATTTGATCTTTGATTTGAAACTTACCAACCCAATATCTTCTCATAAAAAAAACCAGTAACCTCCATCGTTTTCCTCTGCCAACCCAACCCAGCCCAGGGCCGCCTGCCCAGTCCACCGCCGCCTGCCCTAGCCCCGCCGCCGCGCCGTACCTCACCGCCGACGCCCCCCTCCCCCAAACACCTCCGCCTATCGCGCGCGCCGCCACCGTCACCGTCCCCCTCTTCCCCTCATCGCGCGCAGTCAACCCCTCCCCCGCGCCCCATGGCGACCTCGAAGAAGGTGGTGACGCGCGAGGAGTGGGAGGGGAAGCTGCGCGACGTCAAGATCCGCAAGGAGGACATGAACCGCCTCGTCATGAACTTCCTCGTCACCGAGGGCTTCGTCGACGCCGCCGACCGCTTCCGCGTCGAGTCCGGCACCCAACGTACCGTACGCCATTGCCAGCGCGCTCGCACGCAATCGAGCCCCTCTTGCTCTCCCCTTGTGTGATTGAGATTAATGGATTGGGCACGGAGTGAGGCCTGATTGATGCGGTTTTCGTGTTGCAGCGGAGATTGACCTGGCGACCATCACGGACCGGATGGAGGTGAAGAAGGCGGTTCAGTCGGGGAATGTGCAGGAGGCTATCGAGAAGATCAATGATCTCAACCCCACAGTTCGGTTCTGCGTCTCTTGCTTGCAATTTCAGTTCGTATTTTTCGGTGTTGGAGTATCTGAAAAGTGAGACTGGGACTTTGCTGTATGCCTGTATGTGATAAGGGCCTTATTAGGGGTTCGACATTATGTTTACCGATTACTGACGAGTGATGAACTGATGATGTAGTAACAATTAATTTCAGATCTGAGAATAATGCCCCATAGCACAGTGGAGCAAACTGTTAATCCAGTACTGATGATCGATGTGGTTTGTCTTTGGACTGTACTTGCTTTTTGCTAGAAGTTGTTCCTTTTCTAAGTGGAACTTATGCAGTTCAGGAATTGCATCTTTGTTTGATTGAGGAAACTGCGTTTGTGGCCGGTTTTGGCCTCGGCTTAATAAAAGTGAGGGCTGGGGGCAAACCCCTTTCTTTAAATAAAATCTGCATTTGTTGCTTAGTATTTTAGTAAGAATTGAGGAGGGGCGATGATCTTGGCAGTTTTTGGGTACTTCGCTGTATGCCTGTATGTGCTAAGGGCATTCTGGGTTCTCCATTATGTGTTGCTGGTGAGCAATGATTGTAACAACAATTAATTTCACATTTCACGGTGGACCAAATTGTCAATCCAGTACTGGTGATAGATGTGGTTTCTTTGGACCATGCTTTTTTTCTGTTAGAAGTTGTTCTTTTCCTATGTGAAGCTTAGGTATATGCATATCAGAAATTGCATCTATTTTTGATTGAGAAAACTTCATTTGCTTGTTTTTTCAGCCGGTGATATATTTATATTGTTTGTATACTGCCGAGTGAAGTTTTCTGTTAGTTCTAGAAAGCCGAGGGTTCATTTGTGCATTTCTCACAGTGCGGTTCGTTGAATTTTGAATTCATATCCTGACTCGACTTATGACATGCAGATTCTGGATACGAATCCTGAAATATACTTCCATCTGCAGCAACAAAAGCTGATAGAGTTGATTCGTGTGGGGAAAATACATGAAGCTTTGGAGTTTGCTCAAGAAGAACTTGCACCAAGAGGCGAAGAAAATGTAATCTTCAGTAAAAAAAATTATCCCCCTTACCTTGGTTAAGAGTCAGGGTTCGAACCTATATCAATCACAACGCAATTCCTCCTGGTAGCTAGTTTTTCCCGTTAATACCACTGCATTTAAGAGCATTCTGTGACCTTTTGGTCTGTGAAATTTTGCAGATAGCCTTTCTCGAGGAAATAGAGAAAACAGTAGCACTTTTGGTTTTTGAAGATGTAAAGAACTGCCCATACGGGGAACTATTGGATGTTTCTCAACGTTTGAAGACAGCAAGTGAAGTTAACGCCGCCATCCTTACAAGCCAAAGCCATGAGAAAGGTATGTACTAAGTTGCAGACACATGTATATGATGTGATACCCTTTTTATTTGCTTATCTTTTTGACGATTTATTGTCACTGAAGTGTACCTGCATGCCTGTGTCATATGATATGATACCATATTTCTTATTTTATAATAAGCTACCTTTTGGTAGAAAAAGGGATCAGACTGTCAAGTGTATTTCTTATTCTAGAACTATGCACAAAAACATGGTGTATTTAAACTAAATATACCAGAAGGTTACCTGACTTTTTTTAGATGAAGGTCACCTGACTTAACATTAGTACTTCATATAAGCAAGTACTGCCATGTTCAAAACAGTTTGCCCTTAAGCTTATCATGTGTGACCAGCGGTCAATATAGAAAACACTGATTCACATTGGTGAAATAACTGCGTACGGATACTACTTGTTAAACATCTTTTGAGATGTGCTGTTGAAAGAAATCAGGATGAATCTTCTCAAGTTTTTTTAATATAAGATTCATATTAACTACACAAAAATTTAAAACTTTTCATCTCAGTGCTGCTTTTCGGTTGCCGTTTCATACATTTGAAGCAGAATGAAACTATCGTTGTGTTTGGGACTTTGGGCTCTTTCGAACTGCTAGCATGCTTGTGCTAGAGTTTTTGTTTTATTGAAGATCCTTGATCTTTGCGTTTATATTGGCAGATCCAAAACTCCCTAGCCTGTTGAAGATGTTGATTTGGGCTCAAAACCAGCTGAGCGAAAAGGCAGCATATCCACAAATCAATAACCTGTCCACTGCCGACCTAGAAGATCCAGCTATATGATGAGCTGCTGCTGCTGAGGTGTTTACTAGGGACGGGAGCTTAGGCACCAGTAGGCACCAAGTACAAACTGTCTGAGCTGAGGTCTGTTAGTTGTTCATTACCTGCGGGTGCAGTACTTGAACACACTGCTTGTTTCATCAGCGTTGGCAAAAAGCTGACATGGGAATTTTTCGCTCTCTCCTGTTGTTCATATGATGATGCAGAGGATGGTTTTGTTACATTTTACTAGTAGGTGGTAAATGTTTCGTTTGATTTTCATAGAACCGCCGTGTGTGGTGCTAATGTTACACAAAAGAATGATTGGGCCAAAATGTAGACGTTCGATTCATGTTCTTTCTCCTTGCAAATGATTATGATTTACTCTGTATCACAGAGTGATTTCGCAGCAGGTTTTCACATGAGGTGGTTGGAATACCAAGCTCCAAATGATTGTCCAAATTTTGTACTAGCTGAGTTATGCTTTGCACAATGCATCCGTTCTGTTATACCCCCTCTGTCCCAAAATAAGTGTCTCAACCTTGGTACAATTTTATGCTAGAATTAGTACAAAGTTGAGATACTTATTTTGGGATGGAGGGAGTATCTTGCATGATGCTTTGTTCTACTGGCATATCTTGCAAATATGAGCATTTTTGTGCATATGTATTTTGCAAGAAATGAAACAGAAATAACAGCTAAATATACATGCACGGCTGAAACCATAAGAAACCAGGCAAGCTAGGGTGGAGCAGGTTTGTTTTTCTGCTTTTAAAATGAAAGCCTTTTTGATTCTATGCAAAATCAAAGTCTAAAGCCCCTAAATAGGAGCTTCTTTTTTGGCCTATAAGGCAAATTGGAAAAGCCAAGAGAAAACCCAACCAAACACTAGTGCAAATTTTTGGAGGCTATTCTCCATGGAGCCCTTTCTCTAAAAATAATAATCAAAAATCATTTTAAAAGTTTCAAAAAAATCCATGGAAGTATATGTTTTTTGCACAAATGTGTGAAAAATTCGTTCGAAACTTTTGTGATTTGTATGTACAAAAAAAAAATCTGGCCCAACAAAAAAACTGTCGGCCCATTTTGGAAAATGCATATTTGTCTTTTTTTTGTACAAAACAGTAGCTCTCAAAAAACTTCCCCTAAAATTTACAGACATCGTGTAAAATCACTTTTATTTGTTCTTAACTTCGCTGCCACCATCTGAAGTCTAGACTGCTAGCCATGGAGGTTAAAGAGCCTGGCCACTGTCTAGTTATGTGATCGCACTGACTTGTGGTCCTCCCTGGCTGCTCAAGAGTAGACCAATTTATGGAACTAGAGTGTAGTTTCACTAACCTCACTTCTGGGACCCACTGATCAAACCTAAGTCAGTTTTTCCCACCCATACAATTTTCCTTCCTTGAGATCCCCAATACCCCGACTCTTCCACCACCTCATTCTTCTCCGGAATGGTAGTCTGACGACCAAATCTCTCGTCTTTGAGGCCACACGAGCCCTCCACCACCTACTCCTCGTCCAAATCAAAGCTCCATAGGTGCCATGATGGGGTAGGGACGGGGAGGCGCTCACAATGTGATTGCACACCCCATTTGTTGTCTAGACCATCTTGAATAAAAAGAGTCTCGCCAATGCACATGTGACATGCTTTTTTCTCCTAGACTTTAGCTATGTATAAGTTGTCCGATTTTTAAAATCAAGTGAGTTGATTTTCTGATCCTTGATTTTTTGGTCAAGATTTGCATTTTTTTCTCTCTGTTATTTCATGGCTTCTTAGGCTGATTTTTGACTTGCCTCTATTTGGGGCAAGCCGATTTTTTTTCTCAGGCAGGATATTTGGCTTACCTCGGTTTGGGGCAAGTTGATTTTCCTATTGGGCTTGAAACCAATTACACATTTCCTTATTTTGTATGCATTCTTTCTTTTGCTTTTAGTTTTATCTTTAGTTGGTTTTTTTCTTTCTATATGGGTATTTTTGGCATGTTGGGTTAGTCAAAATGTATACAGACAAGTATTATAGGGTATGTGTGTAAATTACGCTAGAGTGTGAAAATTGCACTACTATAAGCTTTTCTTTGCATATTAAAAAGTGTAATTTGAGTGCAAAGTTGTGTACATGTTTTTCAAAGTTTATTTTTCCATTTTCTTTCTTCGAAAAGGGTTCCAATGCAAATAATTCATTCTTCCTTAGAAAACTTCATTGTTTTGATCTTGATTTTTTACATTTTATTTATTTTTCATTCTTCTTTAAGGGTAATAATACCAATGTCACTAATTCATTTCTTCTAGGAAACTTCTTCTTACGAAATATCACAATTATGCTTATTCTTACATATTGTATAAACACAATTTCGTGTAACTTATGTGCACCTTTTGACATTTTCTTTATTTCCTTTCTGCCCTAGGGTATCAATGCCACCAATTCATTCTTTCTTAGAAAACTTCATTCTTTTGATTTTCGATTTAGTTCTGATAGATGCCAGAAATTCGTTCCTTCTTCTGAAACTTATTATTGTGACAATTTCACTATTACATGTTTGTTCTTGCATATGATCAAAAAAAGTGCAACTTCTGTCTAAATTGTGTGGAAATTTGTCCTTATTTTTATTTTACTTACTATTAACGGGTAATACCAATGGAAAACTTCTTTTTGTGAAATTCCACTCTTATATGTGTATTCTTGCAAAAAAGTGCAATAAATTATGTGCTATTTTTTATTTTTATTTCTTCCTAAAGGGCGAATTCTATGTAAATTTTGTGCAAATTTGTCATTTTTTATTTTTTATTTCATTTTATTTCTTCTAGAAAGGTAATACCAACGCCAATAATTCATTTTTCGTTAGAAAACTTTATCATTTTGATTTATTTTTAGTTTTTATTCCATTTTCTTTCTTCTTCAAGGATAAAATACCAATGCCGCTAATTCCTTCCTGCTTATGAAACTTTTTTTTGCAAAAACAAATCACTATTATATGCTTATCTTTTTAAAAGATATATTTTTTGTGCAAATTTTGTCAATATTTGTTTCATTTTCTTCTTCTTATAGTATAATATCATCGCTACTAATTCATTTTTCCTTACAAAACTTCATTATTTTGGTTTTGTTTAGTTTTAGTTTTTATTTTATATTGTTCATTAAGAAAACTACACACATTGTATCGTAGGTCTGCCTATGCCTTGATCATCATCCTCATATGAATATTAATTGAACTTTAACTTCGTATATATATACATATATTGTAGCAAAATTAACAGATCAATTAATAAATACATACTCATACAAAATATAGCTATTGATGTCTACCACACAATCTTCTTCTTGTAGATGTTGTTGGGCCTCCAAGTGCAGAGGTTTGTAGGACAGTAGCAAATTTCCCTCAAGTGGATGACCTAAGGTTTATCAATCGGTAGGAGGCGTATGATGAAGATGGTCTCTCTCAAGCAACCCTGCAACCAAATAACAAAGAGTCTCTTGTGTCCCCAACACACCCAATACAATGGTAAATTGTATAGGTGCACTAGTTTGGCGAAGAGATAGTGATACAAGTGGTATATGGATAGTAGATAAAGGTATTTGTAATCTGAAATTATAAAAACAGCAAGGAAAATAATGATAAAAGTGAGCGTAAACGGTATTGCAATGCGTTGAAACAAGGCCTAGGGTTCATACTTTCGCTAGTACAAGTCCCCTCAACAATACTAACATAATTGGATCGCATAACTATCCCTCAACATGCAACAAAGAGTCACTCCAAAGTCACTAATAGCGGAGAACGAACGAAGAGATTATGGTAGGGTATGAAACCACCTCAAACTTATTCTTTCCAATCAATCCGTTGGGCTATTCCTATAAGTGTCACAAACAGCCCTAGAGTTCATACTAGAATAACACCTTAAGACACAAATCAACCAAAACCCTAATGTCACCTAGATACTCCAATGTCACCTCAAGTATCTGTGGGTATGATTATACGATATGCATCACACAATCTCATATTCATATATTCAACCAACACATAGAACCTCAAAGAGTGCCCCAAAGTTTCTACCGGAGAATCACGACGAAAACGTGCGCCAACCCCTATGCATAGGTTCATGGGCGGAACCCGCAAGTTGATCACCAAAACATACATTAAGTGAATCACGTGGTATCCCATTGTCACCACAGATACGCACGGCAAGACATACATCAAGTGTTCTCAAATCTTTAAAGACTCAATCCGATAAGATAACTTCAAAGGGAAAACTCAATCCACTACAAGAGAGTAGAGGGGGGAAGAAACATCATAGGATCCAAATATAATAGCAACGCTCGCGATACATAAAGATCGTATCATCTGAAGAACATGAGAGAGAGATCAAACACATAGCTACTGGTACATACCCTCAGCCCCGAGGGAGAACTACTCCCTCCTCGTCATGGAGAGCACTAGGATGATGAAGATGGCCACCGGAGAGGGATTGCCCCCTCCGGCAGGGTGCCGGAACGGGTCTAGATTGGCTTTCGGTGGCTACGGAGGCTTCTGGCGGCGGAACTCCCGATCTATTGTGCTCCCAGATGTTTTTAGGGTATATGGAGATATATAGGCGGAAGAAATACGTCAGGGGGGCCACGAGGGTGGAGGGCGCGTCCAGGGGGGGTGGGCACGCCCCCTGCCTCGTGGTCTCCTCGTAGATCCCCTGACATGCACTCCAAGTCTTCTGGGCTTCTTCTGATCCAAAAATAAGCTCCGTGAAGTTTCAGGTCAATTGGACTCCGTTTGGTTTTCCTTTTCTGCGATATTCTAAAACAAGGTAAAAACAGAAACTGGCACTGGGTTCTGGGTTAATAGGTTAGTCCCAAAAATGATATAAAAGTGTATAATAAAGCCCATAAACATCCAAAACAGAAGATAATATAGCATGGAGCAATAAAAAATTATAGATACGTTGGAGACGTATCAGCATCCCCAAGCTTAATTCTTGCTCGTCCTCGAGTAGGTAAATGATAAAAACAGAATTTTTGATGCGGAGTGCTACTTGGCATAATTTCAATGTAATTCTTCTTAATTATGGCATGAATATTTAGATCCGAAAGATTCAAGATAAAAGTTCATATTGACATAAAAATAATAATACTTCAAGCATACTAACTAAGCAATTATGGCACGTCGGTCGTATGGCCGTTGTAGACTCTGCAGCTCCATCTTCTTCCGTCTTCGCTTCCACGCTTTCCTCGTGGATGGTGTAGTTGTTCATTGGCGCTTGCACTCCTCCTCATCGTCCGTAACGTTCCAAAAATACCTATGCATGCACACGAGTGGAGTGTCAGGTAGTATACCATCCTCGAAGGGGTCAAGTGAACACGTGTAAAGGAGATGATTCACCTTTACGTATGTGAAGTAGATGTCGCACGTGTCACTTGACAAACGGACTCTTGACATGGTGATGTCCGTAGGATGCTCCGCATCATTATGTTTCAGATCAAGCCCAAGTATCTGGTGAGCTTTTGTTTTATGGTTGCAAAGTGTCGAGTCAATTTTTGCAAGTCAATTTTTGATTTTGAGAAAAGTGGACATACCCGAATTGTTTTTTAGGTGACTTATCTCTATCCGGTCTCTTTGTGTTTCTACCCCACTCATTTTATTGTTTCAGATACTGCAGAACGTTTTCAGGAGATTGACTATAATCTATAAAATTAATAATTGCAAAGTTTAAAAATGTTAAATTTTTATTTTGATTTTCCTAGATATTAAGAAAAATATACAATTTTTCACATGCAACATATTTTTATCTCAATTAAGTCTCGATTTCATATCGCCTTTATGACTCAAACTCATTATTTACAAAAACTTACTTTGATATTTTTGCATGTTACCTGATGCCCAATCCATTTTGCACAATACCATATGAGATAATCTAAATCATCTTCATTTATTTATACTAATTTTTTACTTATTCATAACTCATTATCTCGACATATGATCTTTATTGATTTAGTTTCTCGACAATGCCACTAAATATTATGATAAAATACTCTTGTTATACAATTTTAAGATATATCAAACAAATTAAACCCGCATTCAATTTATAGAATATAGTATACATAAAAAAGTGGCATCTTTATTTCATTGTTTAGACAGTTCCCCTGAAAAGCTCCTGGCAAAACAGAATTCCACCATAGTAGCAAAGAAAAGACAAAAAGAGAAAAGTCACATACTTTTTCCTACTCCAATGAGACACTTAGTAAAATTGTAAGTATATCTATATCACTGTGTCTTTTATATAGTATCTAAAGTACCATGGAAGAAATATCTAAAGTTGATGGAGGTTTCTAGAGTGCATGATTTTTTTCCAGGTGTAAGTAAATAGAACAATTAATTACAAATCTACTGATTTAGAAAATTCAAATTTCTAGAGTAAATAAAATGACTATGAGTGGTTTTCCCTTGAATCATTGATGTTCCTCACTTTTTGTTTTTTATGGGCATGCATGTTTTTACGGTTTCTAGGTTAAGTGATCCAATGGCATTGCATGTCTGCCTACACTGTACTTGGCTTTGAATCATTTACATCCAGTGCCAGAAAAAAGTGGTGCAAGACAAGAGCAGTCCATCCTAGCAAGAGCATGCAACTAATATTTGGCACACCATACAATCCTAGATAATTCAAATCTGCCACCAATAGCACAACATATATAATGTGATGGACACCTAAAACAAACAAAAAAGAAGCAACCGTACTCTTGGGGAGTGAAATAACAATATGCTTTGAAACTTGTGGTTTGAGCAGTATGCTTGTTAAACCAATGGACACTTTGAAACTTGTGGTTTGAGCAGTATATCCAGTTGTCACTTTTGTTTCTTTGATAGTCAATTTCAAATGGTGGTTTGAGTTTCGTTGGTAGCTGCAGTTAGTGATGTACATAGAACCTAAAACTATATAATAATATGTTATGTTTCAATTACTTTGTTAGTGGTCACTGGTTCTGGTGATTTAATTACGATTGCGCAAGCATGTTTATTCCAACTTAAAGGCGCCAGTGTGAAAGAAATCAACTTATTTGCAGGCATTAATTTAGTATATTTAGTATTTTTTAAGTTCAATTCCATGTAGGTGGGCGGGGGCAGTTTTGTGGTTGGGAGGAAGCCACGACTTCCCGTAAAACGAGTCCATGAATCTCCCCGTATGTGTACCATTTTGGATGAGCATGCACGCTTATGTGATGGTTCTCCTACACAATTTTGGTAAGTTGTTGATTCCGCCCAATCTCCACTTACTCTACGTTGGCATTAGATACAACACAAGCATCATGAATTATGTTACCAATTTTAGCATATTGATACGTCTATTTTGCATCATGATTTTATATCAATATTTATTGCATTATGGGCTGTTATTACACATTATGTCACAATACTTATGCCTATTCTCTCTTATTTACAAGGTTTACATAAAGACGAAGAATGCCGGCAGTTGGGATTCTGGCCGAAAAAGGAGCAAATATTAGAGACCTATTATGCACAGCTCCAAAAGTCCTGAAACTTCACGGATGATGTTTTACAAATATATAAAATATATTGAGCGCAAGAACTTCACCAGGGGGGCCACACCCTGCCCACAAGGGTCAGGGGCACGCCCTACCCCCCTGGGCGCGCCCCCTACCTCGTGGGCCCCCTGGTGGCCCTCCGGTGACCATCTTCTGCTATATGGACTCTTTCGATGGGAAAAAATCATAAGCCATCTTCTCGGACGAAACTCCGCTGCCACGAGGCAGAACCTTGGCTGAACCAATCTAGGGTTCTGGCGGGGCTGTTCTGCCGGGGAAACTTCCCTCACGGAGGGGGAAATCATCGCCATCATCATCACCAACGCTCCTCTCATTGGGAGAGGGCAATCTCCATCAACATCTTCATCAGCACCATCTTATCTCAAAACCCTAGTTCATCTCTTGTAACCAATTCTTGTCTCCAAGTCCGGGATTGGTGCTAGTAGGTTGCTAGTAGTGTTAATTACTCCTTGTAGTTGATGCTAGTTGGTTTAATTGGTGGAAGATCATATGCTCAGATCCTATATGCATATTAATACCCCTCTGATTATGAACATGTTTATGAGTAGTTACTTTTGTTCCTGAGGACATGGGAGAAGTCTTGCTATTAGTAGTCATGTGAATTTGGTATTCGTTTGATATTTTAAGGAGATGTATGTTGTCTCTCCTCTAGTGGTGTTATGTGAAGATCGACTACATGACACTTCACCATTGTTTGGGCCTAGAGGAAGGCATTGGGAAGTAATAAGTAGATGATGGGTTGCTAGAGTGACAGAAGCTTAAACCCTAGTTTATGCGTTGCTTCGTAAGGGGCTGGTTTGGATCCATATGTTTCATTCTATGGTTAGGTTTACCTTAATACTTTTGTCTTATTTGCAGATGCTTGCAATAGAGGTTAATCATAGGTGGGATGTTTGTCCAAGTAAGGGTAGCACCCAAGCACCGGTCCACGCACATACCAAATTATCAAAGTACCGAACGCGAATCATATGAGCGTGATGAAAACTAGCTTGACGATATTCCCATGTGTCCTCAGGAGCGCTTTACATCATATAAGAGTTTGTCCAGGCTTGTCCTTTGCTACAAAAAGGATTGGGCCACCTTGCTGCACCTTATTTACTTTTGTTACTTGTTGCTCGTTACAAATTATCTTATCACAAAACTATCTGTTACCACTAATTTCAGTACTTGCAGAGAATACCTTGCTGGAAACCGCTTATCATTTCCTTCTGCTCCTTGTTGGGTTCGACACTCTTACTTATCGAAAGGACTACGATAGATCCCCTATACTTGTGGGTCATCACATATCCCTCTAGATTATATGATATTTTGCTCGATCTTGGTCTCCGTTACTCTGCCTTAGAACCTACATCAAAATAGGCAAAAGTGAAATGAAATTATTTTGCTTTTGACCAGAATGAAAATTGTGTTTTATTGTCAAAAGCTAAGAGTGTGAAAAGTGAAATGTCAAAAGCTAGAGTGATATAAGGAAAATGGGCAAAAGCTAGAGTGACAAAAACAAAAATTTCACTTTTAAAAGAGGGTCCAATAAGATTTTCTCTCAAAGACTAGTTTTATAGGAGGGGACACTTCATTCTTATAAGTTGTCTTCTGCCTCCTCCATTAACCAACGTGAGACTTGATCTTGTTTCTAGCTATTGGACTGGATTATAAGCCAGAAAATGACCTATTATAGGCTTTTGATTTATGACTCAGTATTGTTACATGATGATTATAAGCCAAAAGCCAAAGCCGGAAGCTCATAAATAGATGCCTTTTTTTAGTACTATAAGCCAAAGTGCAAAAGCCAAGAATAAGCCCAATAGAACATCGTGTTAACCCAACAGACGTGCATCTCGAGTGGTTCCTGAAAAAAAACTCTGCAGAAGTGGTTTTACGAGGTACCCATATAACTTAGAGGAAGTTCTCTGGTGAGGTCTTCTCTCAGTTCCAGTGAAAACTTTCCGTAAAAGTGGTTTTACGAGGTACCCATATAACTTAAGAGGAGGTTCTCAGGTGAGTCTTCTCTCAGTTTCAGTGAAAACTTTTCATAAAAGTAGTTTTTGGTGGTGGCGCGACGCCAACTAATCGTGGACGGTGGTGTTCGCCTGTTCGGCGGCGGTGGGTGTCTAACATCATATGACGGCGAGCGAGCTGCACATCGGTCGGTGGTGGGGGGAGGGTGGACTCCAGTGGCGTTTAGTTCGTGTGGCACTTTTACGGAAAGGTTCCCGTAGATGAAGGAAATTTGTTGAAGATTATATGGGATTCGTATTTTTTTTGCGTGTTTACGGAAATGGTTGAAGAGCTTTTTGCCCCCAACTTCACCTAAACTGTAATTATTTTACGGAACTGCTGGAGATGCTCTAATCTGCGCTAGAATAATTCCGCTCCAGAACTGTTTATCCGGGGCACACATGACCTGGCAGAAACCATGGCCATGTGACGTACCGTACGATCAAACGCCTTGAGCTCTGTACTAGTGCAGTACGAGTGTACTACTGTGGTGCTGCGCATGCTCCGAAAGTGGCATGATCCGCACAGCCAGAGAGAGCATCTCCATTATTGAATAATCCAAGTGGGATGTGCAGTGCATGGTTTTCTAAGTTTGCAAGCAACAATATTTTTCCAAGGAGTAGCTAGGGTCCTCCTGAATTATTGCCACAGTTTGGTGATGGGTCTATCCAATTCAGGCTAAAGTTGCACTCCCTTCGTTCCCTTGAAAAAGTTGTACTCCCTTTGTTCACAAATATAAGATGCTTAATAGTACCATTTTTTCCGAATGAAAAGTATATAGACACGTTTCAATGTGTTTGTTTGTTCATTTCACTCGGTATGTGATTCATGTTGAGATATTCAAAACATCTTATATCTGTGAACGGAGGGAGAGAGTACAGAGTACTTGTTATGGTGTGCACAATATTTATAGCAGGTATATATTTTTCTGCGTTCCAAAGTTCTAATGAGCTGCAAAGGGTACTCCCTCCATTTCTTTTTAGGCATTCTTTGGTTCATAGGATAGGAATTTTATAAGAATAGAAAAATCATAGGAAGTGAGATGACATGCATGTCAATTCCTATAGAGAAAGAGATGTCATTTGGTGCATAGGATATGATTTTTTCCATTGAGTCTAGGCTAATGTTTTTTTTCCTCCAAAATGTGAAGGATTGATTCCTATCCTACATAGGAATAAGAATCCATTCCTATAAACCAAAGGGGTTCAAAGGAATTTTTCCTTTGCAAATCCTATCCTATAGAATTCCTACCAAAATCCTACAAACCAAAGAAGGCCTATAGTCCGCATATAAGATTTGGTCAAAATCAAGCTTTGTAGAGTTTGACTAAATTTATATTAAAAAAATATAAACATTCACAATATGAAATTAATATTATCAGATGCACCATGAAATGTATGTTTATACTATATAGTTTTAGTATTGTAGATGTTTATATTTTTTTTCATATAAATCTGGTCAAACTTTGAGTAGTTTGACTTTGACCAAATCTTATATGCGAAGTAAAAAGAAACGGAGGAAGTATTACCTAAAGGAGTTGTGTAGTACAGACATGCTCGTACAGTACTCCTCTGGCTCCGTAGTAGTACATTCATTTGCTTTGTACCAATAGCAACAAGTGTGCAGAGTTGGCAAGAAAGATGGATCGATCATGGATGGATATGGGTTCAGAAAGTGTGCAGAGTTGCGCGGCACACGCGACGAGTGCCGGCCGGCCCGCCCTTAACTGAAAGCTCATACATAATGACATTATGGCGTCGCGTCGTTGTGGATAGCGATCGATGCTACTCCCTCTTTTCATTTATGTAGGGGCTAACGCATTTTTTAAGACCGACTTTGACTATTGACAAGATTAATAATACATGACATGCACAATGTGAAAATTATATCATTGAAAACTCCTTTCGCACATGAATTTAACGGTGTGCTTTGTGTAAGTTGCATGTCATATATTATTGCTTTAATATTTGGTCAAAATTAGCCTCAGAAAATGCATTAGGCTCTGTGTATATAGATAGAAGTGGGGAGTAGTATTTCTGTTCGTCAACAATTTATGTTTAGGCCCTGTTTTGTTTTGCCTCGCCATTCCATCCATTGCGTGCTCCATCCTCCACTCCCTCCCTGTATAAATAAATAGGGACTCGCGGGACAGCAGCCGTGGTGACAGAGCCCGTAGCGCGAGCTGTCTGTCAGTAGCGCAATCTCTCTCAGGTTCTTGTTCTAGTTTGATATAATCTTTTGCGGCGCCAAGAACCCGCCCACGATCGCCGTCCAGTGATCGTTCCATTCCCGTGGTTTATTTACCCCAATCTATTATCCCAACTGCAGGTGGGTCGGAGCCAGGGGGGAGAAAGAAGATGGACGCGGAGCAGGAGCCGCGGTGGGCGGCGGCGCAGGCGATCGGCGTCGGCGAGGACCTCGTCCCGGCCGCGCTGCGGCACCTGGAGTTCCTCGCCGCGGTCGACCGCCGCCGGTGGCTCTACGAGGGCCCGCTGCTCCACAGGGCCATACGCAGGTATCTATCTGTCGCCATCCATCTCGTTGCCTCTTCAGCAACACAAGAGACCATTGCGTCTGGGAATTAGTTTGTTTTTCTGATGAGGTGTCTCATTCTTTTTCTGTCGGGGTATTGTTGGTCAACAGTCTCTACCCTCTCTGGCGTGTCTTGTGTTGGGAAATAAAATTTCTCAGTGATTAATCCTTGCCATGTTTCGATAAACTCTTGGTGAATCACCTGACAAACACCTGCTCGAGGAAAATTAGACAAAACCACTAGTTGTTCAGTTAACCTTGACATAATTAAGTTGGGGGATTTTTTCTGAAACCATCCACTGATCTGTGCTTTCAGTTACAATTTGGTGCCACAGTTATGTCCTTATCTACAATTTTGGCATGAAATTAAATCTGGCTGTTTATTAACGTTCAAAGTCCCTATCATGCTGAAATCACTGATGCTATGTAAAATAAAAAAAATCACTGATGCTAAATTAATTTATGTTCTCTGTCGTATAGACAACTTCGAAATATTGACCGACTTTGTTGTTGTGCTAGGTACAAAGCTTGCTGGCTTCCCCTTCTTGCCAAGCACAATGAGGCCGCTGTTGCAGATGAGCCTTTGGTTGTTCCCCTTGATTGTGAATGGATATGGCACTGTCATCGGCTTAACCCGGTATTGCATATTAACTCACAGATGCTCGCGTATAGTTCAAAATCTGTCAACACCACATTAGAGAACTACTCGTATTTGCTTGTGGCACTTCATAAAAGAAAATACTAGTTTGAACATGGCTGGAAATAATTTCTAAACCGAAATCATCTTGTATGGTTTCAGACTCGATACATAAAGGACTGCAAGAGATTATATGGCAGGATGCTGGACTCTAAGAATGTCAGGTCCTCCATTCATGCAAAGTCCAAGGATCAGTCTGAGAAAGTTTGGACTGAGTTATATCCTGGGGAGCCTTTTGAGTTGGAGTACACAAGCCCTTCTGACGATTCTGTTTACGTGGATGATGGAACTGCAGGGGGCATTTCCTATGATTTGATCTCAGCTGTTAAGAGACAGTCTACTTTCGTCTACCAGGTAGCTAGTTACACCACTAACCTTTGCTCTGATGTACTACTAATCTTTCTGTAAAAGAAAATATATGCAAGAACAATAAATAAATAAATATGTACAGAAAGTCAGTGAGTTCCTTTGTTTCTGGCAGGTTGGAACACCAAACATGCATGATCGCCGTTTTCTTGAAGACGCTTTAGCTCGGTACAAAGGCTTTTTGTATCTGATCAAGATGAATCAGGAGAAAGGAATGAACCTCTTTCGTGTGCCAACCTACGATGTGGATCTAATGTGGCACACCCACCAACTGAATTCTGTTGCCTACTGCAATGACATGCTGTGTCTCCTTGGGAAAGTTCTGGAGCATGATGACACAGATGATGATCGAGCCGAAGGGAAGAAGCTCGACACCGGATTTTCAGGGACCACCGAGCAGTTTGAGAATAGCTTTGGTGTGAGATACTGGAAGGCTGGCGCTATGTACCGTGGAAGCTTGCCATCTCCTGTGACATCCATTCCACAGATATTCAGTACTAGTGAGGATGATAGTGTTTCCGGTGCCGATAAAGCAGAGAAGCATCTTACTATTCTTGAAACAACAGTTGTGGAGGTATGATACTCTTTTTACATCTTAATAATTGCTGTCCATGAAGCAACAGTTGGTACAATAATTTCGGTTCCAAAGAATTTTCTGATCTAATAAAATAACCCGAAATGTGGTATGTTGTACTCCCTCCGTTCGGAATTACTTGTCGCGGAAATGGATGTATCTAGATGTACTATTGGTATTATTATTGATTTGGAAGCACGCCTGATAATGGTTATCTAAAAACACGACTGAGAGCTTCTTTTACCTAGAGACGTTTACTGAATTTATTATGAAAACTCAAAATATTTTCATCCTTTTGCAGTTACATTTACAGATTGTGGACATCAAGAATTTACCGTCTTCAATTCCAGAGAAAAGCGTGTATGTATGGTTCACCAAGACTAAACCAGATGCATTCATCCGTGATGGCGGCAGGTTGGATATTTCTACGAAAACAGGGAAGAGCATCGGAGCTGGTTTCCAATGTGAACCGACTGGCGATCTCATTCTTACAGTAATGATTGATCAGGCCTATTTTGGGGCATCATCATCACCGAAGAAACCAGAACCGTTGGGGAAGGTTTCGATCTCTGTTGAAGAGCTTACGCAGCATGATTCCAAGCTTTCCTTTGAGAGGTGGTTTGAACTGAAAACTTGTGGTGCGTATGCCGGTTCCCCTCCTGTCAGTCTTCGTGTTGCTGCATCTTGTACCGTCCCAAGGCAGGCTCCACACGTTCTTGGCATGGTCAATGTGAAGCCTTGCTCTCTGAAGGCCTGTATATTGCCACATTCCATCAAGGATCAAAATATGAGCTCCTGGACTCGCTTCGTGTATGATTGTGGTACTGAACTCATTCGTCTTCAGATAAGGTATGTTTTTTGTCCATGGTATCGACTGGTACATGTATATGTGAAGAACTGAACAGTGAGTCTAGAACACATTTTTTTGCTAATTAGTAAGTCCTGCATGATACTTACTGGTAATTTATTTTACTATAGGATACATGATTGCTAATAACATATGATTATATTACATCTTCATTTCAAACTGCAAATTGGTACTGTATTAGCTGCAGGAATTAACATTCAACTTACATAGCAGTATTTGTATTTTGCCTTCAAAGCAGATCCAAATTTATTCCAGTGGACATTGGAAAGTTCTATTTACCATATTTAAGAAAAAAATATATCAGTTTCTTCTGGTCTAATGAGAAATTCCTCCCTTTTACTTCAGGGAGCACAAGGCCAAGAGTGGCATGGCTCTCACTCGGGAATTGGTCGGAGTAACAAAGTCATCAAAGCAGCCACTTCAGCTTGCAGAATTCACAGAAAACAAATGGTCTTTTAACAACTCCAACTCATCCATCACTCTTGACCTGAAACCAAGCAAGGATGGCTGCATAAACGAGCTCAAATACGACAACAAACTGGTAAGGCAACTACAGCTCATTTCATGCATACATGCAGCGTGTGTTCGCTCAGAAGTCATATGTAAATAAATAAATGTTTATGCATTTAGCATACTCACAGCTCTAGTACTTCTTTGAACAAAGCAGATCAAACTATACAAGGGAAGGAGACTAGCATATGAACTCAAATGCTGCAGTCAGCATACTGATGATACTGCAGCAGTTACTGCTGTGAAGTTCTCAGCTGAACACCCCTATGGCAAAGCAGTCGCGCTAGTTGACACTGAATCGGAATTTATCTCGGTACAATGCTCAGCTCTAATGCCATATCCTTCTAAGTAGTCAAAGTTAATTTCCTCGCATCTCAGATATACTCATCATGGTGTTCTTACTTAAATTTAGGTGGATGAGGATTGGTTCCTGCTTCCCTGGATCGCGATATCATTCTTGTTCCTGAATTCCATTGGCAAAGATGGTGCGAAGCTCATCGAAGGTGCCATGGCACAGAAGGCTGAAACCGTTGAGCCTGATACTACAGTGGTTTCTCAGACGGTGAAAGGTGGAGCAGCAGGTGCCACTGCTGGTTCGGCGCAATGTGGCGCTTGTGGCACGGCTGGTTGCGGTGACATGGTCATGGCAAGTGACAAGGCTGGTCATGCTAGCTATGGCAGCTCAGTCACTGCAAGTGACAAGGTGGCTGATTCTAAGTGCGGTGGTTGTGGATCAGGTTGTGGTGGTGGATGCGGTGTCTCTGTGGTCACCATGAGCTACAAGAATGGTCATGCGAGCTGTGGCATCGTTGCAGGCGGCGAGAATGGCCATGTTGAGTCTGCTGGGTGTGGATCAGGATGCGGTGGTTCCTGTGGTGGCAACATGGTTATTGAAAGCTCCAAAGAGGGGAACACCGAGTCAGGTGGCTGTGGTTCAGGTTGTGGTGGAGGAGGCTGTGGCAGCATGGCCATTGAAGGCTCCAAGGCTGGCATTGCCAAGTCTAGCGGCTGCGGTTCAGGTTGTGGTGGCGGTTGCAGCGGTATGGTGGTTGAAGGCTCCAAAAATGGCCATGCCAAGTCAGGCGGCTGTGGCTCGGGCTGTGGTGGTGGTTGCGGCGGCATGCTGATCGAACACTCCAAAACTAGCTGCACCAAGTCTAGCGGCTGTGGCTCAGGCTGCGGCGGTGGTTGTGGCAGCATGGTCATGGAAGGCGCCAAGACCGGCTTCGCCAAGTCTGGCGGTTGCGGTTCGGGCTGTGGGGGCGGTTGCGGTT
>NC_041384.1:13199002-13200300 GCF_002162155.2 Triticum dicoccoides | reverse complement strand
GTTGTGGCGGTGGTTGCGGTGGCATGGTCATGGAAGGCTCCAAGATGCGCCATGCCAAGTTAGGGGGCTGCGGTTCAGGTTGTGGCGCCGGCTGCGGCGGCGGTTGTGGGGGCATGGTCATGGAAGGCTCCAAGATGAGTCATGCCAAGTCAGGGGGCTGCGGTTCAGGTTGTGGCGCCGGCTGCGGCGGCGGTTGTGGCGGCATGGTCATGGAAGGCTCCAAGATGAGCCATGCCAAGTCAGGGGGCTGCGGTTCAGGCTGCGGCGGCATGCTGAACACAGCCTCGTAAGCATGCCCATGCTTGAGGTGGTCGGCGTGCGGGCGGTGACTGCCGGTGATGGCATGCCGCACGCTCTAGTCGGAGATGAAGTCGAATAAAAACTACACTCTGTCCTGTGCAGTTTGCAATGCCTCTACTCGTGGTTCACAATGCGTTGTGGTGAATATATTATGTTGTACTTGTGGCATGTACGATATTAAACTATGTGATTTGTGATTATTGGACAGGGAAAGATTAGAGAAAAAAATTGGATTTTGACTGAATAAATAGATGCTAACTCTTGCGATGAATAAACCAAAATAAACGGAATTGACTTTGCCGCCACGTCAGCCCTGATGGGCGGGTCCCGCATGTCATAAACGTGTTTAAATCGTCTAAACTGGTCATTTTTCAAAAGTGGTAGTTTTTAGTCACAAAATTAGAATTTTTGGTAGTTATCGGTCACTTTTTTGAAAGTGGTAGTTCTGTGGGACGGTAACCCCTAATGTGCCCTCCGTCCGGAAATACTTGTCATCAAAATGGATAAAAGGAGATGTATCTAGATGGATTTTAGTTATATATACATTCTTTTTCATCCATTTTGATGACAAGTATATTCGGATAGAGGGAGTAGTTTTTTGTCAAATACTCCTTTTATTCATCTTATATATTTGTAGTTAGCGCTTTTTAGTCATTGAGATTATATACCTCGGAGATATTTGTAACGGTGGTTGTTGTTGAACAAATGTTATTGCACTAGCAATACTATGTATATTCATCTTGTATTAGTCGTGTTTACGGTGCGTGCTTTCGCTTGGTTGTGTCCAGATCCTGGCTCCACCACTGAAACATATTCACAAACACTGACCAAATCCTGAATTGAATTTGTCTGTTCTTGAGAGCTGCTCATTAGAATATACAAAAGCTGTTCTTGAGGGCGTCCGGTACTGCTTTCTGTCTCGGCCCGGTGCGACGAGCGGATGCCCGGACTCCCACATTGCAAAGGGCTTTTACTATATTTTTTATTCAGATGCAGGT
>NC_041384.1:13173812-13198801 GCF_002162155.2 Triticum dicoccoides | reverse complement strand
GGCCCTCAAAATTGAGGGGCCCCTCCCCAAGTCTGTAGCCTCAAGTATGTGCCATGGAATCACACAAAGGTAGCAATCCTTCCTATTCCATCATGAATCAATCTCCAGATCCTACGCCGTCTTTTTCTCTCTTAATTTCTTTCCTAAGGCTGCTGCCAATGGACCGGTGCTTTGATGGGGTGCTAAGCATATTAAATAGCTTAGCAACCAAACTTCCCAATGCATAGGTGCTTAGCTTCTTGTAGCTAAGCTCTCTTCATTTAATTAGTCCAAGGATCTTTTGTAGTATATAAACTTTGTGGCATATTTGTGCTACGTATTAAGCAAATAATATCCCTTGAGGAAAACACATGGAAATATAGTTGACTTGAGTCCATACATAAAGTGCCAATAAGATATTATGAAAATACATGAAATTACACCTACAATTAATGATGCTTAAAATAAATGATGATAATAATCTATTTTGGCCCAAACTTTTTCCAAATATGCTCTACCAAATCAGTTTTGAGTGCTCTGTGAGTCCCACGATCTCGGATTCTTGCATCCCTTTGTAGCACCTGGGCGAATACCGGTATGTCGCCGTGTGTGAATCCTGATGGTAGAACAATGGATGTACCCGCCTCCTTGTTCAAATCAAGAATATTAGCCGCCGCTTCTTTTTCATCCTCGACTACCATATTGTGAAGAATGATGCAAGCTATCATGACCTTCTGGATATCACCCCGGTCATACAAACGTGCAGGACGACGCAAGATAGAGAATCGACCCTGCAAAACACCAAAAGCACGTTCCACATCCTTCCTTGCCCCTTCCTGATGTGCAGCAAACAACTTGTGCTTCTTTGTTTGTGGCATTGATATTGTCTTCACAAAAGCTGCCCATTCTGGGTATATCCCATCTACAAGGTAATAACCATGTTGATATTCCTTCTCATTTACAAAAAAGTTCACTCTAGGAGCTTGGCCTTTCAGTTGCTTGATAAACAATGGCGATTGATTTAGCACATTGATGTCATTGTTTGACCCAGCAATACCAAAGTAGGCATGCCATATCCGGAGATCTTGCGAAGCAACTGCTTCCAGAATAAGACTAGGCCACCCTTTATCGCCACGAGTAAATTGGCCCTTCTATGCAATAGGACATTTTCCCAACGCCAATGCATACAATCCAGGATTCCTAACATGCCAGGAAACCCACGACCTTTGCCAATGCAGAGTAAGCACTCTGTATCTTCAGTGTTGGGGCTCCGCAAATACTCTGCAGCATAGGTATCAATCACTCCTTGCACAAAGTTCTTCAAGCAATCAACTGCGGTAGTCTCGCCAATCTTGAGACATTCATCAAGACTATCTGCAGGTGTGCCATAAGCCAATTGGCGTATTGCCGCCGTGCACTTTTGCAGTGGAGAGAGCCCTTCACGGTTAAGCGCATCTGTCCTTGTGGTGAAGTATGGAGACCACTCACCTAGCGCATTGACGATGCGAAGAAAGAGAGGTCGTCTCATCCTAAATCTTCTCTGAAATTTTTTGGCGCGGTAGAGAGGATTGTCACAGAAGTAATCTCGTACAAGCTGTTGATGTGCTTCTTCACGCGGTCTATTCACGTATATCCTCGGACCACTCCTGCTAAGTGATCTTGCTTGAAGAGCCTCAAGTGTTCCCTTCAACTCCACAGCAATCTCCTCGGCGAAGGAGTCTAGCATGTCCTCCTCGGCTAGGAATTCATCAAGTGTGTATAACTCTGTTGGATATGTAGTGTTTCTGGCATCACTATCATGTTGTTGATCTGTATCATCATGATCATCTGGTGGATGGTTATACATAGGCCTGAAACATGTAACAAACAAGACAACAATTGTACATATCAGAATAAGATCGAACAAGTTAAGTGACAAACTTCTCGTGATAAAAACAGAATTGCGTTTGATTTTGCTTCATCTACTAAAATCAGAGTAATTTTGTACACCCTAATCTTATTCTGTCTGAACCAATTTCTCATAGAACTTCAAATTGTCCGTGTACAACATCTGAAACTTCAGATCAATAGATCCTTATGCATTTCCATCAGATCAATAAAACTCAGTTTGGTTCTGTCAAAAAATTGTTGCCTGATAATTCGTAAGAGTAGATAGCAATACCTTCAAATTAGTTGTTGGTCCTAAACTGAACTGAACTCAGTTTGATCCTATATAAAAGGATTGCTACAGACGTATCTAGATGTAGTATAATCAACTACGTCCCTTCCAACTACAAGTAACTCCAAACTAAACTGAACTAAACCATTGTGTATTATGAGCTGAACTAGTACGTTCTGAAATCAATTAGAACTTTCTGAACTGAACAAAAATTATGAATTGAAATCAGCTAGGTCTTCTTGGCCAATTATCAGTCAAATTTTGGCCACAACCCAAGTCTGATGCAGAGAAAAATCTCATATAAGCAAGAATGGGAGGGACAAAGCATGAGGCGCACTAGGATACAGAACAAAAGAGTATTCTGATTTGTGAAAGGAAGATACCATCGAGCAGATTGTGGCTGGCCGGCGGAGCTAGTTCTGTAGTATCCTGATACAAGCTAGTGTACATTGCATCAATGTTGATACTATTCTCATACTAAATTTCTGTGACTAGGCCATGCCGTTGAGATCACATACTATTTAAATCAGACTCAATTCCGCATGGTTCAGACTTCAGACTATCAATTATCTATGGTTCAAATGATATGCTATTCAAATTAGAGTCTCGATGCTAAGGTTCAGTCTATCAATTACATATGGTTCAAACTATCAATTAGCAAGAAGCAGAGAAAAAAAACCATCTAAGCATGGACAGGAGAGAGCAAGCACAGGGTGAAATTGAACGTTTTGAAACAAACTAGCAGATCTACTTTTGTGAAAAGAAATAATTACCTTTGAGCCGTCTGTGAGTGGCCGGAGGAGCTCCCGGCTGCGGCGAACTGAACTTGTGGCGCCAATGGTGAACTGAACTAAACAGGACGGTCCATGCAGACTCGAGGATCCGCCGGAGCTTCAACGACCAGGGGGAACGACGGCTGACGCGACAATTGAGAGGCGTGGCAGCACCACGCGGTGAGGACGAAGTGGCTGCGCCGGGGCGGCGGCGCACGGCGAGGAGGAAGAGGAGGCGAAGGCGCCGCTCGGTCGATGGGAAGAAGGGGATAAAAATAGAAGAGACGAAGGTATACGGCGCTTCACACGCGATCGAATTTACTGCGTTTTCACTTAGGGTCGTGTGCTTGGAGTCGTTCCTTCGTGGGGTTACCGGTTCGCTCTCTCTCCTCCTTAATTAACCTGCCACTTATGAATTTTGCTGATATGGCAGGCTAAGCACCGATCCAGGTTGGAGCACTGGGACTAGCCTAAGGGCATCTCCAACAGTTATAAGATAGGGACGGGGCTTACCCGCGCCCCGTACGTGCGCCCATCCGTGCGCCGCTGCTACGTGTCGCTCATCCCTGCCTCTCCTCGCGTGGCTGTTTTTGGCAGCAAAAAAACAAAATACCAATCCTAATACGCGTCTGTTCGGTCCAGCGGGGTCCTCTCGTATTCTTCACCTCGTTACTCCTCTCTCTCTCTTTCCCGTCAGAGCTCGGACATGGAGCAGAGCATGGAGGACGGAGGGGATGAAGCCGCCGCGATGTCCACCCCGTGCCCCCTTACTTCAGGAGGTGACTTCTCTGTCGCCGGATTGCATCTTCTCCGGATGCTGGCCATGTTCTTCTCTCCTCAGGCGCGCAGCAGGTCAGGGGCAGCTCGAGAGCTCCGACCATGGAGAGGTGGATCTTGGGCGGGCGCAGCTGCCTGCAGAGAATGAGAAGCTCGAGCGCTCCAGCCCCGACCTGGAGGAGGTGGATGGTGGATGGGGCAGCTGCTTCGACTAGTGGAGCGCTGCAGCCCGTACATGGAGGCGGCAGATCCCGGGTGGCGCAGCAGCTCTGTACCGCCATGAGTGTGCCACACATAGGCGGAGGCAGCAGACCGGGACGCCGCAGGCTCGTGGTGGAGAGCTCGTAAGGTGCCTTTGTTCGTTCACCAAGAGATTCAGCTCTACTACTTCCACAAGAGATACGACACAGCCACACAGGTAAATTTTCTTTTTTGCTTTGCTGGTCTTTTGATCTTTGATTTCTTGCTTGATTACTAGGAACACGAGTTATGGTTGTGGGCATAGAGATAATTTGGTTGCTATTCTATTCAATCGATGTTCAATAACAAGTTCTAATGAAAAATAGTGTCAATTAAAATCGACTTCAGTGCATAGGGATAATTTGTTCGATATTCGATTCAATCCATGGCATCCCCACAAAAAATAAAATAAAAAATCCATAGCAAATAACAAGAAAACCAGTGTCATCTATGAAATTGATTAAATTGGCTTCAGTACATGGGATAGAACTTTTTATTTAACAATGGAGTGTCTTAACGAGCGAATGTGAGAAATTATGTTCTTGCGTGACCAATCCTATTATCTTTCCATCTGCCGCAAGCACGCGAGGTGGTGATGGGGTAGGAAAGGTGAATCAAGCTGCCGCAAGCTATAGTGTTCATAACAAATTGATTAAGTTGGCTTCGGTTCATGGAAGATGACTTGATTTTGTCCTGTCATTAAAGTAGAGGCAGAGGATCCAATGCTCTGTTGCTGCAATGCCGAGTTGTGCACTTGGAAATCGGTGCAGATGTGGTTGTTTGGATGACCCTATACAGAAAAGTAGCAAAGTTTAATCACGCAGAAGTTTCGAAATGATAATAAAACATGACAAAGTACAATGCTTCTACCATTAGTGTATTGTATTGTTGAAATCCTACCACCATTCTTTGGTTCATTGGCATCGAGAATGTATTTCCATGTGATGACTGCATTGAGGCACTTAGCAATGGGTTGTACTGCAACTGCGGTGCAACCATTTGATTTGTCATAAACTCCAAATGACCCTACAAAAATGATAGATTAAGGTGAATAAAATTAATTTTTCTATGTGAACCAAGCAGGATAGTTTTATACCCTCGATGTGCTTTCAGGTTGTACTTGTAAAGAATCACTAGTCTTCTTCTGTTTTGTTTTTGCTATCTCTAAGCCACCAGTTGGTTGTGGTGGCATTGAGATTGTATTACCAAGTGATGGCTGCACTGAAGCATTTAGGAATGGGTTGTACTGTAATTGCGGCATACTCATTTGGTGTGTCATAACCTCCAAATTACCCTATAAAAAGTGATACATGAATTTCAGCAAAATTAATTTGTATGAAAAAAAGTGTGACAGTTGTATACCATTGATGTGCTTGTACGTTCTGCTTGTGAAGAATCGATTGTCTTCCTTTTCTTTTTTGTTTTTCGTTTCGCCAAGCGACCAGTGGGTTTTGCTGACATTGAGATTGTGTTACCAAGCGATTGCTGCATTGAAGCATTTAAGAATGGATTGTACTGCAATTGCAGTGCACCCATTTGATTTTGCATAAAATCCAAATACCCCTATAAAAAGCGATAGATAAATGTTAGTAGAACTATTTTTTCTATGTGAAACAAGTTGGATCGTGTTATACCGTTGATGCGCTTTGACGGTGTAATTGTAAAGATTCATCGGTCTTCTTTTCCTGGTTTGTTTTTGCTTTCTCTAAACCCCCAGTGGGTTGTGTTGACATGATAATTGTATTAGCAAGTGTTGGGTGCATGGAAGCATTTAGGAATGGGTTGTACAGTAATTGCGGTGCGCCCATCTGATTTGCCATTAGCTCCAAATGACCCTATAAAAAGTGATGGATAAATGTGAGTAAAATTAAAATTTTTATGTGAAAAAGGTGGGACAGTTTCAGACCATTGATGTGCTTTGAGGTTGTACTAGTACATGATCATCTGTCTTCTTTTTCTTCTTTGTTATTGCTTTCTCCAATCCACCAATGGGTCTTGCTGATCCTCGTGTAGTCTTCTCCTTCTCCTTGATACCTCTTGGCTTGGCAAGCCCCTCGTTGTGTTTTGAAACTCTACTAGAGTCGATAAGCGGACCTGCAACTATAAACTAAAATGTAAGTCTTATACAAAACTCTATGCAATTAGTAGTACAATATATACCTTGCGAAACAGAGGAATTTCCCATATCAGGATCAGGATCAGGATCAGTTCTATTTTTCAAGTGTTTCTCCACAGCTTCTGCTAGCTGCTCTGCGCATTTAGCAACCATATCATATGTTTCGTCCGATTCAGAGGCACGAGCAGCTATTTTCACAAACATTCTGCACAACTCCTTGTAGTAGTTTGACATTTTTGCTTTTCGATCCTCATGTAGATTGCGATTGCTTGTTATCTCGAGAACTTTGGCATCTATTGTCCACCTTTTCAAGATATATTGTTCAGGGATATGCTTGATATTATTGATATCAAGTACCTTTAAGCAATGACGGCACAAAATTCCAGCAAATTCAAACTTCTTGCAACTACAATTCACCATTTCTTCATTTGGAGCAAATCTAACAACATGCTCACGTTTTGTGTCATGAAATTTTACCGTGTAAAACTTTTGGTCTGTATCACTATCATCACGAAGGAACGTGTCATAATTCAGGGTCAGAAGCACTTCCTCTTGAAACATCTTGAATATTGCTGGAGTATATGTAGTTACAGCTTGACTTAATATATAGCTACATTCCGCCTTCATCTTGGGAGTAGTTTGTGATGCCTTGAAGTCACACTTCACTTCTTCAAATCTTTTATCTGCAACAAGCCGTTCGAAATGCTCGAAAAAAGTAAGCATGTCATATTAATACTGATGTAATGCTTCAGTTCATTGTTCATGCTTTCACTTCGTTGGGTAGTGCTCATGTGGGCAGAGAATGTATTTCTACCATACACTAGTGCCCATTGCTCCCTTTTCTCGAACAACCTTTGGAGCCATGTATTCTCACGTAGTCCATACTTATCAAGCATATCATTCCATGCACTTATAAATTCTTCTTCGTCCTCTATGTCATAGATACAATGCTGGAAATCACTATTGAACTTCTTATATTCTGGAACAACTCCAGCAAGGTGCTTGCAAGCATTTTGATTCATATGCCACACACAAAGTCTATGGTGAGAGTGAGGTAGGACTTCACTGATTGCCTTGGCCATTGCTGCATCTTCATCGGTAAAATTGTTTGTGGATGTTTCCCTGACATAACTTTTAGAAAAGTTCTAAAAAGTCAACCAAAACTTTCAGCAGTTTCATCATAAAGAAGTGCAGCACCAAACACAATAGTTTTCTTATGATTATTCACCCCAACAATCAAACCAAATGGACGCCCATCATTTAGTTTCCTATATGTGGTGTCAAAGCTTATAACATCACCGAAAGTTGCATAGTCTGATACCATTTTCGAGTCAGCCCAAAATATATTAGTTATCAAATCGTCTTCATCTACTTGAATTGAATAAAAAAACTTGACATCTTCTGCTACCTTCTTCTCCATATATTCTAACACTCCCCCTGTATCACCTTTCGCTGCTTGCAATGTTCTTTTTGAGTACAAACGATTTTTCATGTCTTGAGGGATAAAACCAAGGTTTTCTTGTCCACATGCTTCTTTGGCCATAAGATCAATAGTTGCTTTATTAGAAATGCCTACAGACTTTGTGACCTCTGCAGCCGCTATTTGTGCATCTGTCACTTTTCTGTGAGATCTCAAGTATTGGGCCATGGTTCCAGTAGCAAGAATGTGGTTATGTGTCTCCTCAAATTCGTAAACCTGATAAAATCCATTCCTAAGACTTATTTTCATATGTGCATTACATCCACATCGTGATTCAGGCCTACTATAACTGAATGTATCTTCTCTCTTATCTTCAGCACGAGTTCCTAATAATTTAAATTATTGTCTTAGTGCATCTAAAAATTATTATACTCCAAACAAATTACAAGTGGTCCATACCTTGACGAGAACAGAAAAATGTTCTCTGTTGTATTGTATCAGAGTTCTTTACTTTATGCTTACTACCTCTCCGGATGCTGAAACCCATAACTTCAGCATACTTGTTATAAAAGGAATAAGCCTCTTCATCAGATAAAAAATTCATTCCAATCTTTGGTACCCTTTCATTAATACGATCTTTCGCATTGCTAGCTGCGGTTTCTTGCACATCCTGTATCAATTATATGATCTTTCATTAACAGATGTTTAACAGATCTTTTCTTATACGATCTTTCATTAACAGATGTTTAACAACCATGTTTATTTGCCATCAGGGAAAGGGAGGATATGAAGAAAAAAAATCACTATGAAGATGAAAAGGAGGATATGAAGAATACAAGTGAGAATCTCACTGTTGGTGGTTCTGATCCATTATCATCATGGTTCCCATGACCACCCCCTGGAGAAGCCATCAGGGAAGGACAAGAAGATCCTTCGCTTCAATCTCTAGGTCGCTCCAGACTCAGAGACGTTGCATCTGCTTGACGCTATTGATTGATGAATGATAAAGAGTCTCCTGATTGATGAATGATAAAGAGTCTCCTGATTGTTTCAGCAGGCTCTATTAATCTCTATATTTTCTGGTCCATTCTGATGCAATTTAGAGATAAGGATGTTGTTTTGGCGGGATTAAGAGATCTGATTGGGCGGGATTATTTCCCTCCATAGTTTTATTCAGTTTTGATGATCAGCAAGTATTACGGGTCTTTTTTTTTGGGTAAAGCAAGTATTACGGGTCGATGTGTATTTGGAAGGATATTTTTGATTTTTTTTTGTGCGAGAAAAAACGGCCCCACGAGAGGAGGCAGGGATGAGCGACACGTAGCAGCGGCGCACGGATGGGTGCACGTACGGGGCGCAGGTAAGCCCCGTCCATAAGATAGGTGTTGGTAAATTTGCCACCTAGGACATAGTGATGATGTGGCATGTAATAAATGTAGAAAGAGAGCAAAGTTGTATGTAGTTTAACCAACAATCTTTGCACAAGCTTCTAGGTGAAATAGAGAACAATCACATTTATTTTCTTACCATCTTACATACAATTCATTGGAGTGGTTGTATGATAGCTTGTTGGTTGATAACATAGACATTCTACCAACAAGACTAGCATACAACTTGTTGGAGATGGCCTGAGTCCGGTCGCCAGTTCGCCGCCTCGTCGATGCCGATCTCTATTCCTGTGCTTCCGGATCGCAAGATGCAGTCAGTACTAGGCGGCGCTGCTTTCTCTCCCGACTTCAGGCGACGAACATGCACACAGGCATCGCCGATTCGTCGAGCGCCACATCGTCAATAGGCTCATCGCTGAACGCCCTACATACCACCAACGATGATCTATCTAAGGTATATTATATTACTACTAGTCCCTACGCCCTACTCTCGATGAGTTTAGTACTACTGATTAAGTAATTTATCCTTTGCATACATGGTGCATAGCTGGCACCGATTAATCTTTGATGCCATTTTTTCTTTATTTTTAACATGTTGAAAACAGACAATACGGTGTTTAGATGAGTTGATACAATCAGAGGGGTGCTCTTAGATAAAAATTTCAAAACTAATACCGGTGCTTCGTTGATCCCAAATGGTGAATCAGGGATTGTTGTGGAGGAAGAGGAACAAATTGACGGGAATTCTGAATATGAACAAGAAGAAAATGTTGATATCAATATCAGTGATAAAAATGTAACTAGCCCTAATAGTATAATTATTTGAACAGGTGCACAAACACAAACCGCTAGTGTTGATGATCATCTGTTTTTGCTTTTTTTTAATAAAAAAGATTATCAATTTCACTTTGTCAGATAGTGTAATGTCTACTATGGTGATTTCAAACATGTGAAGTCGACGTTTATCTTAATGCCTGTGTTGCTTGTCATCTTATTTACAGTTCCATATAACTGTCGCATCGGTCGAAAGAAATTTTTCAAAGATAAAATTATTGAAGAACTATTTGAGATCAACAATGACACTACGAAGTTTAAATGGTTTTGAAAAATTATGCATCAAGAGGAAATTATTTGATGAGATTGACCTTGGCCCTGTCGTAAGTGACTATACATCGAGGAATTTTAGAATTTTTTAAAGGTGAAATCTATAATTATCTCATATGTATATTGTTTTTATGTATTTAAGTGATTATCGGTAATATTTTATATGTGCATATATCTTTTATTATTACTATATTTTTTATTCTAGGGGCCCCTAGTTTTAGATTCGTCCCGGGCCCCCAAAATTTCAGGACCGGCCCTGTTCAGATGGGAGGCCAAATGAAGGTGAGCTATCTCGACCCTTTTTTAAACAGAGAGCTCTCTGGACTCTGGACTCGGAGAAATTTTGCAGTCACGCTCACGATCCGCCAGGCCGGTTTTTGTCCGGTTTTCCGTAATTAGCTGGGTAAATTTTTTTTGCTTAATTAATATATAAGGTAATTTTTGCCTCCGTTTCAAAAAAAAAAACAATCCGCCAGGTACCGGCTCCTACGCACCTTATCCTTTGTTCGCTACCGAAGACGTATGAGCTGCAGCCGCCCGATGGAGATCAAACCGTGCAGCTACGACCACGAGCTTAGTGCGTCTCCACGTTGATGAGTGTCCGAAACCTGCTTTACGTTTCGTTTCACGGTAAAGAATAAAAATAGAGTTTTCACAAAAATATGAATTCAAGAAGCTTAATTACTCGAGGTCAAACCTGGGCATTCTCTGGGACGGGCTTTGCAAAGCTCGACCTCAAAATCCCAAGCTTTGAGCCTGGCCTGGCCTGACCTGAAATACATGAACAGTGCCTTTTTAATGATTTTTGGGATATTTCAAATATATATTATAGCTATATCTATATCTATACCAATATAAAAATATCCAAATGGACAGATCTAAATCATTTTGACCATCAAATCATGTTATCTAGCAGTTCAAATCGCTTCAATGTTTAGCACCAAACACGTTTAACGCTCTAATTACACACCACTGTCATTGGTTATAAACAAGTTTTGACTCAACGCTATCCTTTGAAATCTGTCATGTAATTAATATCCTACCATTTCCGCGAAAAAGTAATTGATATCTTACCAAATACCATGTGCAACAGATATATCTTACCTAATATAACGTGCAACTAATATCCTACCTAATATAAATGTGCATTGCACGTACATTATTACTAGTTTCTAATAAAATAACAATGTGTGCCTTGTTCAGGCTTATCTTCAAGCTTTCAGGACGGGTTTCTGGCGGAAAAGCTAAGCCCAAGCCCAAGCCCGGCCCGGATGTCGTGCTTTCGGGTTGGGTTGTCTGGGCCAGGCTGTTCATGCCCGGGTCTACTCAGGTGTAATGCTCGCTTGCAAGGTTCAAAATTTGATGAGAAACATCACGAAGTTTCGTCTGTTATTTAAGTTCTTAAGATGCATGTTGATTATGACCTACCTTGAAGGGGGACATTAACCTTACTAGATGAGACCCCGTGTGTTGCGGCGGAATATGTTGCAATGGATTTCAGTAATATTTGGTTTTATGAAACATTTGGATGAATAAATAGGAAAAATAAAAATACAAATTGTATGTTGTGTTAGATTATTGTGAAGTTGGAAATATTTGTTGAATATAGGTAGTATAATCCCATGCATGTAGCAGATATTTCCTTTAAGTTGTTATTCCAGTAATGAACATACATGATCCAGTTACCAAAGCAAACAAACCAAGCATGCCAGGACAACAAAGCAAGCACAAGAATGATACTACTTCCATAGATATGAACCATAACATGCACAGCGACCAACCGAACACCATTACCAAAGCCAAAAAAAATCACCTCGTCTCGCGATGGCCAGCGTATAGTGGCTGTTGCTCAAGCGCTAGGTCCCAAAACTTAGAAAACAGAGGATGAACAGAGGAGAAAATGAATAACTCACCTCGCTAGATCGTAGCCGAGACCGAACCACACCGTCGCACGACAGCGAGAACCAATTGACGTAACCATGGCCGGCGAGCACACAGGAGCACAAGGTCACGGACTAGGAGGGGGTGCCGCGGGGGAGATAGCAAGAAAACCAGCCGAAGGTGTGACAACAGGAGCCGGTCGCAATCGTCGGCAATGGAGGCGACAATGAACTTGGGACTTCGGGAGAGAGAGAAAGGAAAAAGGGATCCTGTTTAAAAGAGTCGCGTGCATGAGTGCGTTCCGCAAAACAAAGACACTGCCCGCGTGAACCACAACCACCCCATTGAACATTCCCATCCGCAGCCGCCTCATCGGCTATCGGCGCCGCCTTCGATTCCGGTCCCCCTACACCGCCATTGCCATCCCACCGGCCGCCATGAGAAACTCCGCCACCCCATCGCCCATTTCTGCCGCCCACGAGCATTTGCTAATATATATATTTTTTAATTTGTGAACATTTAAACAGATCATGAATATATTTTTAAATTTGTGAACATTTTTTAAATTTACGAACATTTTTGTTTCCACTTCCCTTTTTCGGTTTCTTTTTCTTAATGAATTTTTTTTGCATTCATGATCTTTTACAAAATTAAAGAACTAATACAATCAAAAATATATTTTTACAAAATTGTTCAGTATATGTTTCAAAAAAAGTTACGTGTATATTAAAAAAAAGTTCACCGTGTATTGGAACAATGTTCAGTGTGTATTAAAAAATGCTCATCGTATAATTTAAAAAGTTCACTGTGTATTAAAAAATCAGCATATAATTTAAAAAGTTCATTGTATATGAAGAATGTTCAACATATACTAAAAATGTTTACTGTGTGTATTAATAAATATTCATTGTATAACTAAAAGAAGTTCATTGTATTTTAAGATATTCAATGCACATTACAAACAAGGTAGTGTGCATGCAAAAAATGTTCATGAATTCAAAAAATTGTTCGCAAATTCCAAAATTGTTTAGGTATTCATTTTTTGAATAATTTCATAATTCGAAAATACTTTCAAATACACAAATCTTTTTTTAGATTCGTAGTTATCTTTTATCAAAATAAAGCATGCCGGAATAGATTAGAAATGAAAGATGTAAAGAAAAATAGGATGCTGTTTTTTTTCCCGTGTGCTGCCTCACTGTTTGTTTTCATGTTCGCAGGGCAGGCACCTGGGCAGCCCATTAGGTTCTTCGCTGAATGCCCGAGTCGCTCGCCCAGCTCGCCGTTAAAAAAAACCAGTAGCTGCTACTTCTGAAAAATAAAGAAACCCGAATTTCGGAAAAAAGGAATTTAAAAACATGAAAACAATTGATAGATTTTTAACAAGTTCACTAGTATAAAAAAGCATGAATTATTTTTTCCCATGGATTCATGGTCTTAAAAAATTTCATGAATTTTAAAAAAATGTTCATGAAATTGAAAAATAGAAATAATAAATTAAAATTAAATTAACGGTGAGGTGGCCACAACGCTGCAGCCATCGAAGCTGCACCAGGCACCTTCTTCCTTCCTCGCTGACCCCTGGTGCAGCTGCTCGGTGCCTTGTATTCTTCCTACGATGCCTTCGTGCCGCATCAGATTAGACATGATGGCCGCGTGCCCTAGACCAAAGCAACCCCGTGGACATGGACGCCATCACGCGAGCGATGCCTTTTGTTTCCTATAGAAGAGCTGTCTTTGTTCACTTAGACGAAAGCTTGTTAGAGCAACTCTAACCAATTCCCTAAAAATAGAGGAGTAGTATCTTAAGAAAATAGAGGAGTAAGTTAGAGCAACTCTAACCATTATAAGGGATCGGTTAAAAACGTCCTTAGCTAGATTGGTGCGGACATTCCGCAGTTCAACACAGAGGCCTCTTTTTCAAATCTTTCTTTCTCTTACTGATGAGTGGACCCCACACATGTGCTGCCTAACCCACTGATCCCGGCCTTTCCTGTTGCAAAAAAGAAATCCATGTTTGGATGTGACCGCAAGGTTAAAATGACCGTGATAAGAGAGGCCAGGGTACAGATTTTAGGTATTTGAAGACGAGGGTTCGTTTTTTCGACGATCTCTACAACGTCAACATTTAAATCATATACTCCCTTCATTTTTAAATGTAAGTTTTTGTAAAGATTTTATTGTGAACTATATACAGATGTAAATAAATGCATTTTAGAGTGCAGATTCACTCATTTTATTGCACGTGTGTTTTACAGTGAAATCTTTTCAAAGGTTTATAAGAGCAACTTCAATGGGGCGATCCATTTCGTCCGCCCGCGTCCGTTTGGGTCGGCGCGGACAAAAGTGGCAGCCCAACGTGCCGACCCAAACTCAAATCATGTCCGCCCGGCATCCGTGCCGACCCATTTCCGGCCTAAAAATTGCGCCTGGAATGCGTCAGCGCGGACGCAAAGCGGACGCGCCGCGCGTCTCCTCGCCGTCCGCCGCGTCCCCACCTGGCGGTTGTCCAACCGCTACGGTCAACATAATTTATGACGACCGCCCATCTTGGGCCCACGCGTCAGCGATGGCGGTCGTTCTTTTTTAAGCCGGGCGTGCGGCGGGGCCGTCCTCATCCACTACCACTCGCCCCCCCGTCCCCATCTGGCCACACCTGCCCCCACGCCGGCGACAACCCTAGCCACCGCCAGCATTGGTTTCTTCTCCGGCGTCGGCAGCAGCCGCAAGGGCAAAGCCCCGCCCGCCATTCCCCCTCCCTCCCCGCCCTCCCGCGCCGGCACGCGCTCCCCGACTGAGGCAGCGCATCAGCATGCCGGTGCACCAGGCCGAGTGGCACTGGCACCACCGCGTGCCTCTGCCGTACCCGGACGTGACGCTGCCGCACGACTGACATTTGGATCCGGAGAGGATCCCAGTGCCGGCGGTGCTGCGGACGGCCAAGGCCCATGCGGAGGAGGTGCGGCGCCGGCGGGCGTTGCTGAGCAAGAAGCAGCGCGCCGACCCGCGCTTCGCCGTCGACTCGCTCAACTGGACCATCGAGCACGAGGAGGCGAGGCGATGCGGCGTCCGCGGCGTCGACCACAGCCTGCCGCCGCCCGTGCTTGTCGTTCGTGAAGGAAATATGCCCTAGAGGCAATAATAAAGTTATTATTTATTTCCTTATATCATGATAAATGTTTATTATTCATGCTAGAATTGTATTAACCGGAAACATAATACATGTGTGAATACATAGACAAATCAGAGTGTCACTAGTATGCCTCTACTTGACTAGCTCGTTAATCGAAGATGGTTATGTTTCCTAACCATAAACAAAAGAGTTGTTATTTGATTAATGAGATCACATCATTAGGAGAATGATGTGATTGACATGACCCATTCCATTAGCTTAGCACCCGATCGTTTAGTATGTTGCTATTGCTTTCTTCATGACTTATACATGTTCCTATGACTATGAGATTATGCAACTCCCGTTTGCCGGAGGAACACTTTGTGTGCTACCAAACGTCACAACGTAACTGGGTGATTATAAAGGAGCTCTACAGGTGTCTCCAAAGGTACATGTTGGGTTGGCGTATTTTGAGATTAGGATTTGTCACTCCGATTGTCGGAGAGGTATCTCTAGGCCCTCTCGGTAATGCACATCACATAAGCCTTGCAAGCATTGCAACTAATGAGTTAGTTGTGAGATAATGTATTACGGAACAAGTAAATAGACTTGCCGATAACGAGATTGAACTAGGTATTAAGATACCGACGATCGAATCTCGGGCAAGTAACATACCGATGACAAAAGGAACAACATATGTTGTTATGCGGTCTGACCGATAAAAGATCTTCGTAGAATATGTAGGAGCCAATATGAGCATCCAGGTTCCGCTATTGGTTATTGACCGGAGACGTGTCTCGGTCATGTCTACATTGTTCTCGAACCCGTAGGGTCCGCACGCTTAAGGTTTCGATGACAGTTATATTATGAGTTTATGAGTTTTTATGTACCGAAGTTTGTTCAGAGTCCCGGATGTGATCACGGACATGACGAGGAGTCTCGAAATGGTCGAGTCACAAAGATTGATATATTGGAAGCCTATATTTGGATATCGAAAGTGTTCCAGGTGAAATCGGGATTTTACCGGAGTACCGGGAGGTTACCGGAACCCCCCGGGAGGTATATGGGCCTTAGTGGGCTTTAGTGGAAGAGAGGAGAGGTGGCCAAGGCTGGGCCGCGCGCCCCTCCCCCTAGTCCGAATAGGACAAGGAGAGGGGGCCGGCGCCCCCCCCCTCCCTTCTCTCTCTCCTCTTCCCCCCCTCCCGAATCCTATTCCAACTAGGAAAGGGGGGAATCCTACTCCCGGAGGGAGTAGGACTCCTCCTGGCGCGCCCTCCCTGGCCGGCCGCACCCCCCTTTGATCCTTTATATACGGAGGCAGGGGGCACCCCTAGAGACACAAGTTGATCCATGTGATCATATTCTTAGCCGTGTGCGGTGCCCCCTTCCACCATAGTCCTCGATAATATTGTAGCGGTGCTTAGGCGAAGCCCTGCGACGGTAGTACATCAAGATCGTCACCACGCCATCGTGCTGACGGAACTCTTCCCCGACACTTTGCTGGATCGGAGTCCGGGGATCGTCATCGAGCTGAACGTGTGCTAGAACTCGGAGGTGCCGTAGTTTCGGTGCTTGATCGGTCGGACCGTGAAGACGTACGACTACATCAACCACGTTGTGCTAACGCTTCCGTTGTCGATCTACAAGGGTACGTAGATCACACTCTCCCCTCTCGTTGCTATGCATCACCATGATCTTGCGTGTGCGTAGGAATTTTTTTGAAATTACTACGAAACCTATCAGTGGCATCCGAGCCTAGGTTTTATGTGTTGATGTTATATGCACGAGTAGAACACAAGTGAGTTGTGGGCGATATAAGTCATACTGCTTACCATCATGTCATACTTTGGTTCGGCGGTATTGTTGGACGAAGCGGCCCGGACCGACATTACGCGTACGCTTACGCGAGATCGGTTCTCCCGACGTGCTTTGCACAAAGGTGGCTAGCAGGTGACAGTTTCTCCAACTTTAGTTGAACCAAGTGTGGCTACGCCCGGTCCTTGCGAAGGTTAAAACAGCACTAACTTGACAAACTATCATTGTGGTTTTGATGCGTAGGTAAGATTGGTTCTTGCTTAAGCCCGTAGCAGCCACGTAAAACTTGCAACAACAAAGTAGAGGACGTCTAACTTGTTTTTGCAGGGCATGTTGTGATGTGATATTGTCAAGACATGATGCTAAATTTTATTGTATGAGATGATCATGTTTTGTAACCGAGTTATCGGCAACTGGCAGGAGTCATATGGTTGTCGCTTTATTGTATGCAATGCAATCGCGCTGTAATGCTTTACTTTATCACTAAGAGGTAGCGATAGTCGTGGAAGCATAATATTGGCGAGATGACAACGATGCTACGATGGAGATCAAGGTGCCGCGCCTGTGACGATGGTGATCATGACGGTGCTTCGAAGATGGAGATCACAAGCACAAGATGATGATGGCCATATCATATCACTTATATTGATTGCATGTGATGTTTATCTTTTATGCATCTTATCTTGCTTTGATTGACGGTAGCATTATAAGATGATCTCTCACTAATTATCAAGAAGTGTTCTCCCTGAGTATGCACCGTTGCGAAAGTTCTTCGTGCTGAGACACCACGTGATGATCGGGTGTGATAGGCTCTACGTTTAAATACAACGGGTGCAAAACAGTTGCACACGCAGAATACTCAGGTTATACTTGACGAGCCAAGCATATGCAGATATGGTCTCGGAACACGGAGACCGAAAGGTCGAGCGTGAATCATATAGCAGATATGATCAACATAGCGATGTTCACCAATGAAACTACCCCATCTCACGTGATGATCGGACATGGTTTAGTTGATTTGGATCACGTAATCACTTTAATTTAAGTGGGAGTTCTTAAGTAATATGATTAATTGAACTTTAATTTATCATGAACTTAGTCCTGATAGTATTAGCATATCTATGTTGTAGATCAATAGCTCGCGTTGTTGCTTCCCTTTATTTTTGATATGTTCCTAGAGAAAATTGTGTTGAAAGATGTTAGTATCAATGATGCGGATTGGATCCGTGATCTGAGGTTTATCCTCATTGCTGCACAGAAGAATTATGTACTTGATGCACCGCTAGGTGACAGACCTATTGCAGGAGCAGATGCAGACGTTATGAACGTTTGGCTAGCTAAATATGATGACTACTTGATAGTTTAGTGCACCATGCTTAACGGCTTAGAATCGGGACTTCAAAGACGTTTTGAACGTCATGGACCATATGAGATGTTCCAGGAGTTGAAGTTAATATTTCAAGCAAATACCCGAATTGAGAGATATGAAGTCTCCAACAAGTTCTATAGCTAAAAGATGGAGGAGAATTGCTCAACTAGTGAGCATGTGCTCAGATTGTCTGGATACTACAATCGCTTGAATCAAGTGGGAGTTAATCTTCCAGATAAGATAGTGATTGACAGAAATCTCTAGTCATCATCACCAAGTTAGTAGAACTTCGTGATGAACTATAATATGCAAGGGATAACAGAAACGATTCCCAAGCTTTTCGTGATGCCGAAATCGACGAAGGTAAAAATCAAGAAAAACATCAAGTGTTGATGGTTGACGAAACCACTAGTTTCAAGAGAAAGGGCAAAGGGAAGAAGGGGAACTTCAAGAAGAACGGCAAGCAAGTTGCTGCTCAAATGAAGAAGCCCAAGTCTGGTCCTGAGCCTGAGATTAAGTGATTCTACTGCAAAGGAACTGGTCACTGAAAGCGGAACTACCCCAAGTATTTGGCGAATAAGAAGGATGGCAAAGTGAACATAGGTATATTTGATATACATGTTATTGATGTGTACTTTACTAGTGTTTATAGCAACCCCTCAGTATTTGATACTAGTTCAGTTACTAAGAGTAGTAACTCGAAACGAGAGTTGCAGAATGAACAGAGACTAGTTAAGGGTGAAGTGACGATGTGTGTTGGAAGTGGTTCCAAGATTGATATGATCATCATCGCACACTCCCTATAATTTCGGGATTAGTGTTGAACCTAAATAAGTGTTATTTGGTGTTTGCGTTGAGCATGAATATGACTTGATCATGTTTATACGGTTATTCATTTAAGTAAGAGAATAAATTGTTGTTCTGTTTACATATATGGTTACACACCCAATGAAAATGGTGTTGGGTTTTGTAGTAATTTCAAAAAATTTCCTACGCACACGCAAGATCATGTGATGCATAGCAACGACGGGAGAGTATTGTCTACGTACCCAACGCAGACCGACTGCGGAAGCGATGACACGACGTAGAGGAAGTAGTCGTACGTCTTCTCGATCCAACCGATCAAGCACCGAAACTACGGCACCTCCGAGTTCGAGCACACGTTCAGCTCGATGACGATCCCCGGACTCCGATCCAGCAAAGTGTCGGGGAAGAGTTTCGTCAGCACGACAGCGTGGTGACGATCTTGATGAACTACAGCAGCAGGGCTTCGCCTAAACTCCGCTACAGTATTATCGAGGAATATGGTGGCAGGGGGCACCGCACACGGCTAAGGAATCGATCACGTGGATCAACTTGTGTCAACTTGTGTGTTTAGAGGTGCCCCTGCCTCCGTATATAAAGGAGCCAAGGGGGGAGGAGGCGCCGGCCAGGAGGAGGTGGCGCAGGAGGAGTCCTACTCCTACCGGGAGTAGGACTCCCCCCCAATCCTATTCCAACTAGGATTCCCAAGGGGGAAAGAGGGAGAGGGGTGGCCGGCCACCTCTCCTAGTCCTACTAGGACTAGGGGAAGGGGGGAGGCGCGCAGCCCCCTTGGGCTGCCCCTTTCTCCTTTCCACTAAGGCCCATGATGGCCCATATGGCTCCCGGGGGGTTCCGGTAAAATCCCGATTTCACCCGGACGTAATTCTTCTGTGCAGCAATGAGGATAATCCTCAAGTTACGGACCCAGTCCGTGTAATTGCTACCATCATCTTTCAACTTTGCTTTCTCAAGGAACGCATTAAAATTTAACGGAACAACAGCACGAGCCATCTATCTACAATCAACATAAACAAGCAAGATACTATCAGGGACTAAGTTCATGATAAATTTTAAGTTCAATTAATCATATTATTAAAGAACTCCCACTTAGATAGACATCCCTCTAATCCTCTAAGTGATCACGTGATCCAAATCAACTAAACCATGTCCGATCATCACGTGAGATGGAGTAGTTTCATCGGTGAACATCATTATGTTGATCATATCTACTATATGATTCACGCTCGACCTTTCGGTCTCCGTGTTCCGAGGCCATATCTGCATATGCTAGGCTCGTCAAGTTTAACCTGAGTATTCTGCGTGCGCAACTGTTTTGCACCCGTTGTATTTGAATGTAGAGCCTATCACACCCGATCATCACGTGGTGTCTCAGCACGAAGAACTTTTGCAACGGTGCATACTCAGGGAGAACACTTCTTGATAATTTAGTGAGAGATCATCTTATAATGCTACCGTCAATCAAAGCAAGATAAGATGCATAAAAAGATAAACATCACATGCAATCAATATAAGTGATATGATATGGCCATCATCATCTTGTGCCTGTGATCTCCATCTCCGAAGCACCGTCATGATCACCATCGTCACCGGCGTGACACCTTGATCTCCATCGTAGCATCGTTGTCGTCTCGCCAATCTTATGCTTCCACGACTATCACTACCGTTTAGTAATAAAGTAAAGCATTACATCGCGATTGCATTGCATACAATAAAGCGACAACCATATGGCTCCTGCCAGTTGCCGATAACTTGGTTACAAAACATGATCATCTCATACAATAAAATTCAGCATCATGCCTTGACCATATCACATCACAACATGCCCTGCAAAAACAAGTTAGACGTCCTCTACTTTGTTGTTGCATGTTTTTACGTGGCTGCTACGGGCTTAAGTAAGAACCAATCTCACCTACGCATCAAAACCACAACGATAGTTTGTCAAATAGACTCCGTTTTAACCTTCGCAAGGACCGGGCGTAGCCATACTTGGTTCAAGTAAAGTTGGAGAGACAGTCGCCCGCAAGCCATCTCTGTGCAAAAACACGTCGAGGGAACCGGTCTCGCGTAAGTGTACGCGTAAGGTTGGTCTGGGTCGTCTCGTCCAACAATACCGCCGAACCAAAATATGACATGCTGGTAGGCAGTATGACTTGTATCGTCCACAACTCACTTGTGTTCTACTCGTGCAGATAACATCAACATCAATAACCTAGGCTCGGATGCCACTGTTGGGTTTCGTAGTAATTTCAAAAAATTTCCTACGCACACGCAAGATCATGTGATGCATAGCAACGAGGGGAGAGTATTGTCTACGTACCCAACGCAGACCGACTGCGGAAGCGATGACACGACATAGAGGAAGTAGTCGTACGTCTTCTCGATCCAACCGATCAAGCACCGAAACTACGGCACCTCCGAGTTCGAGCACACGTTCAGCTCGATGACGATCCCCGGACTCCGATCCAGCAAAGTGTTGGGGAAGAGTTCCGTCAGCACGACGGCGTGGTGACGATCTTGATGAACTACAGCAGCAGGGCTTCGCCTAAACTCCGCTACAGTATTATCGAGGAATATGGTGGCAGGGGGCACCGCACACGGCTAAGGAATCGATCACGTGGATCAACTTGTGTCAACTTGTGTGTTTAGAGGTGCCCCTGCCTCCGTATATAAAGGAGGAGAGGAGGGGAGGCTGGCCGGCCAAGGGGGGGAGGCGCAGGAGAGTCCTACTCCCTCTGGGAGTAGGATTCCCCCTCCAATCCTAGTCCAACTAGGATTCCTCGGAGGGGAAAAGAGGAGGAGGGGGCCGGCCACCTCTCCTAGTCCTAATAGGACTAGGGAAAGGGGGGGGGGCGCAGCCCAACTAGGGCAGCCCCTTCTCTTTTCCACTAAGGCCCACTATGGCCCAAATAGCTCCCGGGGGGTTCCGGTAACCCTCCCGGTATTCCGGTAAAATCCCGATTTCACCCGGAACACTTCCGATATCCAAATATAGGCTTCCAATATATCAATCTTTACGTCTCGACCATTTCGAGACTCCTCGTCATGTCCGTGATCACATCCGGGACTCCGAACAACCTTCAGTACATCAAAATGAATAAACTCATAATATAACTGTCATCGTAACCTTAAGCGTGCGGACCCTACGGGTTCGAGAACAATGTAGACATGACCGAGACACGTCTCCGGTCAATAACCAATAGCGGGACCTGGATGCCCATATTGGCTCCTACATATTCTACGAAGATCTTTATCGGTCAGACCGCATAACAACATACGTTATTCCCTTTGTCATCGGTATGTTACTTGCCCGAGATTCGATCGTCGGTATCCAATACCTAGTTCAATCTCGTTACTGGCAAGTCTCTTTACTCGTTCCGTAATACATCATCTCACAACTAACATATTAGTTGTAATGCTTGCAAGGCTTATGTGATGTGTATTACCGAGAGGGCCCAGAGATACCTCTCCGACAATCGGAGTGACAAATCCTAATCTTGAAATACGCCAACCCAACATCGACCATTGGAGACACCTGTAGTACTCCTTTATAATCACCCAGTTACGTTGTGACGTTTGGTAGTACCCAAAGTGTTCCTCCGGTAAACGGGAGTTGCATAATCTCATAGTCATAGGAACATGTATAAGTCATGAAGAAAGCAATAGCAACATACTAAATGATCGGGTGCTAAGCTAATGGAATGGGTCATGTCAATCAGATCATTCTACTAATGATGTGACCTCGTTAATCAAATAACAACTCATTGTTCATGGTTAGGAAACATAACCATCTTTGATTAACGAGCTAGCCAAGTAGAGGCATACTAGTGACACTCTGTTTGTCTATGTATTCACACATGTATTATGTTTCCGGTAAATACAATTCTAGCATGAATAATAAACATTTATCATGATTATAAGGAAATAAATAATAACTTTATTATTGCCTCTAGGGCATATTTCCTTCAGTCTCCCACTTGCACTAGAGTCAATAATCTAGATTACACTGTAATGAATCTAACACCCATGAAGCTTTGGTGCTGATCATGTTTTGCTCGTGGAAGAGGCTTAGTCAACGGGTCTGCAACATTCAGATCCGTATGTATCTTGCAAATCTCTATGTCTCCCACCTGGACTAGATCCCGGATGGAGTTGAAGCGTCTCTTGATGTGTTTGGTCCTTTTGTGAAATCTGGATTCCTTTGCCAAGGCAATTGCACCAGTATTGTCACAAAAGATTTTCATTGGACCCGATGCACTAGGTATGACACCTAGATCGGATATGAACTCCCTCATCCAGACTCCTTCATTTGCTGCTTCCGAAGCAGCTATGTATTCCGCTTCACATGTAGATCCCGCTACGACGCTTTGTTTAGAACTGCACCAACTGACAGCTCCACCGTTTAATGTAAACACGTATCCGGTTTGCGATTTAGAATCGTCCGGATCAGTGTCAAAGCTTGCATCAACGTAACCTTTTACGATGAGCTCTTTGTCACCTCCATATACGAGAAACATATCCTTAGTCCTTTTCAGGTATTTCAGGATGTTCTTGACCGCTGTCCAGTGATCCACTCCTGGATTACTTTGGTACCTCCCTGCTAAACTTATAGCAAGGCACACATTAGGTCTGGTACACAGCATTGCATACATGATAGAGCCTGTGGCTGATGCATAGGGAACATCTTTCATATTCTCTCTATCTTCTGCATTGGTCGGGCATTGAGTCTTACTCAATTTCACACCTTGTAACACAGGCAAGAACCCTTTCTTTGCTTGATCCATTTTGAACTTCTTCAAAATTTTGTCAAGGTATGTGCTTTGTGAAAGTCCAATTAAGCGTCTTGATCTATCTCTATAGATTTTAATGCCTAATATGTAAGCAGCTTCACCGAGGTCTTTCATTGAAAAACTTTTATTCAAGTATCCCTTTATGCTATCCAGAAATTCTATATCATTTCCAATCAGTAATATGTCATCCACATATAATATCAGAAATGCTACAGAGCTCCCACTCACTTTCTTGTAAATACAGGCTTCTCCGAAAGTCTGTATAAAACCAAATGCTTTGATCACACTATCAAAACGTTTATTCCAACTCCGAGAGGCTTGCACCAGTCCATAAATGGATCGCTGGAGCTTGCACACTTTGTTAGCTCCCTTTGGATCGAAAAAACCTTCTGGTTGCATCATATACAACTCTTCTTCCAGAAATCCATTCAGGAATGCAGTTTTGACATCCATTTGCCAAATTTCATAATCATAAAATGCGGCAATTGCTAACATGATTCGGACGGACTTAAGCATCGCTACGGGTGAGAAGGTCTCATCGTAGTCAATCCCTTGAACTTGCCGAAAACCTTTTGCGACAAGTCGAGCTTTGTAGACAGTAACATTACCATCAGCGTCAGTCTTCTTCTTAAAGATCCATTTATTCTCAATTGCTTGCCGATCATCGGGCAAGTCAACCAAAGTCCATACTTTGTTCTCATACATGGATCCCATCTCAGATTTCATGGCTTCAAGCCACTTTGCGGAATCTGGGCTCACCATCGCTTCTTCATAGTTCGTAGGTTCATCATGATCTAGTAGCATGACCTCCAGAACAGGATTACCGTACCACTCTGGTGCGGATCTTACACTGGTTGATCTACGAGGTTCAGCAGTATCTTGATCTGAAGTTTCATGATCATTATCATTGGCTTCCTCACTAACTGGTGTAGGTGTCACTGAAACAGTTTTCTGTGATGAACTACTTTCTAGTAAGGGAGCGGGTACAGTTACCTCGTCAAGTTCTACTTTCCTCCCACTCACTTCTTTCGAGAGAAACTCCTTCTCTAGAAATGATCCATTCTTAGCAACGAATGTCTTGCCTTCGGATCTGTGATAGAAGGTGTACCCAACAGTTTCCTTTGGGTATCCTATGAAGACACATTTCTCCGATTTGGGTTCGAGCTTATCAGGTTGAAGCCTTTTCACATAAGCATCGCAGCCCCAAACTTTAAGAAACGACAACTTTGGTTTCTTGCCAAACCA
>NC_041384.1:13132114-13171790 GCF_002162155.2 Triticum dicoccoides | reverse complement strand
AGGACGTAATTTTTCTGTGCAGCAATGAGGATAATCCTCAAGTTACGGACCCAGTCCGTGTAATTGCTACCATCATCTTTCAACTTTGCTTTCTCAAGGAACGCATTAAAATTCAACGGAACAACAGCACGAGCCATCTATCTACAATCAACATAAACAAGCAAGATACTATCAGGTACTAAGTTCATGATAAATTTAAGTTCAATTAATCATATTATTTAAGAACTCCCACTTAGATAGACATCCCTCTAATCCTCTAAGTGATTACGTGATCCAAATCAACTAAACCATGACCGATCATCACGTGAGATGGAGTAGTTTTCAATGGTGAACATCGTTATGTTGATCATATCTACTATATGATTCACGCTCGACCTTTCGGTCTCCGTGTTCCGAGGCCATATCTGCATATGCTAGGCTCGTCAAGTTTAACCTGAGTATTCTGCGTGTGCAAAACTGGCTTGACCCGTTGTAGATGGACGTAGAGCTTATCACACCTGATCATCACGTGGTGTCTGGGCACGACGAACTTTGGCAACGGTGCATACTCAGGGAGAACACTTCTTGATAATTTAGTGAGAGATCATCTTATAATGCTACTGTCAATCAAAGCAAGATAAGATGCATAAAAAGATAAACATCACATGCAATCAATATAAGTGATATGATATGGTCATCATCATCTTGTGCTTGTGATCTCCATCTCCGAAGCACCGTCATGATCACCATCGTCACCGGCGCGACACCTTGATCTCCATCGTAGCATCGTTGTCGTCTCGCCAATCTTATGCTTCCACGACTATCACTACCGTTTAGTAATAAAGTAAAGCATTACATCGCGATTGCATTGCATACAATAAAGCGACAACCATATGGCTCCTGCCAGTTGCCGATAACTTGGTTACAAAACATGATCATCTCATACAATAAAATTCAGCATCATGCTTTGACCATATCACATCACAACATGCCCTGCAAAAACAAGTTAGACGTCCTCTACTTTGTTGTTGCTTGTTTTACGTGGCTGCTACGGACTTAAGTAAGAACCAATCTCACCTACGCATCAAAACCACAACGATAGTTTGTCAAATAGACTCCGTTTTAACCTTCGCAAGGACCGGGCGTAGCCATACTTGGTTCAACTAAAGTTGGAGAGACTGTCGCCCGCAAGCCATCTCTGTGCAAAGCACGTCGAGGGAACCGGTCTCGCGTAAGCGTACGCGTAAGGTTGGTCAGGGTCGTCTCGTCCAACAATACCGCCGAACCAAAATATGACATGCTGGTAGGCAGTATGACTTGTATCGTCCACAACTCACTTGTGTTCTACTCGTGCATATAACATCAACATCAATAACCTAGGCTCGGATGCCACTGTTGGGTTTTGTAGTAATTTCAAAAAATTTCCTACGCACACGCAAGATCATGTGATGCATAGCAACGACGGGAGAGTATTGTCTACGTACCCAACGCAGACCGACTGCGGAAGCGATGACACGACGTAGAGGAAGTAGTCGTACGTCTTCTCGATCCAACCGATCAAGCACCGAAACTACGGCACCTCCGAGTTCGAGCACACGTTCAGCTCGATGACGATCCCCGGACTCCGATCCAGCAAAGTGTCGGGGAAGAGTTTCGTCAGCACGACGGCGTGGTGACGATCTTGATGAACTACAGCAGCAGGGCTTCGCCTAAACTCCGCTACAGTATTATCGAGGAATATGGTGGCAGGGGGCACCGCACACGGCTAAGGAATCGATCACGTGGATCAACTTGTGTCAACTTGTGTGTTTAGAGGTGCCCCTGCCTCCGTATATAAAGGAGGAGAGGAGGGGAGGCTGGCCGGCCAAGGGGGGGAGGCGCAGGAGAGTCCTACTCCCTCTGGGAGTAGGATTCCCCCTCCAATCCTAGTCCAACTAGGATTCCTCGGAGGGGAAAAGAGGAAGAGGGGGCCGGCCACCTCTCCTAGTCCTAATAGGACTAGGGGAAGGGGGGGCGCGCAGACCAACTAGGGCAGCCCCTTCTCTTTTCCACTAAGGCCCACTATGGCCCAAATAGCTCCCGGGGGGTTCCGGTAACCCTCCCGGTATTCCGGTAAAATCCCGATTTCACCCGGAACACTTCCGATATCCAAATATAGGCTTCCAATATATCAATCTTTACGTCTCGACCATTTCGAGACTCCTCGTCATGTCCGTGGTCACATCCGGGACTCCGAACAACCTTCGGTACATCAAAATGCATAAACTCATAATATAACTGTCATCGTAACCTTAAGCGTGCGGACCCTACGGGTTCGAGAACAATGTAGACATGACCGAGACACGTCTCCGGTCAATAACCAATAGCGGGACCTGGATGCCCATATTGGCTCCTACATATTCTACGAAGATCTTTATCGGTCAGACCGCATAACAACATACGTTGTTCCCTTTGTCATCGGTATGTTACTTGCCCGAGATCCGATCGTCGGTATCCAATACCTAGTTCAATCTCGTTACCGGCAAGTCTCTTTACTCGTTCCGTAATACATCATCTCACAACTAACATATTAGTTGTAATGCTTGCAAGGCTTATGTGATGTGTATTACCGAGAGGGCCCAGAGATACCTCTCCGACAATCGGAGTGACAAATCCTAATCTCGAAATACGCCAACCCAACATCGACCATTGGAGACACCTGTAGTACTCCTTTATAATCACCCAGTTACGTTGTGACGTTTGGTAGTACCCAAAGTGTTCCTCCGGTAAACGGGAGTTGCATAGTCTCATAGTCATAGGAACATGTATAAGTCATGAAGAAAGCAATAGCAACATACTAAACGATCGGGTGCTAAGCTAATGGAATGGGTCATGTCAATCAGATCATTCTACTAATGATGTGACCTCGTTAATCAAATAACAACTCATTGTTCATGGTTAGGAAACATAACCATCTTTGATGAACGAGCTAGCCAAGTAGAGGCATACTAGTGACACTCTGTTTGTCTATGTATTCACACATGTATTATGTTTCCGGTAAATACAATTCTAGCATGAATAATAAACATTTATCATGATTATAAGGAAATAAATAATAACTTTATTATTGCCTCTAGGGCATATTTCCTTCAGTCTCCCACTTGCACTAGAGTCAATAATCTAGATTACACTGTAATGAATCTAACACCCATGGAGCTTTGGTGCTGATCATGTTTTGCTCGTGGAAGAGGCTTAGTCAACGGGTCTGCAACATTCAGATCCGTATGTATCTTGCAAATCTCTATGTCTCCCACCTGGACTAGATCCCGGATGGAGTTGAAGCGTCTCTTGATGTGTTTGGTCCTTTTGTGAAATCTGGATTCCTTTGCCAAGGCAATTGCACCAGTATTGTCACAAAAGATTTTCATTGGACCCGATGCACTAGGTATGACACCTAGATCGGATATGAACTCCTTCATCCAGACTCCTTCATTTGCTGCTTCCTCACTAACTGGTGTAGGTGTCACTGAAACAGTTTTCTGTGATGAACTATTTTCCAGTAAGGGAGCAGGTACAGTTACCTCGTCAAGTTCTACTTTCCTCCCACTCACTTCTTTCGAGAGAAACTCCTTCTCTAGAAATGATCCATTCTTAGCAACGAATGTTTTGCCTTCGGATCTGTGATAGAAGGTGTACCCAACAGTTTCCTTTGGGTATCCTATGAAGACACATTTCTCCGATTTGGGTTCGAGCTTATCAGGTTGAAGCTTTTTCACATAAGCATCGCAGCCCCAAACTTTAAGAAACGACAACTTTGGTTTCTTGCCAAACCACAGTTCATAAGGCGTCGTCTCAACGGATTTTGATGGTGCCCTATTTAACGTGAATGCGGCCGTCTCTAAAGCATATCCCCAAAATGATAGCGGTAAATCAGTAAGAGACATCATAGATCGCACCATATCTAGTAAAGTACGATTACGACGTTCGGACACACCATTACGCTGTGGTGTTCCGGGTGGCATGAGTTGCGAAACTATTCCACAGTTTTTCAAATGTACACCAAACTCGTAACTCAAATATTCTCCTCCACGATCAGATCGTAGAAACTTTATTTTCTTGTTATGATGATTTTCAACTTCACTCTGAAATTCTTTGAACTTTTCAAATGTTTCAGACTTATGTTTCATTAAGTAAATATACCCATATCTGCTTAAATCATCTGTGAAGGTGAGAAAATAACGATATCCGCCACGAGCCTCAATATTCATCGGGCCACATACATCGGTATGTATGATTTCCAACAAATCTGTTGCTCTCTCCATAGTACCGGAGAACGGTGTTTTAGTCATCTTGCCCATGAGGCACGGTTCGCAAGTACCAAGTGATTCATAATCAAGTGGTTCCAAAAGTCCATCAGCATGGAGTTTCTTCATGCGCTTTATACCGATATGACCTAAACGACAGTGCCACAAATAAGTTGCACTTTCATTATCAACTCTGCATCTTTTGGCTTCAATATTATGAATATGTGTATTACTACTATCGAGATTCAATAAGAATAGACCACTCTTCAAGGGTGCATGACCATAAAAGATATTACTCATATAAATAGAACAACCATTATTCTCTGATTTAAATGAATAACCGTCTCGCATTAAACAAGATTCAGATATAATGTTCATGCTCAACGCTGGCACCAAATAACAATTATTTAGGTCTAATATTAATCCCGAAGGTAGATGTAGAGGTAGCGCGCCGACTGCGATCACATCGACTTTGGAACCGTTTCCCACGCGCATCGTCACCTCGTCCTTTGCCAGTGCCCGCTTATTCCGTAGTCCCTGTTTCGAGTTGCAAATATTAGCAACAAAACCAGTATTAAATACCCAGGTGCTACTGCGAGCTCTAGTAAGGTACACATCAATAACATGTATATCACATATACCTTTGTTCACCTTGCCATCCTTCTTATCCGCCAAATACTTGGGGCAGTTCCGCTTCCAGTGACCAGTCTGCTTGCAGTAGAAGCACTCAGTTTCAGGCTTAGGTCCAGACTTGGGTTTCTTCTCTTGAACAACAACTTGCTTGCCGTTCTTCTTGAAGTTCCCCTTTTTCTTCCCTTTGCCCTTTTTCTTGAAACTAGTGGTCTTGTTAACCATCAACACTTGGTGCTCCTTCTTGATTTCTACCTCCGCAGCTTTCAGCATTGTGAAGAGCTCGGGAATAGTCTTGTTCATCCCTTGCATATTATAGTTCATCACGAAGCTCTTGTAGCTTGGTGGCAGTGATTGGAGAATTCTGTCAATGACGCAATCATCCGGAAGATTAACTCCCAATTGAATCAAGTGATTATTATACCCAGACATTTTGAGTATATGCTCACTGACAGAACTGTTCTCCTCCATCTTGCAGCTATAGAACTTATTGGAGACTTCATATCTCTCAATTCGGGCATTTGCTTGAAATATTAACTTCAACTCCTGGAACATCTCATATGCTCCATGACGTTCAAAACGTCGTTGAAGTCCCGATTCTAAGCCGTAAAGCATGGCACACTGAACTATCGAGTAGTCATCAGCTTTGCTCTGCCAGACGTTCATAACATCTGGTGTTGCTCCAGCAGCAGGCCTGGCACCCAACGGTGCTTCCAGGACGTAATTTTTCTGTGCAGCAATGAGGATAATCCTCAAGTTACGGACCCAGTCCGTGTAATTGCTACCATCATCTTTCAACTTTGCTTTCTCAAGGAACGCATTAAAATTCAACGGAACAACAGCACGAGCCATCTATCTACAATCAACATAAACAAGCAAGATACTATCAGGTACTAAGTTCATGATAAATTTAAGTTCAATTAATCATATTATTTAAGAACTCCCACTTAGATAGACATCCCTCTAATCCTCTAAGTGATTACGTGATCCAAATCAACTAAACCATGACCGATCATCACGTGAGATGGAGTAGTTTTCAATGGTGAACATCGTTATGTTGATCATATCTACTATATGATTCACGCTCGACCTTTCGGTCTCTGTGTTCCGAGGCCATATCTGCATATGCTAGGCTCGTCAAGTTTAACCTGAGTATTCTGCGTGTGCAAAACTGGCTTGCACCCGTTGTAGATGGACGTAGAGCTTATCACACCCGATCATCACGTGGTGTCTGGGCACGACGAACTTTGGCAACGGTGCATACTCAGGGAGAACACTACTTGATAATTTTTAGTGAGAGATCATCTTATAATGCTACCGTCAATCAAAGCAAGATAAGATGCATAAAAAGATAAACATCACATGCAATCAATATAAGTGATATGATATGGTCATCATCATCTTGTGCTTGTGATCTCCATCTCCGAAGCACCGTCATGATCACCATCGTCACCGGCGCGACACCTTGATCTCCATCGTAGCATCGTTGTCGTCTCGCCAATCTTATGCTTCCACGACTATCACTACCGTTTAGTAATAAAGTAAAGCATTACATCGCGATTGCATTGCATACAATAAAGCGACAACCATATGGCTCCTGCCAGTTGCCGATAACTTGGTTACAAAACATGATCATCTCATACAATAAAATTCAGCATCATGCTTTGACCATATCACATCACAACATGCCCTGCAAAAACAAGTTAGACGTCCTCTACTTTGTTGTTGCTTGTTTTACGTGGCTGCTACGGGCTTAAGTAAGAACCAATCTCACCTACGCATCAAAACCACAACGATAGTTTGTCAAATAGACTCCGTTTTAACCTTCGCAAGGACCGGGCGTAGCCATACTTGGTTCAACTAAAGTTGGAGAGACTGTCGCCCGCAAGCCATCTCTGTGCAAAGCACGTCGAGGGAACCGGTCTCGCGTAAGCGTACGCGTAAGGTCGTCTCGTCCAACAATACCGCCGAACCAAAATATGACATGCTGGTAGGCAGTATGACTTGTATCGTCCACAACTCACTTGTGTTCTACTCGTGCATATAACATCAACATCAATAACCTAGGCTCGGATGCCACTGTTGGGTTTTGTAGTAATTTCAAAAAATTTCCTACGCACACGCAAGATCATGTGATGCATAGCAACGACGGGAGAGTATTGTCTACGTACCCAACGCAGACCGACTGCGGAAGCGATGACACGACGTAGAGGAAGTAGTCGTACGTCTTCTCGATCCAACCGATCAAGCACCGAAACTACGGCACCTCCGAGTTCGAGCACACGTTCAGCTCGATGACGATCCCCGGACTCCGATCCAGCAAAGTGTCGGGGAAGAGTTTCGTCAGCACGACGGCGTGGTGACGATCTTGATGAACTACAGCAGCAGGGCTTCGCCTAAACTCCGCTACAGTATTATCGAGGAATATGGTGGCAGGGGGCACCGCACACGGCTAAGGAATCGATCACGTGGATCAACTTGTGTCAACTTGTGTGTTTAGAGGTGCCCCTGCCTTCGTATATAAAGGAGGAGAGGAGGGGAGGCTGGCCGGCCAAAGAGGGAGGCGCAGGAGAGTCCTACTCCCTCTGGGAGTAGGATTCCTCCCCCCAATCCTAGTCCAACTAGGATTCCTCGGAGGGGAAGGGAGAGAGGGGGGCCGGCCACCTTCTCCTAGTCCTAATAGGACTAGGGGAGGGGAAAGAGGCGCAGCCACCTTGGGCTGCCCCTTTCTCCTTTCCACTAAGGCCCATGATGGCCCATATGGCTCCCGGGGGGTTCCGGTAACCTCCCGGTAACCCGGTAAAATCCCGATTTCACCCGGAACACTTCCGATGTCCAAACATAGGCTTCCAATATATCAATCTTTACGTCTAGACCATTTCGAGACTCCTCGTCATGTCCGTGATCACATCCGGGACTCCGAACAACCTTCGGTACATCAAAATGCATAAACTCATAATATAATTGTCATCGGTATGTTACTTGCCCGAGATTCGATCGTCGGTATCCAATACCTAGTTCAATCTCGTTAACGGCAAGTCTCTTTACTCGTTCCGTAATACATCATCTCACAACTAACATATTAGTTGTAATGCTTGCAAGGCTTATGTGATGTGTATTACCGAGAGGGCCCAGAGATACCTCTCCGACAATCGGAGTGACAAATCCAAATCTCGAAATACGCCAACCCAACATCGACCATTGGAGACACCTGTAGTACTCCTTTATAATCACCCATTTACGTTGTGACGTTTGGTAGTACCCAAAGTGTTCCTCCGGTAAACGGGAGTTGCATAATCTCATAGTCGTAGGAACATGTATAAGTCATGAAGAAAGCAATAGCAACATACTAAACGATCAGGTGCTAAGCTAATGGAATGGGTCATGTCAATCAGATCATTCTACTAATGATGTGACCTCGTTAATCAAATAACAACTCATTGTTCATGGTTAGGAAACATAACCATCTTTGATTAACGAGCTAGTCAAGTAGAGGCATACTAGTGACACTCTGTTTGTCTATGTATTCACACATGTATTATGTTTCCGGAAAATACAATTCTAGCATGAATAATAAAAATTTATCATGATTATAAGGAAATAAATAATAACTTTATTATTGCCTCTAGGGCATATTTCCTTCAGTCTCCCACTTGCACTAGAGTCAATAATCTAGATTACACTGTAATGAATCTAACACCCATGGAGCTTTGGTGCTGATCATGTTTTGCTCGTGGAAGAGGCTTAGTCAACGGGTCTGCAATATTCAGATCCGTATGTATCTTGCAAATCTCTATGTCTCCCACCTGGACTAGATCCCGGATGGAGTTGAAGCGTCTCTTGATGTGTTTGGTCCTTTTGTGAAATCTGGATTCCTTTGCCAAGGCAATTGCACCAGTATTGTCACAAAAGATTTTCATTGGACCCGATGCACTAGGTATGACACCTAGATCGGATATGAACTCCCTCATCCAGACTCCTTCATTTGCTGCTTCCGAAGCAGCTATGTATTCCGCTTCACATGTAGATCCCGCTACGACGCTTTGTTTAGAACTGCACCAACTGACAGCTCCACCGTTTAATGTAAACACGTATCCGGTTTGCGATTTAGAATCGTCCGGATCAGTGTCAAAGCTTGCATCAACGTAACCTTTTACGATGAGCTCTTTGTCACTTCCATATACGAGAAACATATCCTTAGTCCTTTTCAGGTATTTCAGGATGTTCTTGACCGCTGTCCAGTGATCCATTCCTGGATTACTTTGGTACCTCCCTGCTAAACTTATAGCAAGGCACACATCAGGTCTGGTACACAGCATTGCATACATGATAGAGCCTATGGCTGATGCATAGGGAACATCTTTCATATTCTCTCTATCTTCTGCAGTGGTCGCGCATTGAGTCTTACTCAATTTCACACCTTGTAACACAGGCAAGAACCCTTTCTTCGCTTGATCCATTTTGAACTTCTTCAAAATTTTGTCAAGGTATGTGCTTTGTGAAAGTCCAATTAAGCGTCTTGATCTATCTCTATAGATCTTAATGCCTAATATGTAAGCAGCTTCACCGAGGTCTTTCATTGAAAAACTTTTATTCAAGTATCCCTTTATGCTATCCAGAAATTCTATATCATTTCCAATCAGTAATATGTCATCCACATATAATATCAGAAATGCTACAGAGCTCCCACTCACTTTCTTGTAAATACAGGCTTCTCCGAAAGTCTGTATAAAACCAAATGCTTTGATCACACTATCAAAACGTTTATTCCAACTCCGAGAGGCTTGCACCAGTCCATAAATGGATCGCTGGAGCTTGCACACTTTGTTAGCTCCCTTTGGATCGACAAAACCTTCTGGTAGCATCATATACAACTCTTCTTCCAGAAATCCATTCAGGAATGCAGTTTTGACATCCATTTGCCAAATTTCATAATCATAAAATGCGGCAATTGCTAACATGATTCGGACGGACTTAAGCATCGCTACGGGTGAGAAGGTCTCATCGTAGTCAATCCCTTGAACTTGCCGAAAACCTTTTGCGACAAGTCGAGCTTTGTAGACAGTAACATTACCATCAGCGTCAGTCTTCTTCTTAAAGATCCATTTATTCTCAATTGCTTGCCGATCATCGGGCAAGTCAACCAAAGTCCATACTTTGTTCTCATACATGGATCCCATCTCAGATTTCATGGCTTCAAGCCACTTTGCGGAATCTGGGCTCACCATCGCTTCTTCATAGTTCGTAGGTTCATCATGATCTAGTAGCATGACCTCCAGAACAGGATTACCGTACCACTCTGGTGCGGATCTTACACTGGTTGATCTACGAGGTTCAGCAGTATCTTGATCTGAAGTTTCATGATCATTATCATTGGCTTCCTCACTAACTGGTGTAGGTGTCACTGAAACAGTTTTCTGTGATGAACTACTTTCTAGTAAGGGAGCGGGTACAGTTACCTCGTCAAGTTCTACTTTCCTCCCACTCACTTCTTTCGAGAGAAACTCCTTCTCTAGAAATGATCCATTCTTAGCAACGAATGTCTTGCCTTCGGATCTGTGATAGAAGGTGTACCCAACAGTTTCCTTTGGGTATCCTATGAAGACACATTTCTCCGATTTGGGTTCGAGCTTATCAGGTTGAAGCCTTTTCACATAAGCATCGCAGCCCCAAACTTTAAGAAACGACAACTTTGGTTTCTTGCCAAACCATCGTTCATAAGGCGTCGTCTCAACGGATTTTGATGGTGCTCTATTTAACGTGAATGCGGCCGTCTCTAAAGCATATCCCCAAAAAGATAGCGGTAAATCAGTAAGAGACATCATAGATCGCACCATATCTAGTAAAGTACGATTACGACGTTCGGACACACCATTACGCTGTGGTGTTCCGGGTGGCGTGAGTTGCGAAACTATTCCACAGTTTTTCAAATGTAAACCAAACTCGTAACTCAAATATTCTCCTCCACGATCAGATCGTAGAAACTTTATTTTCTTGTTACGATGATTTTCAACTTCACTCTGAAATTCTTTGAACTTTTCAAATGTTTCAGACTTATGTTTCATTAAGTAGATATACCCATATCTGCTTAAATCATCTGTGAAGGTGAGAAAATAACGATATCCGCCACGAGCCTCAATATTCATCGGGCCACGTACATCGGTATGTATGATTTCCAACAAATCTGTTGCTCTCTCCATAGTACCGGAGAACGGTGTTTTAGTCATCTTGCCCATGAGGCACGGTTCGCAAGTACCAAGTGATTCATAATCAAGTGGTTCCAAAAGTCCATCAGCATGGAGTTTCTTCATGCGCTTTATACCGATATGACCTAAACGACAGTGCCACAAATAAGTTGCACTTTCATTATCAACTCTGCATCTTTTGGCTTCAATATTATGAATATGTGTATTACTACTATCGAGATTCAATAAGAATAGACCACTCTTCAAGGGTGCATGACCATAAAAGATATTACTCATATAAATAGAACAACCATTATTCTCTGATTTAAATGAATAACCGTCTCGCATTAAACAAGATCCAGATATAATGTTCATGCTCAACGCTGGCACCAAATAACAATTATTTAGGTCTAATATTAATCCCGAAGGTAGATGTAGAGGTAGCGCGCCGACTGCGATCACATCGACTTTGGAACCGTTTCCCACGCGCATCGTCACCTCGTCCTTTGCCAGTGCCCGCTTATTCCGTAGTCCCTGTTTCGAGTTGCAAATATTAGCAACAGAACCAGTATTAAATACCCAGGTGCTACTGCGAGCTCTAGTAAGGTACACATCAATAATATGTATATCACATATACCTTTGTTCACCTTGCCATCCTTCTTATCCGCCAAATACTTGGGGCAGTTCCGCTTCCAGTGACCAGTCTGCTTGCAGTAGAAGCACTCAGTTTCAGGCTTAGGTCCAGACTTGGGTTTCTTCTCTTGAACAGCAACTTGCTTGCCGTTCTTCTTGAAGTTCCCCTTTTTCTTCCCTTTGCCCTTTTTCTTGAAACTAGTGGTCTTGTTAACCATCAACACTTGGTGCTCCTTCTTGATTTCTACCTCCGCAGCTTTCAGCATTGTGAAGAGCTCGGGAATAGTCTTGTTCATCCCTTGCATATTATAGTTCATCACGAAGCTCTTGTAGCTTGGTGGCAGTGATTGGAGAATTCTGTCAATGACGCAATCATCCGGAAGATTAACTCCCAATTGAATCAAGTGATTATTATACCCAAACATTTTGAGTATATGCTCACTGACAGAACTGTTCTCCTCCATCTTGCAGCTATAGAACTTATTGGAGACTTCATATCTCTCAATTCGGGCATTTGCTTGAAATATTAACTTCAACTCCTGGAACATCTCATATGCTCCATGACGTTCAAAACGTCGTTGAAGTCCCGATTCTAAGCCGTAAAGCATGGCACACTGAACTATCGAGTAGTCATCAGCTTTGCTCTGCCAGACGTTCATAACATCTGGTGTTGCTCCAGCAGCAGGCCTGGCACCCAGCGGTGCTTCCAGGACGTAATTTTTCTGTGCAGCAATGAGGATAATCCTCAAGTTACGGACCCAGTCCGTGTAATTGCTACCATCATCTTTCAACTTTGCTTTCTCAAGGAACGCATTAAAATTCAACGGAACAACAGCACGAGCCATCTATCTACAATCAACATAAACAAGCAAGACACTATCAGGTACTAAGTTCATGATAAATTTAAGTTCAATTAATCATATTATTTAAGAACTCCCACTTAGATAGACATCCCTCTAATCCTCTAAGTGATTACGTGATCCAAATCAACTAAACCATGACCGATCATCACGTGAGATGGAGTAGTTTTCAATGGTGAACATCGTTATGTTGATCATATCTACTATATGATTCACGCTCGACCTTTCGGTCTCCGTGTTCCGAGGCCATATCTGCATATGCTAGGCTCGTCAAGTTTAACCTGAGTATTCTGCGTGTGCAAAACTGGCTTGCACCCGTTGTAGATGGACGTAGAGCTTATCACACCCGATCATCATGTGGTGTCTGGGCACGACGAACTTTGGCAACGGTGCATACTCAGGGAGAACACTTCTTGATAATTTAGTGAGAGATCATCTTATAATGCTACCGTCAATCAAAGCAAGATAAGATGTATAAAAAGATAAACATCACATGCAATCAATATAAGTGATATGATATGGTCATCATCATCTTGTGCTTTGTGATCTCCATCTCCGAAGCACCGTCATGATCACCATCGTCACCGGCGCGACACCTTGATCTCCATCGTAGCATCGTTGTCGTCTCGCCAATCTTATGCTTCCACGACTATCACTACCGTTTAGTAATAAAGTAAAGCATTACATCGCGATTGCATTGCATACAATAAAGCGACAACCATATGGCTCCTGCCAGTTGCCGATAACTCGGTTACAAAACATGATCATCTCATACAATAAAATTCAGCATCATGCTTTGACCATATCACATCACAACATGCCCTGCAAAAACAAGTTAGACGTCCTCTACTTTGTTGTTGCATGTTTTACGTGGCTGCTACGGGCTTAAGTAAGAACCAATCTCACCTACGCATCAAAACCACAACGATAGTTTGTCAAATAGACTCCGTTTTAACCTTCGTAAGGACCGGGCGTAGCCATACTTGGTTCAACTAAAGTTGGAGAGACAGTCGCCCGCAAGCCATCTCTGTGCAAAGCACGTCGAGGGAACCGGTCTCGCGTAAGCGTACGCGTAAGGTTGGTCCGGGTCGTCTCGTCCAACAATACCGCCGAACCAAAGTATGACATGCTGGTAGGCAGTATGACTTGTATCGTCCACAACTCACTTGTGTTCTACTCGTGCATATAACATCAACATAAATAACCTAGGCTCGGATGCCACTGTTGGGTTTCGTAGTAATTTCAAAAAATTTCCTACGCGCACACAGGATCATGTGATGCATAGCAACGAGGGGGAGAGTATTGTCTACGTACCCTACGCAGACCGACTGCGGAAGCGATGATACGACGTAGAGGAAGTAGTCGTACGTCTTCACGATCCAACCGATCAAGCACCGAAACTACGGCACCTCCGAGTTCGAGCACACGTTCAGCTCGATGACGATCCCCGGACTCCGATCCAGCAAAGTGTCGGGGAAGAGTTTCGTCAGCACGACGGCGTGGTGACGATCTTGATGAACTACAGCAGCAGGGCTTCGCCTAAACTCCGCTACAGTATTATCGAGGAATATGGTGGCAGGGGGCACCGCACACGGCTAAGGAATCGATCACGTGGATCAACTTGTGTCAACTTGTGTGTTTAGAGGTGCCCCTGCCTCCGTATATAAAGGAGGAGAGGAGGGGAGGCTGGCCGGCCAAGGGGGGGAGGCGCAGGAGAGTCCTACTCCCTCTGGGAGTAGGATTCCCCCTCCAATCCTAGTCCAACTAGGATTCCTCGGAGGGGAAAAGAGGAGGAGGGGGCCGGCCACCTCTCCTAGTCCTAATAGGACTAGGGAAAGGGGGGGGCGCGCAGCCCAACTAGGGCAGCCCCTTCTCTTTTCCACTAAGGCCCACTATGGCCCAAATAGCTCCCGCGGGGTTCCGGTAACCCTCCCGGTATTCCGGTAAAATCCCGATTTCACCCGGAACACTTCCGATATCCAAATATAGGCTTCCAATATATCAATCTTTACGTCTCGACCATTTCGAGACTCCTCGTCATGTCCGTGATCACATCCGGGACTCCGAACAACCTTCGGTACATCAAAATGAATAAACTCATAATATAACTGTCATCGTAACCTTAAGCGTGCGGACCCTACGGGTTCGAGAACAATGTAGACATGACCGAGACACGTCTCCGGTCAATAACCAATAGCGGGACCTGGATGCCCATATTGGCTCCTACATATTCTACGAAGATCTTTATCGGTCAGACCGCATAACAACATACGTTATTCCCTTTGTCATCGGTATGTTACTTGCCCGAGATTCGATCGTCGGTATCCAATACCTAGTTCAATCTCGTTACTGGCAAGTCTCTTTACTCGTTCCGTAATACATCATCTCACAACTAACATATTAGTTGTAATGCTTGCAAGGCTTATGTGATGTGTATTACCGAGAGGGCCCAGAGATACCTCTCTGACAATCGGAGTGACAAATCTTAATCTTGAAATACGCCAACCCAACATCGACCATTGGAGACACCTGTAGTACTCCTTTATAATCACCCAGTTACGTTGTGACGTTTGGTAGTACCCAAAGTGTTCCTCCGGTAAACGGGAGTTGCATAATCTCATAGTCATAGGAACATGTATAAGTCATGAAGAAAGCAATAGCAACATACTAAATGATCGGGTGCTAAGCTAATGGAATGGGTCATGTCAATCAGATCATTCTACTAATGATGTGACCTCGTTAATCAAATAACAACTCATTGTTCATGGTTAGGAAACATAACCATCTTTGATTAACGAGCTATCAAGTAGAGGCATACTAGTGACACTTTGTTTGTCTATGTATTCACACATGTATTATGTTTCCGGTAAATACAATTCTAGCATGAATAATAAACATTTATCATGATTATAAGGAAATAAATAATAACTTTATTATTGCCTCTAGGGCATATTTCCTTCAAATGGTTTATTGGATCTCGATCGTAGTGATACACATATTCATAATATTGAAACCAAAAGATGCAAAGTTAATAATGATAGTGCAACTTATTTGTGGCACTGCCGTTTAGGTCATATTGGTGTAAAGCGCATGAAAAAACTCCATGCTGATGGACTTTTGGAATAACTTGATTATGAATCAGTTGATGCTTACGAACCATGCCTCATGGGCACGATGACTAAAACTCCATTCTCCGAAACAATGCAGCAAGCAACATATTTGTTGGAAATCATGCATACTGATGTATGTGGACCGATGAATATTGAAGCTCGCAGCAGGTATCATTATTTTCTGATCTTCACAGATGATTTGAGCAGATATGAGTATATCTACTTGATGAAACACAAGTCTGAAATATTTGAAAAGTTTAAAGAATTTCAGAGTGAAGTGGAGAATCATCGTAACAAAAATAAAAGTTTCTACGATATGATCGCAGAAGTAAAATATTTGAGTTACAAGTTTGTAAATAATGTGAAATAGTTTCACTACTCACGCCACCTGGAACACCACAGTGTAATGGTGTGTCCGAACGTCGTAATCGTACTTTACTTGATATGGTGCGATCTATGATGTCTCTTACAGATTTACCGCTATCGTTTTGGGGTTATGCATTAGAGACAACTACATTCACGTTAAATAGGGCACCATCTAAATCCATTGAGACGACACCGTATGAACTATGGTTTGGCAAGAAACCTAAGCTGTCGTTTCTTAAAGTTTGGGAATGTGATGCTTATGTGAAAAAGTTTCAACATGATAAGCTCGAACCGAAATCGGAGAAGTAAATCTTCATAGGTTACCCAAAAGAAAATGTTGGGTACACCTTCTATCACAGATTCGAAGGCAAGTTATTCATTGCTGAGAATGGATCCTTTCTAGAGAAGGAGTTTCTCACGAAAGAAGTGAGTGGGAGGAAAGTAGAAAACTTGATAAGGTAATTGTACCTTCTCCCTTATTGGAAAGTAGTTCATCACAGAAATCTGTTCTTGTGACTACTAAACCAATTAGTGAGGAAGCTAATGATGATAACCATGTAACTTCAGATCAAGTTACTACCGAATCTCGTAGGTAAACCAGAGTGAGATCTGCACCAGAGTGGTACGATAATCCTGTTCTGGAAGTCATGTTACTAGACCATGACGAACTTGCGAACTATGAGGAAGCGATGATGAGCCCAGATTCCGCGAAATGGTTTGAGGCCATGAAATCTGAGATATGATCCATGTATGAGAACAAAGTATGGACTTTGATGGATTTGCCCGATGATCGACAAGCCATAGAAAATAAATGGATCTTCAAGAGGAAGACGGATGCTGATAGTAGTGTTACTATCTACAAAGCTAGAATTGTCGCAAAAAAGTTTTCAACAAGTTCAAGGTGTTGACTATGATGAGAGTTTCTCACTCGTATCTATGCTTAAGTCTGTCCGAATCATGTTAGCAATTGCCACATTTTATGAAATCCAGCAAATGGATGTCAAAACTGCATTCCTGAATGGATTTCTGGAAGAAGAGTTGTATATGATGCAGCCGGAAGGTTTTGTCGATCCAAAAGGAGCTAACAAAGTGTGCAAGCTCCAGCGATCTATTTATGGACTGGTGCAAGCCTCTTGGAGTTGGAATAAATGCTTTGATAGTATGATCAAAACATATAGTTTTGTACAGACTTGCGGTGAAGTCTGTATTTAAAAGAAAGTGAGTGGGAGCACTACAACATTTCTGATAAGTATATGTGAATGACATATTGTTGATCGGAAATAATGTAAAATTATTCTGCAAAGCATAAAGGAGTGTTTCTAAAGAAGTTTTTCAAAGAAAGACCTCGGTGAAGCTGCTTACATATTAAGCATCAAAATCTATAAAGATAGATCAAGACGCTTGATAAGTTTTTTCAATGAGTACATACCTTGACAATATTTTGAAGTAGTTCAAAAATGGAACAGTCAAAGAAAGAGTTCTTGGCTGTGTTACAAGGTATGAAATTGAGTAAGACTCAAAGCCCGACCACGGCAGAAGATAGAAAGAGAATGAAAGTCATTCCCTATGCCTCAGCCATAGGTTCTATAAAGTATGCCATGATGTGTACCAGATCTATTGTATACCCTACACTGTGTTAAGCAAGGGAGTACAATAGTGATCTAAGAGTAGATCACTGGACATTGGTCAAAATTATTCTTAGTGGAATAAGGAAATATTTCTCGATTATGGAGGTGACAAAAGGTTCGTCGTAAAAAGTTACGTTGATGCAAGTTTTGAGACAGATCTGGATGACTCTAAGTCTCGATCTAGATACATATTGTAAGTGGGAGCAATTAGTTAGAGTAGCTCCGTGCAGAGCATTGTAGACATAGAATTCGCAAAATACTTACAGATCTGTATGTGACAGACCCGTTGACTAAAATTATCTCACAAGCAAAACATGATCACACCTTAGTACTCTTTGGGTGTTAATCACATAAATGATGTGGACTAGATTATTGACTCTAGTAAACCCTTTGGGTATAGGTCACATGACGATGTTAACTATGGGTGTTAATCACATGGTGATGTGAACTCTTAGTGTTGAATCACATGGCAATGTGAACTAGATTATTGACTCTAGTGCAAGTGGGAGACTGAAGGAAATATGCCCTAGAGGCAATAATAAAGTTATTATTTATTTCCTTATATCATGATAAATGTTTATTATTCATGCTAGAATTGTATTAACCGGAAACATAATACATGTGTGAATACATAGACAAACAGAGTGTCACCAGTATGCCTCTACTTGACTAGCTCATTAATCGAAGATGGTTATGTTTTCTAATGATAAACAAAAGAGTTGTTATTTGATTAACGGGATCACATCATTAGGAGAATGATGTTATTGACATGACCCATTCCATTAGCTTAGCACCCGATCGTTTAGTATGTTGCTATTGCTTTCTTCATGACTTATACATGTTCCTATGACTATGAGATTATGCAACTCCCGTTTGCCGGAGGAACACTTTGTGTGCTACCAAACGTCACAATGTAACTGGGTGATTATAAAGGAGCTCTACATGTGTCTCCAAAGGTACATGTCGGATTGGCGTATTTCGAGATTAGGATTTGTCACTCCGATTGTCGGAGAGGTATCTCTCGGCCCTCTCGGTAATGCACATCACATAAGCCTTTCAAGCATTGCAACTAATGAGTTAGTTGTGAGATGATGTATTACGGAACGAGTAAAAAGACTTGCTGGTAACGAGATTGAACTAGGTATTAAGATACCGACGATTGAATCTCGGGCAAGTAATATACCGATGACAAAAGGAACAACGTATGTTGTTATGCGGTCTGACCGATAAAAGATCTTCGTAGAATATGTAGGAGCCAATATGAGCATCCAGGTTCCGCTATTGGTTATTGACCGGAGATGTGTCTCGGTCATGTCTACATTGTTCTCGAACCCGTAGGGTCCGCACGCTTAAGGTTTCGATGACAGTTATATTATGAGTTTATGAGTTTTGATGTACCGAAGTTTGTTCGGAGTCCCGGATGTGATCACGGACATGACGAGGAGTCTCGAAATGGTCGAGACATAAATATTGATATATTGGAAGCCTATATTTGGATATCGGAAGTGTTCCGGGTGAAATCGGGATTTTACCGAAGTACCTGGAGGTTACCGGAACCCCCCCCCCCCCGGAGGTATATGGGCCTTAGTGGGCTTTAGTGGAAGAGAGGAGAGGTGGCCAGGGCTGGGCCGGGCGCCCCTCCCCCCTAGTCCGAATAGGACAAGGAGAGGGGGCCGGCGCCCCCTTCCTTCTCTCTCTCCTCTTTCCCCCCTCCCGAATCCTATTCCAACTAGGAAAGGGGGGGAATCCTACTCCCGGAGGGATTAGGACTCCTCCTGGCGCGCCCTCCCTGGTCGGCCGCACCCTCCTTTGATCCTTTATATACGAAGGTAGGGGCACCCCTAGAGACACAAGTTGATCCACGTGATCATATTCTTAGCCGTGTGCGGTGCCCCCTTCCACCATAATCCTCGATAATATTGTAGCGGTGCTTAGGCGAAGCCCTGCGACGGTAGTACATCAAGATCGTCACCACGCCGTCGTGCTGACGGAACTCTTCCCCGACACTTTGCTGGATCGGAGTCCGGGGATCGTCATCGAGCTGAACGTGTGCTAGAACTCGGAGGTGTCGTAGTTTCGGTGCTTGATCGGTCGGACCGTGAAGACGTACGACTATATCAACCACGTTGTGCTAACGCTTCCATTGTCGATCTATAAGGGTACGTAGATCACACTCTCTCCTCTCGTTGCTATGCATCACCATGATCTTGAGTGTGCGTAGGAAATTTTTTAAAATTACTACGAAACCCATCAGTTCGCGATGAGGATCAGGAGGCCGAGGCCGCCTACCAGGCGGCCATCAAGGAGAGCGAGGAGGAGGAGCGGTGGAGGGAGGCGGACGAGGCGGCTTTCGAGGCGGCCATGGCGAAGGCCATGGCCCTCTCCGCGGCGGGCGACTGCGTCGTGCCGCCGGTGGCCCCGCCGTCCCCACCCAAAGCCGAGCCGGAGGAGCCGGCCAACATCGAGCGCTGCTCCTGGACCGGAGTAGTCCGCGAGTGGGTCAGCGCTCCGCCGATCTGGCTCGGGGCGACGGAGAAGCAGGAGGCGGTCTACCTCGACCACTGGCGCCGCGTTCGGTTTGCCGAGGACCGCCGGGAGATCCAGCGCCTGCAGATGCTCGAGCGCGAGGCCGAAGAGGAGGCGCGTCAGGCCCAGGCAGCGGCGGCGCAGGCAGCGGCGACAAAGCCCCACATCACCGCCGTCTGGAACACGACGTTCCCCTGGGCCGGCCATGCGCCGACGTTGATCAACCTCACCGGTCCCGACGCAGACGCCTAGGGCAGCGCGTCGTCTAGTTTTTAGTATTTTAATTAATGTAATGTGGACTTTCGCCGGCCTTCGTGACCGGCTTTTATATTTAATTAAATGCATGTATTTATTTTTAAAATGCTTGCAATACATTTTTTGGTGCGTCGATGAAATGGGTCGGGCCAGCCTCGCGCCGATCCAAATACAGCGCCGGACATTTGTGTCCGCCGGGTCAACCCAAATGAACAAAAGGCGGATAAAAGCATCGTCCCGTTGGAGTTGCTCTAATGGAATCACTCCGTGGGATAATAAATGGGCGGCCGACTATGTTGTGGCCAGCTCGCCAGCTCGCGGCGCGACGCGTGCCACGGCGAGCGCGTACGTGTGCCCCGCTGCACTAAACAAAAGGAAAGGGCCGTCCCTCCCATAAGTCCCATCGCCGCGCCGGTCCGCCGACCGAGACCGATAGAGAGAGAGAGAGAGAGAGAGAGAGAGAAAGAGAAAGCACACCCACGCCCGCCTCCGCCTCCATTCATTCGTGGAGAAGCGAACCGATTCCCGGCCGACTCGCCGTCACTTTCCCGGTGGTGCCCGCGACAGCGAGGAGGAGGACGATGGTCGTAACTGTGGCAGCGACGGGGTCGGACACGGCCGAGCCGCTGCACTCCACCACCTTCGCCTCCCGCTACGTCCGCGACCAGCTCCCCCGGTCAGTCCCCTCCCCTCCTTCTCTCCTCCACACACACCACGCCAGTACGGCTAGCGGTAACCGGCCACCCACTACCCCACCACCAGTCCACCACCACTCCACTACAAGGCACCAGCGCACACACCGTCGGTGTGACACCACCACTGCCCGATCTCATCCTTTATTCCATCCACCCCCCGTCGCCTGCACTGCGCTACACACTATCCACCAGCGGAGAGCAGCAGCGGTGAGCGCCGGCGGCCATGGTGATCTCGCACGCGAGCTCCAGCGCGGGGGAGGCCGTCTACTCCACCTTCTCCTCGCGCTACGTGCGCGAGGAGCTCCCGCGGTGAGGACGAGAGAGAGAGAGAGAGAGAGCGGCCGGAGGTACCGGATGTTGGCCGGAGATCTGACGGACGTTGCTGGGTGCAGGTACCGGATGCCGGAGGGATCGATCCCGAAGGAGGCGGCGTACCAGATCATCAGCGACGAGCTGATGCTGGACGGGAACCCGCGGCTGAACCTGGCGTCCTTCGTCACCACCTGGATGGAGCCCGAGTGCGGCAAGCTCATGATGGACTCCGTTAACAAGAACTACGTCGACATGGACGAGTACCCCGTCACCACCGAGCTCCAGGTCCGGCCGGGATGCACACCCCAGATCCCACTCTCCTTTTTTAATTTGTTTTTCCTTACCATTTCGGGGCAGCAGCCAGGAGGTTTTGGTTGGTACCGCTCTGTTTCTACTCTGTTCTGCTCTGCTGCTCCCTTCTATTCTGCCTCCGCCGGCGGTGGTGGAGCGCGGCAGAGGAGAAAACCAATGGCTGTGCATGGTAATCCATATCCTGAACAGGAAAACATGTCCATCAGGCTTTAGATAACGGTGCTGATGTTCCTCAGCCACCAGTGAATTTTGACCCGACGAGATGAATGAATTCGCTAATCCGCAATCTGAATAGGAGAACGTATCCATCAGGCTTCTTGAGAGCTGCAGATAACCACCTGATGCTAGCCAGCCACAGGTGCATAGTAGTGGAACATCCCATACTAGTTTGGTGTGGTTCATTTACTAGTAACTGTTTGTGAGTTGTGACCCACCGGCCTATCAACCTTCTTGAGAACATAGTTTGCTTCAGTAACGGGAAAGTGATGGCTGTTTTGTTATCCATATGGTTGAACCTTGAACTGGTTGTGACACGGATGGATGGTTTTGGTCTGGGTTCGGTCTGGCTGAATCTGGAACTAGTACACTTTAAGAAATCTTCCTATTTTAGGCATCACCTGGTAGGGAATTTGGTTATAGTGACTGTATTTTTTATGCTGTTTCTAAGAACACGCAATGCAAACAACACTGTAATGCGATTTCTGGTGGGCACCATGCCAGGTAATTGCAAGACGACTATGCAAAACCTGTTACTAATCCACTTATTTCCTGTAATACGCTTATTATCATATACTGTTGTTGTTCGATTTAACAACCAATATTCCTATATCTCGGAATGCATGGACAAGTTGTTGATTTTAAGCACTATACGCATTTGCTTATCACTTGTTTGTAATTTCGCAGAACCGTTGTGTAAACATGATAGCTCACTTGTTCAATGCACCGATCGGTGAGGATGAGACTGCTATCGGAGTCTCAACAGTGGGGTCCTCGGAAGCGATAATGCTTGCGGGCCTGGCGTTCAAGAGGAAGTGGGCAAACAAAATGAAGGAGCAGGGGAAGCCATGCGACAAACCTAACATTGTTACTGGTGCAAATGTTCAGGTATTTTTCCTCTTGTTGTTGTTCCGTGAAGTAAAATCTTTTAAACTTTACCACTGTATTTATGTGCCAGGAAAGGTGCCTCTTGTAACCTCTCATGAGCTCGTAGGTTTGCTGGGAGAAATTTGCTAGATATTTCGAGGTGGAACTGAAGGAGGTCAAGTTAACTGAAGGGTACTATGTCATGGATCCCAAGAAGGCTGTTGAAATGGTGGATGAGAACACTATATGTGTTGCAGCCATCTTGGGATCTACTCTCACTGGAGAGTACGAAGATGTGAAACTGTTGAATGACCTTCTTGTGGCGAAGAACAAGGAAACAGGGTATGTATTTTCTATGCTGTCAATTATATTTAGTCATCATAGTGATGGACAAATATCATTGAAATTGTGCAGAAAGTATGCAGCACAGTTTGACATATGTTTAGTCATCATAGTGATGGATAACATGGTTTGACATATGTCTTCATACCATCATACACATAATGCAGGTGGGATGTGCCGATCCATGTTGATGCTGCCAGTGGAGGATTCATCGCTCCTTTTCTCCAGCCTGAGCTTGAATGGGACTTCAGGCTGCCGTTGGTGAAGAGCATCAACGTTAGTGGGCACAAGTATGGCCTTGTGTACCCTGGTGTTGGATGGGTCATCTGGCGGAGCAAAGCCGATCTGCCCGACGAACTCATCTTCCACATAAACTATCTAGGAACAGATCAGCCCACGTTCACACTGAACTTCTCCAAGGGTCAGTATATCGTTCTCTAGTGCAGCATGATTTCTCTGTGATGTTACAACAACTTAGGTGTGTGCTGTGTGAATTATGTGCAGGCGCTAGCCAGATCATTGCGCAATACTATCAGCTGATCCGCCTCGGCTTCGAGGTATGCGTCGTCAGCCTCCATTTTCCTTCATATGCAAACTGTAGAGAATTTTGATCCAACAAGAAAAATTCCTATGTACAAGATATATGAAATGATACAATACATTTGGCACAAGTGTTGTTTCAGTGTTTGACATCTTTCTTCACCCACTTCACACAGGGGTACAAGCACATCATGGAGAACTGCAAGCTGAACGCGGCGGTGCTGAAGGAGGGCATCGACGCGACGGGGCAGTTCGACGTGCTGTCCAAGGCGGACGGCGTGCCGCTGGTGGCCATCAGGCTCAAGGACAGCACCAACTTCAGCGTGTTCGACATCTCGGAGAACCTGAGGCGGTTCGGGTGGATCGTGCCGGCCTACACGATGCCGGCGGACGCGGAGCACGTGGCCGTCCTCCGCATCGTCATCCGGGAGGACTTCAACCGGAGCCTCGCGCAGCGGCTCCTCGCGGACATCAACAAGATCGTGGGCGAGCTGGACGCGCACGCCGTCCACGCCATCAAGCTGTCCACCGCCGCCGCCGCCGAGGGCGCCTCCAAGAGCACCGTGGACGCCGTCACCGAGGCCTTCAAGGGCCTGGCCGGGAACAAGAAGGCCGGCGTCTGCTGAAGGCCGGGGTGGTGCTTGCTTGGTGAGACGCCTGGCGCCTTCTTTCTTTCATCACGTATGTCTATGTTGTATCTTGTGTAATTATTATTGTGGAGGGGTGCAAATGTGAACTGTCAGGACCTGCCTCCTCCTTATTTTGTACGTACATTTCGTCTGTGGTTCTGTACAGGAAGGACACCTCTCCATCGAGGTCGCTATGTATCTGTTGTTTGCTTAGCTCTGTGTCGGAATGTTACGTGTTTGTTGTATCCTTTGAATGTATTGCATTATATAGTGCTGCTGGACAACGTTGCCAAAGCTTCAGCATGTAATGCGTCCGTGACTCTCTCCAGGTTGCCTGCGCCACATATTCACCTCTAATGACAAAGCCCCAACCTCCAGTGTTGGATCTCTTTTGAAGAGCTTCAGCATGTAATGTGTCGACCTTCAAGAATCCTGAAGGCGGTCGGGACCATTTCGCCGCAGACTGTTGTTTTAGCTTCTTCTCTTCTTTCTTCACCTTCGAAAAAATTCCAAACATGATAATTAATTGAGGAACAGCTAGAGGTATTGACAACATCTACCTAGTCACTATCGATCATGAGGTCCGACTCCCACATGCCGACGTCCTACATTCCTAGCCATTATCGATCCCTCAAAAAGAAAATAGCCGAGTCGTTTCGGCAAATGCGTGCTCCACTTGTTCCCACCAAGTCATACATCTTTGAGATGGATGGCATGCTTGGCATCTATACCTGTAACAGCATGACCACCGGCCAAGTTGTTGACATATGGGTGCTACACAACTACGAAAGTGAGGCTTGGGACTTGAAGTACCGGGTTCGATTGCCGATCGCGAGAATCAGGGGGAGGCCTGAAGGTCCTGCTGGTGGTTGGTTTCTGGACGTTGTTTCGCCTTTCGGGTGATGGTGGTAACGCGCTCTTGCTGGTCTGTTTTGGTCGTTCGATGTTTTACATTGACACTGATGGCAAACTGGTTTCTACATTACGGAGCTGCCATTCCTGGGATCAACGGCTGAAGCAAACTCTTGTTCCTCATGATTTCTTCAAGGCACTAGAAGGTTATGCTGTGAATGGTTCCCCTTTCATCCCTTCCATCTGATGGTTGTTGAGTGAGGTGGTGCTTCTTAACGTCCTGGTTTTCGTATCCTCGTGAGCTGCAGTGTCTATGAGCATGCTGACTTCTTCTTTTTGTGTTGAACTGTTGATGTATAAAATGTTATGATCAGAAGTGAGTGTTATGTGGTTGCATTGAACCTATGCTTGTTTCGATACCCTTTCCTTTCGGGATGAAGTGACTGCTGCTTGTGTTGATGCTAAAATTACCAGGCCATTGTACTCTGCGTTTTAAGTATTTTATTCCATTTATATATAGTGGTCTTTCTCAGTACTCAATTTTTTGCAATCTATATATGCATTGTACCTCTTTCTTGAACCGAAGAACTGATCTTACCTCTTGATCTAGTGGTCTTCTTAATACTCATTTTTTTAGTGTGTTTCCTGTTTGCACCCTTTTGTTGTAGCTGACAATAAGAATTGGCAGATTTTCATCTTGGCTGACTTGCAAGCTGCACCTGACTTCTAGGATACCTTGGAGCACTGCTAGTTAAATCGAATGCTTCCATATTGCATCATAATAGTCAACTTGCCAATGAGGTGTCATGTTATAATTCTGTTTTCTCCATGCATCTATTGCATCTGGTTAGGTAGGTCTTATGGAGACTAAAGCTCGCCACTATAGCGAGAATTGGACATGATTATATCTGTCTCCTTCCAGGAGTTGTAGTAGTATTTTTTTTAGGTTTTGTTTTTTGGTGGGGAGTTGTGGTAGTATTCTTCTAGAGAAGACTGAAACTGCACTGAACAGCTGGGTCCGTCCACTCGCATCTGCAAGTACTAGAGAAACTAGGTTCTGTAGAAAGAGGTGCTGAAGCGCATGCATCTGCAGGGGCGCGTTGCACGTTAATATAGCCAGGGTGTGGCGGCAATAGGAGTACAGGATAAGTTAGGGTTTAGGTTAGGTAGAGATAGATCGCTTTAAACTAACTATACTAGGATCTCATCTCAATACCTAACCTATCCTAATAAGATTACAACACACACGCCACAACTATACAATGTTTAACACTCCCCATCAATCACAACTATCCAAGTTGAGATTGTATCGAAAGGCCTCCAGCTGACGCAATGATAATGGCTTGGTAAAGCCATCTGCCACTTGATCACCAGTAGGCACAAACCGAATGTTTAAAAGCTTGTTTGCAACTCTCTCACGAACAAAGTGATAATCGATCTCAATATGCTTTGTCCTTGCATGAAAAACAGGATTGGCAGAGAGATAGGTAGCTCCAAGGTTGTCACACCAAAGAGAAGCTGCAGGTGAATGACGAATACCCAACTCTGTCAGTAAATTTTGCACCCAAATGATTTCAGCAGTGGCATTTGCTAGGGCCTTATACTCAGCTTCTGTACTTGACCGTGACACAGTAGCTTGTTTGTGTGCACTCCAAGAAATCAGGTTACCTCCAAAGAAAACTGCAAAGCTTCCAGTGGATCGCCGATCATCAGGACAACCTGCCCAGTCTGCATCTGAGAAAGCACTGACGAGTGTGGAATCTGACTTAGCAAGTTTGAGACCATGACTCTTAGTTGCTTGGAGGTAACGAAGTATTCGCTTAACTGCTGTCCAATGAGTACTGGTAGGTGCATGCAAGAACTGACAAACCTTGCTTACTGAAAAACAGATGTCTGGTCTGGTTAAAGTCAAATACTGCAATGCTCCTACAACACTTCTGTACCTGGTTGAGTCTTCAGCCCCAAGCGCCTGTCCATCATGGAGAGACAACTTTTCTGATGTAGACAGTGGAGTTGGAGAAGGTTTACAGCCTTTCATGCCCACTCGCTCAAGGATGTCATGCACATATTTTTCTTGAGATAAAAGGATGCCACTGCCCACACGTTTTACCTCAATGCCAAGGAAAAAATGAAGGTCGCCCAAATCCTTGAGCGCAAAATCCATGCGGAGATCCTGAAGGAGAGCTTCAACTGCTCGAGAGGAGGAGCTGGTGACGATAATATCATCAACATAAATAAGCATAAAAATAGTGACTCCATGCCGATGATAAAAAAACAATGAGGTATCTCCTTTGGATGCAGCAAAACCAAGGGACTGTAACTTGGAGTACAAACGATAATACCACGCTTTAGGTGCTTGTTTCAGACCATAGATTGATTTATCAAGCTTGCAAACATGTCGTGGTAAAGCTGAACTTTCATACCCAGGAGGCTGCTTCATATATACTTCTTCTTCCAGAACACCATGCAAAAACGCGTTCTTTACGTCTAGTTGTCGTTTGCACCAATTGCTAGATATTGCAACAGAAAGGATCAAGCGAATAGTAGCAGCTTTTACCACAGGGCTAAAGGTATCCTCATAATCAATGCCATACCTTTGCTTAAATCCTTTGGCTACAAGACGTGCCTTATACCTGTCTATCGTGCCATCAGATTTGCGTTTTACCTTGTACACCCATTTGCAGTCAATCACGTTTCTCCCTTTGACCGGAGCCACCAAGTGACATGTCCTGTTTGCTACAAGAGCTGAAAATTCTTCTTCCATGGCTTGCTTCCACTTGGGGTCATCAAGAGCATCATGAAGGTTCTTCGGTTCACCTGTGGCACAGAAAGAGCCCCAACGAACACAACCATCGTTATATACCTTGGGTTTCGCAATACCACTCTAGGACCGAGTATGCGATCGGGCAGGAGGAGGTGGAGCTGGTCGAGCTTGCTGTAGTTGGAGGTGATTTTGTGTAGAGGAAACAGCAGAGTCAGACGCAGACACAGCAGCAGAAGATCCCGAATCCTCTGTTTGCAGCGAACCAGGAGGATCTGGTGCGGCAGCCAAGGGCACGCTGCCACTTGGCAGTTCGGAGTTGGCCACGGGAGTGGAAGGGAACCGCACCGCGCCGGGGCCTGCCTCGTGGGCAGCGCCGGGAGCCACACGCCCCACCTCGTGGGAGGCACGGGGGCCACGCCTGGTCGGTCCGCCCGGGGACCACACGCCATCCAACGCAGGCCCACGCGGAGGCAGCGAATCAGGGCGCCCACCAGTGGACGCGGAATCCGGCGTGGATTCGCCTGGCACGACAGGCGCTGATCCCGCAGTGGATTCGCTTGCGGCTGCTGCAGGCTCCGATCCCGCGACCGATTCGCCTGGCGCGGCTGATCCCGAGGCCACCGAGAGATCCTCTGTGGCTGCATGCAAATTGTCATTTCCTGCATAAAATCATAGGAATTTTCACCAAAATCTTCACCGTTTGGTTGGCCTGTTTCCTGCACACTTTCAGCATGGGCATTAGCATTAGACACGGACACATTGTCAGCAGCAAAACCAGCTCCCCCGTGAGCAAAGTTAGGAAATGGCAGGAAATGAGAGGGTAGAAGAAGCAATTCTTTGCGGAGTTGGGCGCCGGCATTGGAGTGGAGACTTGCAAAGGGAAAGACTTGCTCATCAAAGACACCGTCACATGAAACATAAACACGACCGGAGGAGATATCAAGACACTTGTAGCCGTTATGGAGAGTATTGTACCCTAGGAAGGCACATTGTTTGGACCTAAACTCAAGCTTATGCTTGTTGAAAGGGCGCAAGTTTGGCCAAACGGCACACCCAAAGATACGAAGGAAGGAGTAGTTGGGCTTGGTGCCAAATAGTCATTTTAGAGGAGTTTGGTTCTTGATAACTCTACTTGGGATGCGATTTATAAGGTAGACCGCAGTGAGGAACGCTTCATCCCAAAACTTGAGTGGCATTAATGCATGAGCAAGCAAAGAAAGGCCGACTTCTATGATGTGTCTATGTTTCCGCTCCGCGGAGCCGTTCTGTTGATGAGCATGTGGGCAAGAAACATGGTGTGTGATGCCAATGCGTTCAAAAAAAGAGTTCAACCGTTGGTACTCCCCACCCCAATCGGTTTGCATGGCAATGATCTTACGATCAAACAGACGTTCAACATGAGCTTGGAAAAGACGGAATTTTTCGAAGACATCAGATTTATTTTTGAGCAAATATATCCAGCTAAACTTGCTGAAATCATCAATAAAACTGACATAGTATTTCTGTCTTCCTACAGAGATGGGTCCAGGACCCCAAACATCTGAAAAAATAAGCTCTAAAGGAGTTGTGGACTCACTAGTTGAACGAGAATAAGGTAACTGATGGCTCTTGGCCAGTTGACATGCATCACACACTAGGAGGTGATCTTGTTTATTTGAAACGGGAAGATTGAAGTCGCGAAGAATCTTTTGAACTACCGGAAGAGCTGGGTGCCCTAGGCGTTTATGCCATCGAGACGTAGATGGTTTGATGGCAGCAAGGACTTGGCGTTGGGGAGCACTCTGCCGTCCGGTCACGGGGAACAACCCCCACCTACTCTTGTTTTGAAGGATAGTTCTCCGGGTAGCCTGATCCTTGACAAGAAAGAAACCAGGGTGAAGTTCAATGAAAACATCATTATCTCGCATAAGATTATAAGCTGAAAGTAGGCTCTGGTCGGCACTAGGAGCATGAAGTATGTTGTTTAACTGTAGGGAACCGGAGGGAGTGGATAATACCGAATGACCAATGTGTTCTATGTCCATACCTTGCCCACTTGCTGTGTGGATTTGGTCGGTGCCGGTGTAGCGATCTCGAACAGCTAGTTTTTCCAACTCCCCGGTGATGTGATCAGTGGCGCCGGTGTCAAGATACCAATTAGTATCTACACCATAGGAGTGGGCAGAGTTGGCAGAGCGAGAATTGCCGCTGCTGCCGCCGCCACCGCGCCCGCCGCCGCCGCGTCCGCCGCCACCACCGCCACCTGCGGGGTTGTGTACGTTGTTGTTGTAGCCTTTGTCATAGCGTTTCTTGCAGCGCCACGCAGCGTGGCCGTCCTCCTTGCAGATTTGGCAGCGCTCGCGGTCACCGCGCTCACCGCGGTCACCACCTTGCTGGCGCGGCGCACCGCCGCCCGAGTTGTCGTTGTAGTTGCCCCCGTTGTAGCCGCCGCGTCCACCACCCTGACCGCCGCGTCTGCCGCCGTAGCCACCTCGACCACCCTTGGCGGCGAGGTTGACGGAGTGGTGGGCGGTGTAGGCGACGTGCTGGGCGGCGATTCGAGACTCAGCGGCGAGCAGTAGTGAGAAGAGCTCGCTGAGGCCGATCGGTTGATCGGTGATGGCGCGCGTGGAGATGGCGGTGACGAAGCCGCTGTAGTCGGGCTCATGCATGAGACCCTCCACGATGTGCGAAACGATGTCGTCTTCATCAAGCGGTTTTTCCTGCAGCAGCGAGCTCGTCGACGAGCCCCTTCATCTTGGTGAAGTAGGCGGCAGTGGAGAGGTCGCCCTTGCGTGCGTTCCCGATCGCAGAACGGAGTTGTATCTGGCGCGCCCGGGACTGGGCAGAAAAGCTTTCCACCAGGGCTTGCCAGACTCCCGCGGCGGTGGTGTGGTTGGACACCTGCATCAAAACCTCGCGGGATAGAGAGGCGAGCAAGAAGGTAAGCACCTGCTGATCTTGAGTGACCCAGATCGCGTGTTCTGGGTTGGGCGCCTCGGTGATCTCCTTCTTCCCAGCGTTGTCCTTCTCGGTGACGATGACAGCGGCGGGCTCCTTGATCGAGCCGTCAAGATAGCCCGTCATCGCCGCGGCCTTGACATGCGGGAGCACTTGAGCCTTCCACACCAGAAAATTTTTGCGGGTAAGCTTTTCGGTGATGGTGTGGCCGAGGGAGGCGAGGGAGGGCATGGCCATGGCGTGGGAGGAAGAGGAGGAAGACATGATCTAGACGTATGGAAGAATTAGGCTCTGTATACCATGTAGAAAGAGGTGCTGAAGCGCATGCATCTGCAGGGGCATGCTGCATGTTAATATAGCCAGGGTGTGGCGACGATAGGAGTACATGATAAGTTAGGGTTTAGGTTAGATAGAGATAGATCGCTTTAAACTAACTACTAAGATCTTATCTCTATACCTAACCTATCCTAACAAGATTACAACACACACGCCACAACTATACAATGTTTAACAGGTTCCGTGAAGCAGCACAATAGTTTTCCGACAACAGTTCTTGTCACTGGCCGTCCTTTCACAATCATCCAACTTCTCTCCAGCTACACCATAAATGTCCCACATTCTCAACTGACCTTGCAACAATTGTTCTAAGGCTGCTTGTAATGGGTAGTATCATACCTTAGTATCATGCACATGATACTAAGCTATGATACTACCTCTGTAATGTATAGTATCATATACTAGTATCATAACTAACCTTATTTATTGCTATGCATGACACATAGTAGCATAGCATTTAATATGATACAATATCATGGTATGATACTCAACACTCTCTTTCTTCATTTAATTCTATGCCACCTCAGCAAAATAGTCTAGTTGGCATGCATGATATTAGCTATGATACTACCATTACGACCAGCCTAAGCCACCAATAAATCTCATTTCAACTTTGGGGATAGTGAGCTTCTGATAAATAATTGTTTTTGTTTACCCTTTGGTCGTTTGTCTTGTGAATTTTTCTGTGCCTTGACTTGTTCCGTGTAAGCAAGAAACAGTTTGACTCTAGGTTAGATCACCTGTGGTGGAAGTGGAACTACAGTTTGCTGTCTTAATTAGAACATGGTATCAACCTAATGCGCCATCAGCTGCCTTTTATATGAGTGTACACCTGTTCTTCCCTTGTATTACCTACTTAGCAATGCAGCCTGCTACTCCCTCCGTTCCAAAATAGATGACTCAACTTTGTACTAACTATTGTACATTATGGACGGTATTTTGACCCTTCATGAGATTCTGCATCATACGCAGCGTAAGAAAAAAGTTGGTGTGGTGCTGAAACTCGATTTCAAAAAAGCCTATGATAAAATCAATTGGGATTTCCTCCTTGAATGCCATAAAAATAGAGGTTTCGGCCCTGTGTGGTGTGGCTGGATTCATAGTATCCTTAAGAATGGGACCATTAACATCAAGTTGAACAACGAAAATGGCCCCTACTTCCAAAGCTGCAAGGGAGTGCGACAAGGGGATCCGCACTCGCCTTTCTTGTTCAATATGGCTGTTGAAGCCCTATCGAAAATGATCCTTAATGCACAGAAAGAAAAATGTTGACAGGTCTCGCTCCAGACTTGATCAATGGGGGTGTTGCTATCCTCCAGTATGCAGATGATACTGTCATCTGCTTTGAGCATGACAAGGAAGCTGCAGTCAACTTGAAACTCTTGCTTTATATATTTGAACTCATGTCAGGGCTTAAGATAAATTTCCTTAAAAGTGAAGTCTTATGCATAGGGGGTGATGATGACATACTTACCTTTTACTCAGAGCTCTTTAACTGCCAAATTGGGCATTTTCCTATGAAATATCTAGGGGTTCCTGTGAGTTACTCCACTCTTCGTGCACTAGACTGGGATTTTGTGGATGATAAGTTCCTCAAATGTTGTGAATCTTGGATTGGGAATGCAGCATCTTCTGGGGGGAGACTGACTTTACTCAACTCTTCTCTTACGAGCATCATATTCTATTACATGTCTATGTTCATGCTGTCTAAGAAAGTGATTGACAAGTTAGTTAAACACAGAAAAAAGTTCTTTTGGCAGGAGACTGATGGTCGGAAAAGATACCACTTGGTAAAGTGGTCTAGAATCTGTAGATCCAAAAACAAAGGGGGTCTGGGAGTTAAAGATATGCATAGACAAAATATCAGCCTACTCGCCAAATGGTGGTGGAAATTGGAAACCCAGCAAGGGCTTTGGCAGGAAGTGATTCGTGCTAAATATTTCAAAAATGACACGATCCCCTCGGTGAAAAGTAAGTTTGGGGATTCCCCCATTTGGAAAGCTATTATGAAAGTAAAGGAAGTGTATTTGGAAGGGAGGAAAGTGACCTTGAACTCTGGTAATATAGCCAGAATTTGGAAGGATCCTATTAGAGGTGCTGCCCCCTTGAGAGATAAATTCCCAACCTTATTTCACATATGCAACTATCAGGAGATTACTGTTGCTGAATTTAAAAACTTCAGGGGTAGTGACATGTTCAGAAGAAATTTACACCCTCCCCTCACGGATCAGTGGAAGGATCTGGTGGAGGTGGTTACCTCTTAGCGGTTATCTGACGAGTCTGATCAGATTAGTTGGGTGTTTGGTAAAAAAAAGTAAATTTTCGACCAAATCGGTCTATACACACTTGGAAAGGCATCTGGATGGATGTGACTATAGATGGATCTGGAAAGCTAAAATCCCCCTTAAAATCCAAAATTTTCTTTGGCAAGTATTCCAAAACGCGGTTCTGACTAGAGAAGTCATGAGAAAGTGCAACTGGGCAGGCATCCTAAATGCTCTTTTTGTGAGAATGTGGAGACCTCACAGCATCTTTTTTTACGTGCCCTATGGCTCGGGTGGTATGGAGGACGGTTGGATGTGTGCTGGGCACATCTTTGTGTCCAAATAACATTTGGCAGTAGTATTCCTGGTGTTATATTTTCCTTCCTGATGGAACCAAACTTTACACCTCTAGTTTGGTGGCAGTCTGTTGGGCGATTTGGAACAATCGTAACCAAGCTACTTTTGAACATAAAGACCTCAAAAGCCCTTTTAATGTGGTGTATGCTGCTTGTGGCTTTTTGATATACTGGGCAGGTTTGATGGCTGGCGATGATCGGGAGACAATGGAGCGCGGAGCAAAGATGCTCAAGTCCAGTGCTTCGATGATGATGAGAATCTACGCGGCTCCAGCCAACTCAGCTTCAAACTGATCCCCTCTGCATCTCTTCGGAGCTCCGAATTCTCGTCTATCAAGGATAGGCTGCCTTTCACTCCTGCGCGAGTGCTTCTGATTGCTCTTTTGTGAGCCTGTAAGCTTGGTGAAGTTAGACTATTTCGGGCTCCTTTTGGGGTCTCCTTGGTGTTTAGATCCTTTAGGTTGCGTGATCACAGGTGTCGCTGGGTTTTCGCCCCGCAATGAGCTGCTCGATGACGAGTGCTCATGGTGGGTTTCCCAGTGGTGCTTTGAACTCGCCTCCCCTTTTTAGTTTCCTTGCGATGTAGTTGGTACTTGGGTCTGTGGATTTCTGAACTATGTATTTCTGTTATGCTTTTAATGGAAAGGGGTTGAGGCCCGGTTCAAAAAAAAAAGTTAGAGATAAGGAGATAGAGATAGAATTAGTTTAAACCACATAACTTGTCTTGTACTCCAAGTCTCTATCCCTCTTGTACTTCTATATATACCCTACACAAGGGTTAGATCAATACAACGAATATTGTAGGTTCTATATTTTTTACATGGTATTAGAGCGGTTTGTCCAACGACGCCGATCCTACATTCCTCCTCTTCCGCAGCGTGGCGCCCCCGGGGAGATTAATCTCCTCTTCCCGGGGGCGCGGCACCCGATTCAAACAAAGATTGGATCGGTTCCTAGTTTAGATATTAGATCGATTTTTTAGATTAGCTCAAATTCCATATATTCCAATTTTCGAAATTCCTTAGTCCATCCTGTAGATCGATCCTATATTAGGCACAAATAAACTCCACGATCAGATCCAATTCCGGTGAAAAGCAGTGCATAATCGACATCAGTCATCAAATCGGCGTACATCGGTGGTGCACCGCTACGGCAACGCGCGGGGCATGAGGGACATCGCCAGATCGTCAGCGTCGACGTGGGGGATTCCGGCCCGCAACATCAACCAGCGGCATGTGCGCACGGGTTCTACATCGACAATCTACCCAGCCATGCGCCGCAGTCACCGCGAGACCCACGATCGCCTCAAGCCATCCAGCGGGTGTATGATCTGCACCCGTGCAGCCAGCCAGATTGGCACGTATGGCCATATATGCAGCAGCCGTGCATGCACCGGACGGAACCAAGGAGATCCATCGCACGTTCATACGTGCATGTGGCGTGACATATCTGCGTGCATGGCTTGGACACGTGTGTCCATACGTCTCCCCAGGTCTGCCGAGGTGCGACTTGGATCACGGGAGGGCAGACTCCCGAACTCCATCGACTCCAGCCGACCAGCGCCTCATACGACGATGAAGTATACCGAGCCGAGCTACACCACCTCTTGCATCGCCTGTACCTGCGCCGACATGCCATCTACATCGGCCCGAACGACTACATCGACCGATCTACACTGCGTCGAGCCGAACTACACCGGGCCGAACCACGACATCAAGCTGTCCGATCACAACAGACTACGAGTCAAGATCATCGTCGAGCAAATACACGAGAAGCGACATCAGCGCCAACCACACGTCAGGCCGGTGTGGAAAGCGTGCAATTCTTCATCGACTTCTTCGGTACAACACGGCATCGACACCTCGTCGCCACGAGGGACGCCTCCAAGCGACGCATCATCATCGACACGCCGCTGCACCGCCGACACTTCATCGTCAAGGTCTTCATCAACATGGTCTTTACCAACATCATCGTCGACACACCGCCGCCGCCTCGTCCACAAGATGGACAACTAGCGTCTTCTGACAGATTTTTCTATAAGACGCGACCTCGACGACGGCAATGACCGCGTCACGACGACGACATCGACTGCGTCATTCACGACGGCACGACTGCATCGACACGACGGCACGACTGCATCGACACGACACCACTACAGTGACGACTCTACACGGACACATGGTTCTGGCAAAACCTATGTGTGCTCGATGGGTTTCCTCCGGTCTTGGCAAAACTGGTGGACTCATCGTCGACGACACCCTCTGACATTCGCAAGGTGCATTGTCCACGTCTGCAGCTCCGTCATATCGCAATTTTTTTTGCGCCTCCGACTTTGTGCGGCTTCATCATCCACGATGAGTACACCATCGACCACGACTACATCGACCAAGGCTACATCACTATAATCGGCTACCTCGACATCGACAATAATGGCTTGATCTACAGCAACACATCGGCAACAACTTCAGTCAACAGCGTCCGCGTCGTCACCAGCATCCACGCAACTCCCGCTATGACTGCGGGAGGGAATAGACGAGAGTCATGAAGGCACCAGAAGGGGACGCAGTCACCGCCCTAGGTGCCAACCCATCAGAGACGCAGTTGATGATGACGCGGCGGAGAAGACGACGAAAGCGCAAGACTTCAAATCCAGTCGTACTCGTCCGCTTCACTCCCACTACGACTGAGGGGGAATGTTAGAAATATAATTGGGTTTAAGTTAGAGATAAGGAGATAGAGATAGAATTAGTTTAAACCACATAACTTGTCTTGTACTCCAAGTCTCTATCCCTCTTGTACTTCTATATATACCCTACACAAGGGTTAGATCAATACAACGAATATTGTAGGTTCTATATTTTCTACAGTTGGGTCATCTATTTTGGAACGGAGGAAGTACTTGTTTTTGGATTACAAAATGTTGGATCACTTCTTTCCCCTCTGTAAATGTTGGCTCAGGCAGTCTTTTTCAGCATACCTTTTTTCCGGCTCTAGAAGGTTATGCCGTGAGTGTTTCGCCTTTGATCTGACGGCTGTTGTGAGTTCCTTTCTCTTGCTGGCTAGTTTTCGTATCCTCATCTGCTGCAATATCTATGAATTGGATCGAGTATGAGCCTGCTGGCCACTTTTTTTTTTTTGCATTGATGTATACAAGTTATGATCAGAGGCTCTGACTGTTATGTGGTTGCATGAAATCTATGCTTTTCTTGGTACCTTTTTCGGGCTGAAGTGACTACTGTGTGTGTTGATGCTAAAATCGACAAGTCCTTTTGCTCTGCTTCTGAAATTATTTGCCAACTAATCTGCATCGTGTGTCTATTTTATTTGGCTCAGGAATTGACTTTGCTTTATTTATTTATGTAGTGGTCTTCTTACTACTAACTTCTTAGCAATTTATTTGTCTCATATCCCTCTTCCATGAACTGAAGAATTGACTTACCTTGGTATCTAGTGGTCTTCTTAACAGTCAATATTTGGGGTGTTCGCTGTTTCTACCCTCTGTTGTAGCTGACGGTAAAAAGAGGTAACCTCAAAATCTATGAATACATTTTTGTGCTTCCATCCTCATACCGGCTTTCTACTACACTGTTTGGAATGCTCTATCACTATTTCACTTTTCGCACCAAACATTTTAACAATTAGTGCTTCATGTAATGCATGATCCAAACATTAGTTGAACAAACAAACAAAACATATACTGTAAGTAAACACAAGAAAGGCTTGCTTGCCATGGTCTTACTCAGATCCCACGTTGTGTTCATGTCTCGAGCAGGACATCACTGCAATAAAACCTGCTGCTGTGTACAGCTGCAAGTTGAAAGTCAGTCTGATATTGATTGAATTCAGTTCTTATTTGTTGCAACTCATAAAAAGGATTTTCATTCCTTTGATATTCATAAATTATAGTGCGGCGAATCATGTCAGTTGTCTACATAAATTTCCCTTTGTTTTGTATCAGCGAACAATTGGCCTTTTGATGATGCTTCCTTTATGCGTAGTATGATGTTCTCCGAAATGCTTCTTGTCATTCTTTTCCCCTCTGTTTTGGCATACGCCATCAGACAGTCTATGTTATTTACTCGTGCTGTTATTAGGAGCATGGTGCCAGCTCGTAAGAAATGGATTAGCATATCAGTAAGATTCACTATTTGGTACTTCCTCCGTTCTAAAATAGATGACCCAACTTTATACTAATTTTAGTACAAAATTGGGTCATCTATTTTGGAACGGAGGGAGTAGGCATTAAGCTATATCAATTCAGAGATGGTATTTTAACTAGTAGCTTGCGGGGTGTTGAGTTACCTCGTCTACAATCTGTGTTATTCAGTTGCTTCAGCATTGAGCTTACTGAGTTCAATGAATACTGACCAATATCAGTTATGAACCTCTATAATTGTTAATGTGATTCGTTAAGCACTGAAGGATGATTTGTAGTTGAGCATAAAAATGTTTGAACTTTTAGTCAGACAATGCTGCAGAAATATGAAAAAGTACAAATTTCTGGTAATTGGGGTGGATTATATAATATTCCCATCTCCTTTCTCGAAGCAATTAAAGTTCAAAACCCAAGTACAAAGTGTGCTCTTCTATCAAAACCCATGACGCATGAAGGGTATAGAGAATGTCGATGCATGCCTTTGGCATGTGGACCTTGTATTCCTGGTACTAAGGGCAACTCCAACCAGCAGAAGCAAACGGGTGTCTTTTTTGTCTGTTTTTTGTCCATTTGGGTCGGCCGAGCGGACGAGCATGTCCAGGTTTTGCAATAGGGGCGTCGGTGCGCCCGATGTGGCCGATCCATTAGTCCGCACGGTCTTAAAAAAACTAAATAGGCATGCAAACATTTAATTTAAAACATGCATATTAATAAAACATAATTAAACATATTAAAAACATCGGCCAAAGTACACTTTGAACATAATTAAACATAAAACATTAATAAACTAAAAAGAAAGACACAACCACCCCGTCGCCGCAGTCCGCAACCTGGGCGTCGGTGCACCCGATATGGCCGATGCATTAGTCCGCGCGGTCTTAAAAAAAACTAAATAGGCATGCAAACGTTTAATTTAAAACATGCATATTAATAAAACATAATTAAAAATATTAAAAACATCGGCCAAAGTACACTTCGAACATAATTAAGCATAAAACATTAATAAAGTAAAAATGAAAGACACAACCACCCCGTCGCCACAGTCCGCAACCTAGGCGTCATCCTCGGAGTCGGAGCAGGTCAGGTCGAAGAACGTCGGCGGTTGCCGCCGTGTGCATCCAAACAGGCGGCGCGCTGACCCACTTCCGCACGACGCTGGTCCACTGGTACGTCTTGAGGATGCCATCGGGTGCGGGTGGTTCAGGTGGTGATGGTGGCGGTGGCGGGTACACGCTGTGACCGTCCGCACATAGCCGGAGCGCCTCCTTGTCCAAGCCAGCAAGCTTCTTTATGGCGCTAGGACTCCTCAATGGTGCGCTAGAACGCTGCCTCCGGTGCGGTCTGGTACTCTGCCTCCGCCTCCTCGTCCTCTTGCTTCGTGCTCGACCTAGACGGCACATTCCGTGCTCCGTGGCAAACCAGACATCCCAGTACGGGGAGTCTGCCGCATACTCCTGGTCGCAGTGTTGCTCCAGTGTGAGGAGAGCACGCCGCTTGTGGATCTCCTCTGCATGGCCCGCTCGGACTGCGGCATGGCCGGCACCTGGATGCGGTAGCCGTGGGGAAGATTCACGTCCGGCCATGGCAGTGGAACACGGTACTCCCAGTGGTACTGCGTGGTGCATCGGGAAGTACAACC
>NC_041384.1:13083642-13131838 GCF_002162155.2 Triticum dicoccoides | reverse complement strand
ACCAACGTGATTACGTGAACTTGGGCGGGCCGCGCGATGAGCTGGTGAAAGTGCAACTATCCCTAGGTGGTTTTGGTAATTCATAACAACATATAGCTCATTGAGCTAATGCTATTCCAAGATGATTATTTCAGGAAAGCTCAATGATTGGCATGGCATGGATGGTGAAAGTGGAACCCTCAAAATGCTAAGGACAAATGATTGGCTCAAGCTCAAAAGCTCAAGACTCTTCATTTTATATTTTAGTGATCCAAGATCACATTGAGTCTTTAGGAAAAGCCAGTACTATCAAGGAGGGATGAGGTGTTGCTTAATGAGCCTCTTGCTTCATGTGCTTAGTGATATGCTCCAAAACCCTCAACTACTTTCCCATATCCACATATGACCTAAACCCTAAGCCAAACTCGGTCCTACAGATTCTTTCTACCCGGCGCCACCGAGTTTCACTTGTCATAAGCCACTGCCAAACCCTAGCAAATCGGTTCTACCGATAGGGATCTCGGTCTCACCGAGATGTGATTGCAAACTCTCTGTTTCCCTTTCGTAACTTTTCGGTCTCACCGAAAGAGCGAATCGGTCCCACCGAGATTGCAATGTAAATTCAGTGTTTCCTTTTTGTAACTTTTCGGTCTCACCGAAAGAGCAAATCGGTCCCACCGAGTTTGCCTGACCAACTCTCTGGTTAGCTTATTACCAAAATCGGTCCCACCGAGTTTGTGTAATCGGTCTCACCAAGATTACGTTATGCCCAAACCCTAACCATATCGGTCCTACCGAGTTGCATGTCAGTCCCACCGAAAATCTCTAACGGTCACTAGGTTTACCTTTTCGGTCCGACCGAGTTTGTTGATTCGGTCCCACCGAGATTGGAAAACTGTGTGTAACGGTTGGATTTTGTGTGGAGGCTATATATACCCCTCCACCTCCTCTTCATTCGTGGAGAGAGCCATCAGACTAAGCCTACACTTCCAGCATCCTATTTCTGAGAGAGAACTACCTACTCATGTATTGAGGCCAAGATATTCCATTCCTACCATATGAATCTTGATCTCTAGCCTTCCCCAAGTTGCTTTCCACTCAAATCTTCTTTCCACCAGATCCAAATCCCATGAGAGAGAGTTGAGTGTTGGGGAGACTATCATTTGAAGCACAAGAGCAAGGAGTTCATTACCTACACACCATTTGTTACTTCTTGGAGAGTGGTGTCTCCTAGATTGGCTAGGTGTCACTTGGGAGCCTCCGACAAGATTGTGGAGTTGAACCAAGGAGTTTGTAAGGGCAAGGAGATCGCCTACTTCGTGAAGATCTACCGCTAGTGAGGCAAGTCCTTTGTGGGCGATGGCCATGGTGGGATAGACAAGGTTGCTTCTTCGTGGACCCTTTGTGGGTGGTTGCTTCTTCGTGGACCCTTCGTGGGTGGAGCCCTTCGTGGACTCTCGCAACCTTATCCTTTGTGGGTTGAAGTCTCCATCAACGTGGATGTAGGATAGCACCACCTATCCGAACCACGGGAAAAACATCCGTGTCTCCAATTGCGTTTGAATTCTCCAAACTCTTCCCTTTACATTCTTGCAAGTTGCATGCTTTACTTTCCGCTGCCAATATACTCTTTGCATGCTTGCTTGAATTGTGTGATGATTGCTTGACTTGTCCTACAATAGCTAAAATCTGCCAAGAACTAAAATTGGGAAAAGGCTAAGTTTTTATTTGGTCAAGTAGTCTAATCACCCCCCCTCTAGACATACTTTCGATCCTACAAGTGGAATCAGAGCTTTGGTCTCCATTTGCTTTGATCTCCATAGCTTTTGGTGGTCATAGCCTTGGTTTCACAACCTAGGAGAGTATGGCGTCTAGCGAGGGAAATTATCACCGTAGAGGTCCTTACTTTGATGGTACTAATTTTGCTAGTTGGAAGCATAAAATGAAAATGCATATTCTTGGACATAACCCCGCCATTTGGGCTATTGTGTGTGTTGGTTTGCAAGGTGACTTCTTTGATGGGAAAGAACCAAACCGTGAAGCAACCGCGGATGAGTTGAAGATGTTGCAATACAATGCTCAAGCTTGTGATATTCTCTTCAACGGATTGTGCCCCGAAGAATTCAACAAAATCAGCCGTCTTGAGAATGCAAAGGAAATTTGGGACACTTTGATTGATATGCATGAAGGTACCGACTCCGTCAAGGAATCCAAGTTGGATGTGCTTCAAAGTCAACTTGACAAGTTCAAAATGAAGGATGGTGAAGGTGTCGCTGAAATGTACTCTAGGCTTGCTCTCATCACAAATGAGATTGCCGGTTTAGGAAGTGAAGAGATGACCGATAGATTCATCATCAAGAAGATTCTAAGAGCCTTGGATGGAAAATATGATACCGTGTGCACATTGATCCAAATGATGCCCAATTACAAAGATCTCAAGCCAACGGAGGTGATTGGAAGAATTGTTGCTCATGAGATGTCACTTAAGGATAAAGAGGAACTTCACAACAAATCAAGTGGTGCCTACAAAGCCTCATGTGAAGCCCCTACATCATCAAGTGAGAAACAAAACTTCAATGAAGAATTGAGCTTAATGGTGAAGAACTTCAACAAGTTCTACAAGAGTAGAAGCAAAGATAGAAGCTTCAAGTCAAGGTCCTACAATGACAAAAGATCTTCTAGTCGAGAGCGAAACTGCTACAGTTGTGGAAGAGCCAGACACTATTCCAATGAGTGTACGGCTCCCTACAAGAGAAGAGAAGATTCTCCAAAAAGAAGAAGCAAAGAATCACCACCAAGAGAGAGAAGGAGTAGAGATGATCGTTATGAACGAAGATACTCACGGAGAAGCAAGGATTCGGAAAGGAAGGAAAAATCATCAAGGAGCTACACAAAACAAAGACATCAAGCTCATGTTGGTGAATGGGTATCCGGCTCCGACTCCGACGTCCACTCCGAGAGAAGTTATCACTCCGACTCCGAAGATACTCAAGATGAAGGTGTTGCCAGTCTAGCACTTGTGTCAACCAACTCCTACGACATATTTAACTCACCAAATGAAGGAATTGGAAGATGCTTCATGGCCAAAGGTCCTAAGGTAACACACCCCGAGTATGTTGATTTCAATAGTGATGAAGATGACTTGTTAGGTGATGATTTGCTTGTTGACAACTCTAGTGATGAATACTATGATGAAACATCAATTAATCAGATAAAACGAATGACAATGATAAGGAGAAGATTGAGGCTCTAACTAAAGAACTAAACACTCTTAAGTTAGCTCATGAAACTATCTTCGAAGATCATCGAGAACTTTTAATAGCTCATGAGAAATTACGCTTTGAAAAGCTCAATCTTGAGCAAGAGCATGAGTTCTTAAAAGCAATCAATGATGATCTCCGCAAGAAAAGTTCTTCTTATATTGCCAAGCGTTTACTCTTATCCACTTACATGCCTCAAGTCAAGTCTAGTAACAAGAACAAGAAAGATTCTTCCTCTAGCAGTAACAATGATCATGCTAAATCCAATATTGTTGCTTCTAGTAGTTCTCTTGATTCCACTAATGATTCTCTTAGCCAAGTTACACTTGAGTAAGAAAATAGCTTATTGAAGGGAATTATAGAGAAAGGAGTGTACAAAAGCCTTGCCGGGAGTAAGCAATTCGAGGAAATTGTGCGCAAGCAAGGAATGCACCGGAAGAATCAAGGTGTTGGTTTTGAACGAAAGTTCAATGCCAATGGAGTTGAGTGGGAAAAAGATCAATACCCCAAGACAAAGTTTGTTCCTCAACAAGAGAAGTATGATACTTCTTTCAAGGGGACACAAGCTCAAGATGATCTTCCATCACAAGACTACAAGCAAAAAGGCAAGGACAAGCTTCAAGAGGAGATTGATGCATTTGAAGAAGCTCCTAAGACCTTAGTCAAGTGGATTCCCAAGACTACTTCAAGTTCCACTTCATCAAGTACGACTACAACTCCAAGGATTCCCATCAAGATGGTGTGGATCCAAAAGAAGAAGAACTAGAGAGTTCTTGAGGGTGACTCCGCCAACATACTTCACTCTTATAATTTTGGCAAGAACAAGTGCAATCAACTTCCACATCTTGCACTAGTTCAAGGAGTCACAAACCCTCTTGTTGGTAAGACAAGGGACAAGGTAACCTAAAAGTTTTCATGGACATCATCTTGTGTGTGCATCACTCTATGTCTATGGATATCCTTGTTTGTTCCTTGTGGGACTAACCCATGTAGGTATTGAAAGTGCAATTCACTCAAATGGATAGCTCCAAGTGATCTACATCAACATTGAGCATCCACATCTTCAACATCTACATGAAGTCGTCATCGACAAAACCCGAGGTTAGTTCATCCCTCTAAGGGGGGATATCACATCTAGGGGGAGCTTTACTCTAAGACTTGAGCTAAAGCAACTCTAAAGATGTGAACACAACAATGCTTTATGTAAAAGTGGTAACCCCACTTGAGCTTAAACGATGAGTATGACCTATGATCAAGTGTTCTCACTTGACTCCTAAGTCAATATACTCATATATAGATGACCTTGTCATCGCAAATTGCTTGGTAGATGCTAGAATTGGTTGTGCATGCCTTGTCACATATTTCATTTGCCATCTTATTGTGTGAGCATGCTGGTTGCATATTTTACTCATTCGAGGACATCCACTTGTTGTTTTGATTGTTCGGTTTTATTTCCTTTTGCCAAGTGGATGGACAAGAATGCCTAAGAACCTCCTCTAGCTATCTATGCTTTTCTCGTCTCAAACTCTATTCATGCTACATCACAAAATTTGATCAAGTCAGATTCGAACCACTCTGTGTGAGGAGCGCTCGGAGTCCCCGATTCGTCATAGACTTAAACTTCCAAAACCTCTTTATGACTCTCGGTCTGACCGATACCCCACTTTCGGTCCTACCGAAATCATTAAGTTGATCTAGGTTTTTGATCTCGGTGCAACCGATTTGAACCTTTCGGTCACACCGAGTTGCAACAACTGTACACAGTTTTGCATCTCGGTGCCACCGAGTTGTTCCACTCGGTCACACCGACAGGGTCGGGCTATATATAGTCACGGGCAAAAATTTGGAAATTTCTCCGAACCCCTTCGCCCGCGCGATAGCCTGCTCTGCCAACGTGGTCTCTGGATCGTCTCCTCGCCGCCAGCCGCCTCCAGTCGCTGGTCTCCATCGCCGTCAATGGAATTCAACCCCGCCGTTGCCGCCGTAGCGAGTCTCCTCCGAACTAGGGTATGGACTCGATCACAGTGCTATTCCCCGTCCGATTCCTAGCACATTGTGTTCTTAATGATTCTTGCCACGATTGAAACACTCCTATCCAGTCAATGCGTTCGTAGATTAGTTTTGATTCGAAAATTTTAGGGTTAGGTTTCCGCCGAAACCATCTCAGACCCACCGAGTTGAAAAACTCGATCCCACCGATTTGGCTTATGCCATTGCACAAGTGAGACTCGGTCTGACCGAGAATTACTTATCGGTGTGACCGATTTTGGAACTCTGTGAAACCCTAGCAGTCTCGGTGCCACCGAACTGTGACTCGGTCTGACCGAGTTCACTAGTTTAGGTTCCAAAACTGCTTCGGTATCACCGAGTTTAAAGATCGGTAGATCCGAGATGATTTCTGTAGGAAACTAAAACTAAGTTTTTGGGTCATTCTTTTGCAAAAATCTCTGCATTTTGTGATGCTCATCTATTCTACCTCATCTATAAACTATTCACAGGGTCAGCAGTCAGCTTGTTCATCATGTCAGACCAAAGTGATAGCCAGAACATGTCAGAAGAGCAAGTGCAGATGAGTGAGGGCACTAGTCCCTCAAGTTCTTCAGATGAAGGCAGCAGGAGCACCCCTAGCAATCTGCCTAAAGCTGCCACCAGACAGAGAAAGAAGAGAACTTCATATTCTGAGGATGAAGATTATGTGGCAAAAGAGGAAGCCACATCAAAGAGAGTTGAGCCAGCACAGGGCGCAAAGCCAGGCTTAAAGATCAAAAGGCCAGCAGGCAGGCAGCCTATGCCAAAGGCCAGAGCTTCAACCAAGATTTCTGAGAAGCCCACTCCCATAGAGCCAGTTGCTGCTGAAGGCAAGAAAAGGAAGGAAAGGGTGAAGAAAACCGTAGCCAGAGTGCTTAGAAAGGCTTCCATCATGGAAGAAGAGGAAGAAGAAGAGGTTGCTGCACCAGCACCTAAGGCACCTAAGCTTATGGGTGATGCTATCAGGACAGGGGCTGCCACATCTAAGCCCAAAGAAGCACCCAAAGCTTCCTCCAAGCCCAAGTCTGCACCAAAGAGAAATACAAGGAGCACACCTGCTGCTGAGAAGAACAAGGCCCCAATGCCCGAAGCTGCAGAAGAAGATGATGAAGAGCAAGTACTCAGAAAACTCAAGCCCAAGATCCCAGACCACAATGATGCTCATCCTGTGGCTGAGGATATGAAGCTCAGGAGAGACTCGGGGCTGAGGAAGTGGAGAGAAGCAGATCCGTATGCTTCAAGGAGGAGGACTGCTGTTGACTACAGATTTCACACCAAGGAACAGCAGGACTTCTATGAGACAGTGCTGCTTGATAAGAAGCCAATAGTCTGTGATATGAGATGGGCTGACTGGCAATACATCAAGGATGATGAAGAACACTACCCTGGAGTGTATAACAGCTTCAATGCTTGTGGAGTAGCAGACTTTCTTGGGCAGAAGCTCACAAATTGGAACGAGGAACTCATTATGCAATTCTACTCCACAGCATATTTTTATCCAGATGGTAGGATAACTTGGATGTCTGAAGGTACGAGGTACCGATCTACTGTTGCTGAGTGGGCACAACTCATCAATGCCCCAGAGGAGCATGAGGATGACTTGGATATCTATGCCAAGAAGAAGATGGACCACAACTCTATGTCCAATATGTACAAGGAAATTCCAAATGAAGCACTTGACACTTTCAAATTTGGCTCAGTACATTATCTTCTGTCAGGGCTGCCAACTATTAATTGGATCCTTAAGCACACTCTGTTGCCCAAGTCAGGTGATCACAAGATGATCAGAGGCCATGCAATCAATTTGCTTCATGTATTTGATGTACCTCAGAAATTGAAAGTCATGAGCCTCATAGTAGAGACAATCAAGAGGACTACAGCAGACTAGAAGAGGAGTTGTGGATATGCCCCACAGATTCAGGAGCTCATTAACTCCAAGATGGGCACAGGCATATACTTATTGGACAAGGAACACCTGCCCATCCGTCCAGATTTTGAGGACAATCAAGTTGTGATGACTGAGAATGAACCATCGTCTGCACAAGCACAAGCAAAGAAGGAGAAGGCAAGGAAGGAGAAAGCTGCCAAGATGCCTACTCAAGAGGAGGCATCTGAATACTTCCTGAAAACCAAACAAGAGCAGCTTGGTTACCTAATTGTATCCACCCTGCGGATTGAGAAACGACTAGCCACCCTAACTCAGAACCAGGCAAGCCTAGAGAGAATCATGGAACAAAAGTTCTATGACTTGGATGTCAAGGTGACAGAGATTCAGACTGCAGTGGAGCAGCTCCAGGATGACATGCAGGAGAGGAGAGGCAGGACTACAACTGATGCCTTTGCCAGAGTGCCACGAGGTCCGAGGTCGTCTACAGTGCCAGTTGCTGACCCCAGAGCCACCACTTCTGCACCAGCTACAGCCTCAGTTCCACCAGCTCTAGCGTCCACTTCAGCCTCAACTCCAACCACGTCTACAGAAGGCTTCGTCCTTGGAGTGATCCGGACTCCACCACCACCTGAAGATCAAGCCTGAGCGTCGATCTAGCACTATGCATTCTCTAGGAACTTTTTGCTAAATTGTTACCAAAGGGGGAGAAAAATGTATAGATCATAGGCTTCGAGAGAGAGTGTTGCTTTTATTCTCTCTTGCTTTATTTGGTGGTTTTTCGAACTTTGTTTGCTTTTGAGTGCTTGAGATACTATGCTTGTGAGACATTGATGATCATGTGTTTGATCATAAGCTACACTTAATGTTTGCTTAATGCTATTATCTTATCTATCTTATGTGATCATTCACTATTCTTGGTGATGAGTGCATGTATTTCATTCTTATCATTTTAAGCACTCCACCAAGGTGTATGTGACATGGAAGAGTAACCCATGACTCTAACTCCTTGTGCATTTGCAGTCCAAAGCAAATTTTAAATATGCACAAATTTAGGGGGAGCTCTTACTTGTCACATACTTCTCAAAGCGATGATATATTTCATGCTTATTATCATTTGTCGAAGCTTTGATCTATATGTTGTCATCAATTACCAAAAAGGGGGAGATTGAAAGTGCAACTATCCCTAGGTGGTTTTGGTAATTCATAACAACATATAGCTCATTGAGCTAATGCTATTCCAAGATGATTATTTCAGGAAAGCTCAATGATTGGCATGGCATGGATGGTGAAAGTGGAACCCTCAAAATGCTAAGGACAAAGGATTGGCTCAAGCTCAAAAGCTCAAGACTCTTCATTTTATTTTTAGTGATCCAAGATCACATTGAGTCTTTAGGAAAAGCCAATACTATCAAGGAGGGATGAGGTGTTGCTTAATGAGCCTCTTGCTTCATGTGCTTAGTGATATGCTCCAAAACCCTCAACTACTTTCCCATATCCACATATGACCTAAACCCTAAGCCAAAATCAGTCCTACAGATTCTTTCTATCCGGCGCCACCGAGTTTCACTTGTCATAAGCCACTGCCAAACCCTAGCAAATCGGTTCTACCGATAGGGATCTCGGTCTCACCGAGATGGGATTGCAAACTCTCTGTTTCCCTTTCGTAACTTTGCGGTCTCACCGAAAGAGCGAATCGGTCCCACCGAGATTGCAATGTAAATTCAGTGTTTCCTTTTTGTAACTTTTCGGTCTCACCGAAAGAGCAAATCGGTCCCACCGAGTTTGCCTGACCAACTCTCTGGTTAGCTTATTACCAAAATCGGTCCCACCGAGTTTGTGTAATCGGTCTCACCGAGATTACGTTATGCCCAAACCCTAACCATATCGGTCCTACCGAGTTGCATGTCAATCCCACCGAAAATCTCTAACGGTCACTAGGTTTACCTTTTCGGTCCGACCGAGTTTGTTGATTCGGTCCCACCGAGATTGGAAAACTGTGTGTAACGATTGGATTTTGTGTGGAGGCTATATATACCCCTCCACCTCCTCTTCATTCATGGAGAGAGCCATCAGACTAAGCCTACACTTCCAACATCCTATTTCTGAGAGAGAACTATCTACTCATGTGTTGAGGCCAAGATATTCCATTCCTACCATATGAATCTTGATCTCTAGCCTTCCCCAAGTTGCTTTCTACTCAAATCTTCTTTCCACCAGATCCAAATCCCATGAGAGAGAGTTGAGTGTTGGGGAGACTATCATTTGAAGCACAAGAGTAAGGAGTTCATTACCTACACATCATTTGTTACTTCTTGGAGAGTGGTGTCTCCTAGATTGGCTAGGTGTCACTTGGGAGCCTCCGACAAGATTGTGGAGTTGAACCAAGGAGTTTGTAAGGGCAAGGAGATCGCCTACTTCGTGAAGATCTACCGCTAGTGAGGCAAGTCCTTTGTGGGCGATGGCCATGGTGGGATAGACAAGGTTGCTTCTTCGTGGACCCTTTGTGGGTGGTTGCTTCTTCGTGGACCCTTTGTGGGTGGTTGCTTCTTCGTGGACCCTTCGTGGGTGGAGCCCTTCGTGGACTCGCGCAACCGTTACCCTTCGTAGGTGGAGCCCTTCGTGGACTCGCGCAACCGTTACCCTTTGTGGGTTGAAGTCTGCATCAACGTGGATGTAGGATAGCACCACCTATCCGAACCACGGGAAAAACATCCGTGTCTCCAATTGCGTTTGAATTCTCCAAACTCTTCCCTTTACATTCTTGCAAGTTGCATGCTTTACTTTCCGCTGCCAATATACTCTTTGCATGCTTGCTTGAACTGTGTGATGATTGCTTGACTTGTCCTACAATAGCTAAAATCTGCCAAGAACTAAAATTGGGAAAAGGCTAAGTTTTTATTTGGTCAAGTAGTCTAATCACCCCCCCCCCCTCTAGACATACTTTCGATCCTACAGCTGGCCTCAGGATTGTGCTTGGCCTTGCCCTTGCCCTTGTTGAAGAAGCCGGCCATGGGCACTAGGGTTTTTGTCGACCGGCGAGGAGGCACGTGTGGCCCAATGTGGTGGGAGTGGAGAAGGAGAAGTGGATAGGGTCGGCCCCTCGCACGCTTGCAATTTAAAATGACGTGGACTCTCAAGGGTCCCAGCTGCTGCCATGCGGGCCCAAGGTGGGCCGGTCGCATTGAATACAACCGCGCTGGTGGTTGGGCGGCCGACACGCGAGGCCAAGGCGAACACGGAGAGGGCGCGCAGGCCTCGTGTCCGTGTGGACGCAAATCGGATGCAAATTTAGAGGGAAAATGCGTGCAGACGGACATCAAGCAGACGTGATTTGGGTGTGCATCCGTACGTTGGGCCGATGTTTCAGTCCGTTTCGATTCAAATGGACACGCTAGAGGGCGTGGTAGATACAAATTAGCATCGAACACACTCTCCAAGGCCTCTACAACAACCTTAGATTAGCTCGAGGTTGGGGAGAATATATTAAGTGAAATGACAAATCTGTGCACTCATGCACCCCATGATTTTTGTCCCTTGGATGTGGAAATGATGGACAAGACTGAGATAAAGACTGAGATACGAGCACATTTTGCAAAATAAACCTTATATATAATCAAATGCAACACGTACTCCATTTCTCACTGCAGTTTCATTACGATGTTTTGACTTGGATGAAATATGAGGTCTTATTGCAAATATGTCAGACTATCAAGATGGATTGTTGGTTGCGCTTGTCGTAACATCCGAGGTCCATTCTAGAAATGTGCCAACAACACTTCTTTGGACCAATTCAAACTACTGAAATAATTTAGAAGTTAAGTAAAAATAATTTTCAAATGCCACTAAAACAATTGAACAAATATGATTTAAAATAAAAAAAGATATCTGACTCTTTGCGGAATTGTTGTAAAAATTACTTTGAAAACATTTCATTTATAGAAGATAAAAACATTGATGGAACACATTAGATAGATTCCGAAATTCATGGATAATGAGATAAAAGGAATCCGAAATACTCCACCACCTAGCCACATATGCCGAGCTCGAGCCAGCTGATTGGTAAATCAAATTCCTCCACATAGCAGAGCCATTGGAAAATGACTGCAGCCGCTAGGCGACGTGTCCCAAAAATGACGTGAGAGGGTCTAGAAGGCCAGTGAGTAAAACGATCATACACACGCATGGAACTACTAATTCTTGGGCTGGAAGAATAACTTTTACAAATTTGCTGCTTAGGCGAGTATCTATCAGAGAATAGCGTATATATCTGTTACTGAATCTTTAAAAGAATATCTATATCCCATATATACCAGCATGCAAAAATGTGCAGAGCTTGAGCATTGGAGGGAAAAGAATTCTATGAGACTAGGTCTCACGCGAGACCCATTCTAATGGATGACACGTGACATTCATAAATCACAAAGCATCCTGCTAACCGTGAGACCTGGTCTCATATAATTTTTTTCCGGCATTGGAGTTGATCTCTGGGCGGCACATCCGGCGACAATTCCGGCTCTATGCTTCACCTACACCGGAGCTCTCGGGGTTGCATGCACAGCACAGGTGATGGTACCCGCTCTACATCTGCTGCCTGTTCCGATGCCACTGCTGCCGGAGCAAGCCGTAGTGGACGCCGACGGTTCTTGCCTCCCGATCGAAGCTCCACAGCCTCTTGAACATGCCCGGAGACTTGGACTCGTCGCGCCACCATCCTTGACTTGACCCCGGAATATCAATCACCGGCACCGCTGCCGTTGCAAGGGCGAAGCGGCCTCTTCATCAGAGGTCACGGTCACCGCGCGGCGCGTGGCCTGGTCTGAAACCCCGAGCATCAGCAGTTCAGCACACTCGCCGGCAGGTTCCCGGCGTAATTCGCGGGCTCCTGCGGTGTGGGAGGGAGACTCGTCGATGTAAGCGCGTCCGGAAGCTTGCCGACGACGGTGACCCGGCAGAGCGGGCAGGTGGAGCGGGACGCCAGCCACACGCCGATGCACCCGGCGTGGAACCCGTGGCCGCAGCAGGGCAGGAACCTCGCCTGCTCCCCGTCCTGGAGCCCGGCCAGGCACACCGCGCACTCCACCACCCCGACGTGGTCCGCCGTGCGGTACACCGTGACCGGCAGCGAGCCCAGCAGCTCCGGGCCGACGCCCCTCGGCGCGGGCACCTCGGGGACGCCGGTGCTGAAGTAGTAGCGGAGGAAGAAGCTGAGCGGGAAGGCGACGAAGATGAGGAAGAGCACGAGGATGGCCGCCGCGATGAGCATGCCGTGGAACGGGTCCATGACATGCGTGTGGGCTGGGTGAGTGAAGATGCGGTCCGTTCCATCCCCAGGTCACTCGTATATGTATGCATGCGGATGCGGACCCGGAGGGACAGGGAGGGAGCGTCGTTGACATGGATGGATGAAAGAGGGGAGAAAGAAGCTGGAACCGGCGCGCGCATGACGACGGGTCAACAGTCCGAGTGGAGCAATCCGTATGCGTGACGACGGGTCAACAGTCCATGCAACAGGGAGCTCGCAGGTTTTTACCGCACGTCGCCCTCTCCATAGGAGGTCCGGTCCTCGCTCGTCCAAGTTTCCAAGCTGCAACTGGCGTATGATTCATTCAGAACCGTGACCAGTCCACTCATCTTGAGGAAGACGCCGGAGATCCCCGCTCCCGTGGTGCAAACCGGCAGCATCACATTCCAGCATGACCCCCTAAATCGTTCACAAACATCTGGACTGAGTTGTCCGGACGTTGTAAGTGATCCAGTGCAGTCCAGTATTTATCCTAGACCAGTTCAGGTGAAAGTTTTTCAATAAACCGGAAACAAAACAGGGGCTTTGCGGGAATCCGGACACCTGCCACATAAGACTCCGACATCCCCGACCAATCCAAAATAGAGGTGGACCGCGCATTGGAGTGGCCCGCACTGTTTTCTGGGCACTCGCCTCCTTGCCCCCTTTCTTCACCCTCTCCGCAATCGTCCCACCGTTCTCCACCCCAATTCCCGTCTTTTTCAACACCGCCGCCGCATGGACCCGTACAAGAAGCTACCGGAGATGGATGATCCGGAATAGGTAGCCACCCGGAAGATCAACTCAGCGACATGGCAAGCCAGTCGCCTCAAAATCATCGTAGCTATTTGAGTAGTAATGTTCAAAAGAATGTCTATGTGGCTATGTCCTATACCTCCATGTGTAAATATGTACATAGCTTGGGCATTGGATCGAGCTGATATCTGGCCGGTGTCAATTCCTAACGCTGCACCGGGGATCTCGGGGTTGCACAGGTGATGCCAATGCCCCGCTCTACGTCTGCCGTCCCGCTGCCGCCAGCGCAGGGTGTGGTGGAGCCCGACGGCCCTTGCCTCCCGAAGCTCCACAGCCTCTTCACCGACCTCAGGCCGGCCACGCCCGGAGACTTGGACGCGTCGCACGGAGTCGCCGCCACCATCATTGACTCCGGAACGTCGATCACCAGCGCTCCGTCGGTGGCCACAGTCACCGCGCGGAGCGTGGCCTGGTCTGAGACCCCGAGCAGCACACTCGCCGGCAGGTTCGCTGCGTAGTTGGCCGGCTCCGGCGGTACGGGAGGGAGACCCGTCGACGTCGAAGCCTCGGGCCTGCTGACGACGGTGACCCGGCAGAGCGTGCAGGTGGTGTGGGACGGCAGCCACCTGTCAGACGCACTGGGCGTGGAACCCGTGGCCGCACCCGGGCAGGAACCTCGCGTCCTCTCCGTCGTCGAGCCCGGCCAGGCACACCGCGCAGTCCATCAATCCGACTCCGACGTCTTCCGCGGTACACCGTGACCGGCAGCGACCGCAGCAGCTCCGGGTTGACGCCCCTGGGAGGCGGGGCCGCCGCCTGGGCGCTCCGCGCGCACGCCCGACGACGACCGCTGGGCGCCGCCGCGTCGGTGCTTAAGAAGTGGTGGTGGAGGAAGATGAGCGCGAGGGCCAACGTCATGAACAGCAAGAAGATGGCCGTTTGGTGAAACGTTAATCCCTTGCTTGAGAATGCTTCCAAGACTCAAATTTTCATTTAAGCTAGGTGATTAATAATTATGGTGCGTGAATGCCTCGTTTGGAACAAGGCTATTAAACCTAGACTTGCGAGTTTTGAATAATTTTAACTTGGGACAAAGCTAGAACTTCAAGTAATTTGGAAAGGGGCAAGTAAGATAAATTTGCAGACAAACATGAAGATAAACGGCTTCAACAACTTCGATTTGTTTTGCAGTATGAAGGAAGGAGATACAAAGGCAGAGAAAACAGATAATATATGACTGGCAAGGGCTCACCATTATTTACTCTTCCTAATAAAAATACAAATCATGATCTACATCTGCAATCGCTCTAACCCTTCCATCTAGCTACATTTCTAACTAGCCCTATACTAAAGACAAGCAGACAACTACACTAACCACATTAGCTTCGCCCCAGCTACCATCGGTGTCAGTTACTCCGACTTGATACATCCGTATTTAGACAAATCTAAGACAAGAATTTTGGGACGGAGGGAGTAACATCTAATCTAATTTGTCGAAGGCGCCTTCTGCTCGTTACTCTTCCCCAGCCCCGCGCCTTCCTTCTGTTTGCTGCTGTCCTCTTTCTTTTCATTGATGGAATGTAATGCGGCACATAGTCGCCTCGGGGATCTCGTCCGCCGGTCAAATCCTCTTATGCACACATATCCTGCAAGAGATCACGGCACAGTATGAAATACGATCGCATGAGGAAAAAGCGTCACCTATCGCATCGCAGCTTAATTTGTGGGTAGCGGGTGATTCACAAATGATCTTTCAAAGCTAGTCTATTAGCAAATTTATACTGTCTCGCATCTCAGCTTCTTTACTTCTGCAGAGCAACTTTCATCCCCAAAACTGTCAGTGGGGCGCTCATTTCACTTGTGCTTTTGCAGGATTTTTTTTTTCTCACAATGGTCCATGTTAGGCATTTTATGAGAGCAAAAGTGTCCATCCTTTTCAATATCCGAAGATCCTTAGCCCATCAGTGACAAATAAACTAACGAAGAAGAGAAGAAAATGGTAAGCACTCTTTACCTTTCTTGTAGCAGTCTTCAATGTCTTGTCTTGTTTGACCTGAGATTGATTAGTACGCCAGTTAATATCACTCAACAGTAACATTTCCACACATTTACAGTTCAATGGTAAGCTACCTTTAGTAATAGAGTGTATTGATGAGCCAAAATATACAATGCACTTCTCCAGTCCCTCAAGAAAAAGTTCATCGATATCTATTGGAAGACGGCTAGACGAGTCATCTGCAAAGACCTATAACGGGGTTTAGTTGACAAAGTTAGCCTCTAGACAATTTGGTCTAGGATTGTCAGAAATTAACAGCGCAAGAACAAGCAGAGTCTGCGTACCTCATGATCCTGAAAGTAGGTACCGTTCAACGGAAAGTTTCCTCTGGATGCTGTTCGACAGGGTATCTGCTTGTTCATGTATGCACCAATCAAAAATAAGGATAATTTGTTTACTCATTGTAATATCTGCTGGAGGGTTCATATCATAGGTCTGATTCGGGTCAAATCTAAGCACTGTAATTACATGGTGCAGGGCACAGGGAGACGCATATAATTACAACCAAATTAATCCACATGACAATCATTATAAAGTGAGCATACCTTAATAGTACAATATAACAGTGCAAAAAACATTGTTCTCAGATAATGAGGGTTGTCGATAAGTTCATACAAATGCCAAAAAAGAAGCCTGACAAGAATTTATTAGAGGTTGCAGTGAATTTCAGATTGTGCTACATTTGGATCGCCATGGGCTGGGAAGCCGGTAGTTGGAGCAATGCTGGCCGGTGGGTCGCAGCATCGGCCGCGGCGACTGTTCCGACAGGCCCCTTCCAACAGTGTTGGAGGTTGTAAGAAGTGACCGTGCAGTGCAGTTGAACAGGAATTAGCTGTGTCCAATATATGCATCTCTAAGAAAACTTGATAATCCATAGAACTCAATAAAGTATTAGAGCCAACACAATTGGGCAAAATTTCAAAATAATAATAATAATTAGCCCACTTTTGTTCCACCTCTTGGGGCTGGAGAGAGTGATTTGTATATTTCCCACCTTTCCTCGGCTTTTAGTATGAGATGGTTGATGCACGGAAGTAACGAAACTAAATAATTTGAACTGACTGAACCTCTCGTTTTAGTTTCTTACAGATCTCGACAATTGAATTTACCCAGCCTTCTGTTAATAAAGGTGGATGGTAACACAAACAGAACAAAAATTGGTTAACTGTAGGTTCCAACTTGGATAACTTTTTGGTCACCGTCATCAAAAGCTAACCGAATCATATACTATGAATTGCCCCTTAAAGATCAGCAAAGTAGCTGAATTGGAAGATTTAGATAATTTCTAGCTAGTTGTATCAACTTTGCTTCATGCATAGTTGCATACCTCAATGCTCCTAATCTATTGACTTACTTTTGACTCTCTCTCTCTCTCTTGTTCCTTGAGAAAAATAATACTCCCTCCTTTCCATAATTCTTGTCGTGGTTTTACATCAAGTTTACATAATATTTTACAGAAGTAAAGTACACTCTGAGCAAGTGGTTACTCACAAGAATTGTGCCTTTATTGCCATGACGAACCAGGAGATAAGGAGATGGATCTTCTGGAACTCGTTTTTCAAACTGGAAGACGCAAAATTCAGTCAAAATTATTAGTCCATGTCATTGTAAAGTAAAACATCCTCATAATTGTAGTACAAAGTTAAGGCATCGTCATGGCATAAAACATACCTCATCCAAGTATAAATGATCGTCTGGGAGCACAAACCTGTAATAGCAAGCATGTAATCTTAGTGCGGTGCTGCTGATTTCTCAGGACAAAATCTCAATATATCAGGAAAGTATGTTATACGTACGCAAGGTGCTCTGTCCTAAGACGCCCTATGTGTTTCAATTTTCTGCTTGTATGTTGTGAATTGCTCAACACCAAATCTTTTCCACGATTTGGTGTCCAAGAGCAATTACTCACCATAGGCTTGTTTGAACACAGATTTATTTCAATGTCGTAGTGTACTCCTGACATAATATCTTCAATATCAACAAGATCATCTTCATTGGGATATTCTTGCTCATCAAGTGCTTCATATTCATATTCGGGACTTGGTGGCACCTCAATAATGGGCTCACAGCTACGGGAGGGTTGTCTGCCAGCACTCCTGCTTTCTTCGATTTGATGATGACACACTTGCGGACTTGGCATGCAGCTACCACTTGACAACAGTCTTGCAGAAGTAACCATACTTGTTTTCTCTTCACCACCACGCGCATGCTCCTCTGCAGGAGGAAGTAATGGTCTGATAACAAGCAAATGTTATTGTTCCGTGCTTCACTCTAAAATTAGTCCAAATCAATGAAATAAAAAGTTCACCATGCAAATATCGTCTCTACAAGAAAGATACAAATCTTATATGAGTACTCATATTTGTATATTTCACCTTCTAAAAGGTTTTACTTGACGAGTAATTGCCAATCCTTTGTTAAAGACATAGCACTTGAATATCAATAATAGTTAGCTACATAAACACCTATGTCACAATACTACCTAGTTCAATGGCAGCTACTCAAATTTAAACAACATCCGCAAAAAATGGTAGACAAAACTTGACATGGGAGGAGTCCGCAAACAGGGATCTGAAGGACTGGAATATCACCAAAGAACTAGCCATGGACAGGGGTGCGAGTTAGTATCCACGTGCCAGAACCATGAGTTGGTTTCAAGATCTTAAGGATTTCAGCTCTAGCCTACCCCAACTTGATTGGGACTAAAGGCTTAGTTGTTGTGGTTGCAAGAGTTCACTACGTACCATAATAAAAATATCTCGGTGTGTTGCTGAAATAAGCTCAAGTAAATAACTTTGCAACATGTGAACATACCTGGTAAGTTTACTTTTGTAGTACCTGCAGTCCCCACGGAATGGGCAGGCATTGCAATTTGGATCTACTTTTGTGCAAATTACCTGCATAATGGAAGCATCCACCATAAAACATTTGTAGCTAAACTATCATAAATTTTATTAATCACTTTTGTGATAGCAAATACCTTTCCAAAAGTTATCATGAGACAGTGTAGTTCATACCTATTATTTTACATATTCGTCAGATGTGTCTACTAAAATCTAGAAGTTACAAAAAGAATGTCGATACATTTCGAATGATCAGGACTTACAATTTTTCTTTGTCAATAGTACATAGTCGAGGCCATAAGTAACTCTGCACATCCTGCATGAGTGGATATCTTCAAGAAAGGAAAGTAGGCATAAGAACAGGGTTGTCAATCATAGTTATTCACATATTCAGGTGCAAAAAATCTTACAGGTCAACCGAATGAAACTCCTCAGAACAGCATTGCAGTTCAACCCATTGTAGCCTTGTGACTATGCGAGCTACGTTGACATCAACCTGGAAGGAGTGGAGTGCGATCACAGCTTTGATTTAAAATGCATTCACCTGACAGGATTTGATTTGTTTTTAAGAAACAAAAAATAACTTACTGGGAATGCTTTATGCTCCAGTGACAAAAGACGTATGCAGTCGACACTTTTAGCTCCAAGTCCATTTATGCTGAGTAGGTATTTTCTAATGCCCAGAAAAAAAACAAGATATGAGTGATATAATTCCACTGAGCATGCAGATTTTATGTAGCTCTGAACAAATATTAGTTTCTTATTTTATCCAGCCTGCTAGCAGTTCCCTACCACAAGTCTACTAAAGTTTCTGAGAGTAAATTGCTGCATGGTTATATTTATTTATAAATGCAAGAAAATTGAACATCTAAAAATAGGGACAATATCGTTATGTAGCTATTTCTTGATAGTTCAGCACCATTAAAACAAAGAACACTAAAATGGTGATGTAACTAACTGCAGCATATGTTTTGTGAAATATATGGCCATACTTTGCGCTTTCTCGTGGTAGACATCTAAGCCAATCCAGGTCAAAGCTTCCATGATCTTTCTTTATGCGCGTGAGAAATGCCTGTAGAAGGTCAAATAATACTTTCAGCTCTTCCGTAAAATGCAGAAAACAAAAATTGAAGAAATATGTTGCTAGTGGTGGGAATATGAATATTAGTTAAATAATAAAATGATGGTTCACTCAAAACTGCTGTTAAAAAAATGCTATACAAGTAGTGATTGCGTGATTCGGTCAAAATATGTTACTAGTGATGGGAGTATGGATATTAGTCAAATAATAAAATGATGTTTCACTCAAAACCGCTGTTAAAAATAGTGTGAAAAACGTCTTACATTATGGGACGGAGGGAGTACTATACAAGTAATGATTGCGTGAATCGGACAATACATTAATTGCATGGAAAATAAAGAATTCCAATGTAGCTGACAGTTCATACTTCCATCATTTTCTTCTTAGCCGAGCCGAAAATTTCAATATTCCAAAGTAGATGTTACAGAACAACAAACAACTTGGTAATCAAACATATTACTGACTACTCCCTCCGTCCCATAATGTAAGATGTTTTTTGACACTACAAAATATATGAAAGTCTGCTTACATAGATTTTGTTACTCCCTCCGATCCAAAATAAGTGTCACAGTTTTGAACCAAGGTTAGTTCAACCTTAGTTCAAAACTGCGACAGTTATTATGGATAGGAGGGAGTACAAAAGATGAGAACATTCATTTTTTTCAGGAGGAAGGTATTTAGAAACACATTCTTGGTACAGAAATGTTGGGGCCGTATTATAGAGTTAAGTAAGACAGTGTATCCCGTGATCACATACCTGTATCCGCAATGCCAGAAGGTAATGTTGTCCCCTGCCTGCAATGCACTTTGCAACGTCAACAAATGAGGCCTGCTGTACAGCTTCCCAGTTTACTTTGTCAGTTATTCTAGTTTTGCTTCCGTTATCATATCCTTTTCTATATGCTTCATCCCGTAACTTATCCCAGTGAGCAGTATCTTCCACCCGCAGCGTGGCTATGAACTTTCTTAAGGTGTTTTCAGTGCATATTGGTTTTCCAGATTTATCCTTGACTAAGTTCAAAAGATCATCCTTCTCCCAAGTAGAGATGTCTTTCTCTTTTATAATAGCTAGGAACTTCTCCATAATTGTATTGTAGTCTTGACCATAGTTTCCTTTTACCTCCTCACCATAACCAACTTCCTCGCAATCAATGGGATTGGTAAAAACTGAATTGGTAGAATCACCAGCATCAGGTGCTTTAGTCAAATTCAAGTTTTCTTTGATGTCAACTGTTGACGGAGGTACATATGAACATTCTTCAGCATTACCCTTCCTCTTATTCATAGGAAATTTTGCTGCCAGGATCATAAAAGCATTGCTGTATGTTCATACAAAAACAATTAGTAATCAAAAGTGCATATGATGTTCAAAAAATGTTTATCAGTGCCAGCACAAGCATGCAAGCAAAGACCACATTCTCTACTATATTACCTTGATAAATGGTCAGCAACATTTTGTGTCAGGAAAGTACCAACCACAGAATCAATTACGGATCCTCCCCATCGAGAATATTCTCTGGGACCTGACACAAAAGCAGTTCAAAACTTAGAATCCAATGTGAACTTGTGTATTTCATATATAAGCAGAGGGTTGTAAAAAACTTATTTGATCCATCATCCACATGTTTACTGTGGATGCAAGGGCTATACTGCTCATTATATATCACGAAATATTCATTTTCACCTGTTTTTTTTTGGAACTCGGTACTAATTAGCAACAGGTACAACATTGTTCAAAGTCCTACGCTTTCGCCTGCATGAGAGAAAAACTGGAACCAAGTGCCACTATCAAATACCTAATGCCAGATTATTTTTGTTTCTCCATTGAACTACCCAATGTATAGACACTAATAAACTATCGATTAAATTGTTTCTCCACAGAAGACATCATGTGACTAATGGCTGACCTGACTCACCTGATATGTCTGTAGGAGTTTTCAAAACTTCAAGTTTTTTATTCTTTGTGAGAAAAGCTTCAGGTTTTATCAAAGGCAATGCTACGCTTCTTACTTTTCATGTATTTATTTTCCACTTTGGCATGGAAGTGCATTTCACTTAATATGTCATCTTCTTTTCCTTATTGCACGCTGCAGAAATGAAGACAGAGAGAAGAGAATGAGCCAGGATCATTACCGAATAAATCCTTTATGGTCGCAATAAACGAATCCACAAGCTTTTTATAATCCCGCCGAGTTTTAGCCCATCCAGGCCCGCTGCCGATATCAACCCCTTCGAAACTTTCACTGTCAATCTCTTCCCACTTGGTCAGAACGCCACACACTCGCAATGTCTCAACATCGAGGCCTAGCACCTTGGGCCGCACTTGATTCGAGTGATTTCCATGGGGACCCAAACCCCCAAATGGGACCAAAGCAGAGCATGATGCATCAGTCGGAGCAGCATTCTGGTAAGGAACGACAGCCCAGTCACCACTTGCTTTCTTTTTCTTCGTCTTGGTTCCACTTGAAATATTGTTAACCTCTGCAAGGAGCCTCAGATTGGCCATCAGCTTGGCCCTGCCGAAACTCCCCGTAATGACTTCCAGATCGAAGTCTAACTTGCGCTTCGATAGCTTATCATCAGTGCCATCTCCAACAGATCCAGCGCCGCCGTCCTTTGTTTTCGCCGGCGTCTTGTGAGGCTTGGCCGGCGTGGTGCGCGCGGGCTTGGGGTGTTTATCCTTCATCACCTTCAGCCGAGGCACCCCCTTGGTGGACTTCTTTCTTGGCCTCCAATGGGTGCTCTCCTCTTTCTCCGGGGTGGGGATGAGGATAGGAGTGGCAGCGCCAGTGGCGGAACCAGCCCCTGGCGGCGCAATCTCGTCGGAGGAATCGGAGGTCTGCGCGGTGGCTGCGCAGCCATCAGTGGCGCCGGGTACAGATCGAGGCTGTTCCCCAATGGGGGGCCTGAGGTAGATGAAGCCGTGCTTATCAAACACCCCCAAATCAGCCGACGCGGGGGCGACCGCAGCAGAGCAAGAGGAGGGGCCATCCGTGGAGGAATCGAACGGCGGCCGCCGGCCATTGTCGGGGGTCGCCGGCGGCATGAGCAGTCCAGGCCCTGGTCCAGCAGAGACAGTGGAATCAGAAATTCGCAGAGATTGACGGCCCCAAACCTCAGATTCGATGAAGAAGAAGGGATTAGGCAGCATGCACTCACCAAGATCTGGTCTTGCCTCCATCGTTGCCGGCGGGGCGGGGCGGGCGGCGGCTCCGCTCTTGCGGCGCAGGCAGGAGCAGCTTGGGAAGGCAGCAGCAGGGACAATGGGATATCCGCTTTGCTAGAAAATCTCCTAAATAAACAAAGAGTTTATAACTGAAAATCTTACCTTCTGTTAGAATCCTGCTAGGACTCTTCTCGTGAAAAGAATAATTTTTGAGACTCTGTGACTATGGCCCCACAATACAAAACCTTAGTCATACACATTTTTTCATCAAGGAAACTTTTCATATTCTTTTGAAAATAGATATCTGGCGAACATCTGATTTACACATCCTCTCAATTATACCTGGGCATATGTTAGGCCGGGCCGGCCCGGGCCAAAAAAAAGCCGGGTGCTTAAACCCAGGCCCGAGCACGGCCCGGTCGTCAGCTCTAATAAATCAGTCCCAAGCTCGGCATAAGCCCGAAAAAACCCGACATGGCCTAGTCGACCCGACCTGACTACGGCTAAAATCTTCTTTTCCACAAGCCTGAGCCCAGCCCAGCCTGCACGGCGGGCTCAATTTTCAACGGCCGAGCCCAGCCCGATGGCATGATCAGGCCCGCCCGGCATAAGATTTTCGGCTCGGGCCGTCTGGGCCGGTCTGCCTATGGTCAGGTATACTCCTAATGAACGACGTGCTGGCTTTTGAAACTTGTTTGCTACAAGGCGTGAATGCGACATATTCATGCACAACTCACCCACCTCATTAACTAGCACTTCAAGCTCCAGTCGGGAGACTTGGGATGGAATCCCGGTTCTCCTTTTTTTTACTAGGTGGCAAAATGTCATATCCTTGCAATAGGCGAACCTAGGGACTTGAGATTCGATACAAATATTTTGAATTCAGGGAGGGGAACTTGGGTAAGAAGAAGAAGAAGAAGAAGTTACAGAGGTGGATACAAAGGAGGACGAAATCAATCAACTCAATGATGCCTAACCACACTCTCTCTCGCGTACGTAATACACAACCGACTAGGCTCACTCACTTGCAGTGGTGGAGCCACCACTTGGCGACCCTGGGCACTTGCCCGGGCTCGCTAGGCACGCGTGTGCTACGATGGCCCTGATAACCCACGAGTATAGCGGATCGCAACAGCTTTCGAGGGTAGAGTATTCAACCCAAATTTATTGATTCGACACAAGGGGAGCCAAAGAATATTCTCAAGTATTAGCAGTTGAGTTGTCAATTCAACCACACCTGGAAACTTAGTATCTGCAGTAAAGTATTTAGTAGCAAAGTAATATGATAGTGATGGTAACGGTAACAAAAGATTAATGAAAGCAAAGTAATGTTTTTGATATTATGTAGTGATTGTAACAATAGCAACGCGAAAGTAAATAAGCGTAAACGAGTATATGGAAAGCTCGTAGGCATCGGATCAATGATGGATAATTATGCCGGATGTGGTTCATCATGTAACAGTCATAACATAGGGCGACACAGAACTAACTCCAATTCGTCAATGTAATCTAGGCATGTATTCCGAATATAGTCATACGTGCTTATGGAAAAGAACTTGCATGACATCTTTTGTCCTACCCTCCCGTGGCAGCGGGGTCCTAATGGAAACTAGGGGATATTAAGGCCTCCTTTTAATAGAGAACCGGAACAAAGCATTAGCACATAGTGAATACATGAACTCCTCAAACTACGGTCATCACCGGTAAGTATCCCAATTATTGTCACTTCGGGGTTAACGGATCATAACACATAATAGGTGACTATAGACTTGCAAGATAGGATCAAGGACTCTCATATATTGATGAAAACATAATAGGTTCATATCTGAAATCATGGCACTCGGGCCCTAGTGACAAGCATTAAGCATAGCAAAGTCATAGCAACATCAATCTCAGAACATAGTGGATACTAGGGATCAAATCCTAACAAAATTAACTCGATTACATGATAAATCTCATCCAACCCATCACCGTCCAGCAAGCCTACGATGAAATTACTCACGCACGGCGGTGAGCATCATGAAATTGGTGATGGAGGATGGTTGATGATGACGACGACGAATCCCCCTCTCCGGAGCCCCGAACGGACTCCAGATCAGCCCTCCCGAGAGGTTTTAGGGCTTGGCGGCGGCTCCGTATCGTAAAATGCGATGATTTCTTCTCTCCTATTTTTTTCTCCCCGAAAGCAGTTATATAGAGTTGGAGTTGGGGTCGGGGGGTCTCCAGGGGGGGCACGAGGTAGGGGGCGCCCCCACCCTCATGACAAGGGTGTGGCCCCCCTGGTCTTCATCTTTGGCGATGATTTTTATTATTTATTGTAAGATATTCCGTGGAGTTTCAGGTCATTCCGAGAACTTTTGTTTTCTGCACATAAAACAACATCATGGCAATTCTGCTGAAAACAGCGTCAGTCCGGGTTAGTTCCATTCAAATCATACAAGTTAGAGTCCAAAACAAGGGCAAAAGTGTTTGGAAAAATAGATACGACGGAGACGTATCAACTCCCCCAAGCTTAAACCCTTGCTTGTCCTCAAGCAATTCAGTTGACAAACTGAAAGAAATAAAGAAAAACTTTTACAAACTCTATTTGCTCTTGTTGTTATAAATATTCAAGCTAGCATTCAAGTTTTTAGCAAAGATTATAACTAACCATATTTGCAATAATTCTTAGGTCTCATGATTACCCATATCAATAGCATAATCAACTAGCAGACCATAATAATAAATCTCGGATGACAACACTTTCTCAAAACAATGATAATATGATATAACAAGATGGTATCTCGCTAGCCCTTTCTGAGACCGCAAAACATAAATGCAGAGCACCTTTAAAGATCAAGAACTGACTAGACGTTGTAATTCATGGTAAAAGAGATCCAATCATAGTCACACCCAATATAAACTAACAATAATGAATGCAAATGACAGCGGTGCTCTCCAACTGGTGCTTTTAATAAGAGGGTGATGACTCAACATAAAAGTAAATAAATAGACCATTCATAGAGGGAAGCAGAGATTTTTAGAGGTGCCAGAGCTCGGTTTTGAAATAGAGGTGAATAACATTTTGAGCGGTATACTTTCATTGTCAACATGACAACCAAGAGATGGCGATATCTTCCATGCTACACCCATTATAGGCGGTTCCCAAACAGAATGGTAAAGTTTATACTCCCCCTCCACCAACAAACATCAATCCATGGCTTGCTCGAAACAATGAGTGCCTCCAATATACATCAGGTCCCAGGGGGAGTTTTGTTTTGCAATTATTTTTGATTTAGTTTGCATAAAGCATGGGACTGGGCATCCCGGTGACCAGCCATTTTCTCATGAGTGAGGAGCGGGTCCACTCCTCTTGAGAATAATCCGCCTAACATGGAAGATACAGGCAGCCCTAGTTGATACATGAGCTATTCGAGCATACAAAACAGGATGATTATTTGAAGCTTTAGAGTTTGACACATACAAATTTACTTAGAACGGCAGAAAGATACCGCATATAGGAAGGTATAGTGGACTCATCTGGAATAACTTTGGGGTTTAAGGGATTGGATGCACAAGCAGTATTCCCGCTTAGTACAAGTGAAGGCTAGCAAAAGACTGGGAAGCGACTAACTAGAGAGCGACAACAGCCATGTACATGCATTAAAATTAATAAACATTGAATGCAAGCATGAGTAGGATATAATCCACCATGAACATAAATATTGTAAAGGCTATGTTGATTTGTTTCAACTACATGCGTGAACATGTGCCAAGTCAAGTCACTTAAATCATTCAGATGAGGATACCACCCTATTATACCACATCATAACCATTTTAATAGCATGTTGGCACGCAAGGTAAACCATTATAACTCATAGCTAATCAAGCATGGCACAAGCAACCATGATCTCTAATTGTCATCGCAAACATGTTTATTCGTAACAAGCTGAATCAAGAATGATGAACTCATCATATTTACAAAAACAAAAGAGGTCGAGTTCGTACCAGCTTTTCTCATCTCAGTCAATCCATCATATATCATCATAATTGACTTTCACTTGCACGACCGAACAATGTGAATAATAATAAGAGTGCACGTGCATTGAACTAAGATGGAATCTGCGAGCATTCAATAAACAGGAGAAGACAAAGCAATACGGGCTCTTGGTTAAATCAACAATAAAGCATATAAGAGCCACTTCAACAATTTAATCATGGTCTTCTCCTATCGACCCCCAAAGAAAGAAAAGAAATAAAACTATTTACACGGGAAAGCTCCCAACAAGCAAAAAAAGAACATGAAATATTTTTTGGTTTTCTTTTTAATTACTACTACAAGCATGGAAAGTAAATTAATTAAAAGTTACAACTATTTTTTTTATTTTTTCTTAAGGTTTATTAAACACACAAGAAGAAAACATAAAAGGAAATAAACTAGCATGGATTATACAATGAAAAAGTATGAACACCGACATCTAGCAATGAGTGTGTGTGAACATAAATGTAATGTCGGTGAGAAATACGCACTCCCCCAAGCTTAGGCTTTTGGCCTAAGTTGGTTTATGGCCACGGCTGGCCTGGCTGATATCCATAATAATAGTTGGGGTCGTACTGCAATGAGGAAGAAGAAGGCTCTGATTACCACCTGCGGATCCCACTGATAGTTAGACTGTCGTGAAGGATCAAGTTGTGGTTCCGGTTCTGGCTCCTCGGCTGGTGCAGGGTTCCGGTAGGCGTGGATAGCCGTCAACGAAACAAGGTACGTGCCTACAGTCAAATCAAACAAAGAAGGAGCAGACAAGGTAATAGTCTCAGGATGATGTTTATTAAAGAATAATTGATATTTAAGCTCTCCTGCCCTATTCTTAACAACAAAATCATGTGTCACCATACTTTTATAATCCAAATAAACATGAGGCAGCACTTTTTCTTCCTTCTCAGCATGCCTAATAGCTATGTTAAAATGTGCAGCTAGGCGTGTAGTATAGATGCCTCCAAAGATGGAACCCTTAGTATGGTTCATACTTAACCATCTAGCAATAATGCCGCCCATACTAAAAGTGTTATCATTGTATAAACCTTAGAGCAAAATAATAATATCATGGATACTAAGATTTCCACAGTTTCCGCGGCCAATTAAGCAACGACTAGCAAATAATGCAAAGTAACGTAAGATAGGAAAAATGTATGCTAGTGATTCGTGCATCGGAAACCTTCCTAGTTTCCCCTACAGTGATAGTATTAATAAATCCCTCCACATCATCACGATGTGGTTCTTCTGTCTTGCCCTCAAAAGGGACTAAACAAACCTGACAAAAATCATAAAGTGACATCTCCTTATGCTCATCATATAAATGAAACTCCACCATGGATGGTGAGTTCCTAGAATGTAAATGAAAGTTTTGCACAAAAGTATTTGTGAGTAAGAGATACTGATCGCATTGGTCGTGGAGGAAAGCGGTGAGGCCTGCATTGTGATCCAACTCATGAAAATCTTCATAAATCCCGGCTACTCTTAAGAAATCCTCGGAAGGCCATTCACACGCCCGAACCTCCGCGGTGCGCGGCAAATTATACTTAGGCTTCAGTGCCTTCTCCTTCGAGCTTTGGCTCGATGATCCTCTCAATAATCTCCTCATAATTTTCTGAAAAATTCTGAAATTTTTAGTAACTTCAAAATAAAAGTAAACCAAACTCAATAATATTGATAGCAGCCACTCCTACAAATGCCTAGGGCATATATCATGCATCAAAACTACTTTTGACCATATAAATTTGACATGCAAGCTCAAGAACAGGGTCACCTAAGCAGCAAAAATTTGCAATGAATAAAGCACTAAAACAAAAACTAATTGGACCAATGGAGGAGCCACATACCAAGGAACAATCTCCCCAAGCAGTTTTGTGAGAGGTGCTTTGAGCAAGGAGATCGAAAATGGCAGCAAAACGAGCTTGGACTCGGGTTTGAGCTGGTTTTTTGTGTTTGTGGGAGGAAGAAGAAGAGGATGGTTGTAGGAATAAGTGGAGGAGGGCCCCCGTGGGCCCACGAGGCAGGGGGCGCGCCCTCCACCCTTGTGGCAAGGTGGTTAGCCCCCCTGGTGTGTTCTTTGTTCCATAAATCCTTAAATATTCTATAAAAAATCATATTTAATTTTCAGGACATTTGGAGAACTTTTATTTTCGAGGTATTTTTATATTGCCCGGATAATCAGATAACAGACAGACAAATATTTATTTTTATTTTATTTAATATAAATAACAGAAAGTAAAAGTGGGGTACAAAAGGTTGTGTTTCTAGTTTCATCCATCTCATGCTCGTCAAAAGGAATCCACTAATAAGGTTGATCAAGTCTTGTTAACAAACTCATTCCGATTAACATGAAACCGGAGAAATTTTGAATAACACTAGGTTACCTCAACAGGGATATGCACATCCCCAATAATAAGTATATCATATTTCTTCTTGACAGTAGGAAGAGGAAATTCAAAACCTCCAAATATAATCGATGGAATTTTTCCGATAGAATTGATACTATGAACTTGAGATTGTTTCCTCGGAAAGTGTACCGTATGCTCATTACCATTAACATGAAAAGTGACATTGCCTTTAGTGCAATCAATAACAGCCCCTACAGTATTCAAAAAGGGTCTTCCAAGAATAATAGACATACTATCGTCCTCGGGAATATCAAGAATAACAAGGTCTGTTAAAATAGTAACGTTTGCAACCACAACAGGCACGTCCTCACAAATACCGACAGGTATAGCAGTTGATTTATCAGCCATTTGCAAAGATATTTCAGTAGGTGTCAACTTATTCAAGTCAAGTCTACGATATAAAGAGAGAGGCATAACACTAACACCGGCTCCAAGATCACATAAAGCAGTTTTACCATAGTTTCTTTTAATAGAGCATGGTATAGTAGGTTCTCCTGGATCTCCAAGTTTCTTTGGTATTCCACCCTTAAAAGTATAATTAGCAAGCATGGTGGAAATTTCAACTTCTGGTATCTTTCTTTTATTTGTAACAATATCTTTCCACTACTAGGGAAAAGCCTAGCAGCAGCGCGGGTTTTGGGTGTATCAGTAGCGCGGGTACCCGCGCTACTGATATGGCGCCACAGCTAACTTGTAGCAGTAGCGCGTGTTGACACACGCTACTGCTATACATGGTTAGCTGTAGCGTGCGTTGCGAACAGCGCTACTGCTAATTAGCTGTAGCGGGTCTTATACCCCACGATACTGCTATTACTTTCAAAAACAAAAAAAATCTTGATCCCGTGCATGCTGTCAATGGCAGCAATGGTAAGATCTAGCGGTGATTGGCATCGCCGAAGGCATGAACGGACCGCGGAAGACCAGATCCAACAGTGGTTGTTGGAGAGGGCCCGTTTCTATGGCAGAGCCAGGCCGCGGCGTGGGGCTCCTCTTCCCGACCATGCCAGATAGCTCCGGGTCATCCATGGCGACGACCTGCACGGGCATGGACATGGGAGGGTGAGTCAAACCAGAGGGAGAGAGAGAAAAGGAAAACCGAGGGAGAGAGGAAGGTGATGTAGGGAGCAGCGGAGCTAGTCACCGGTGGCGAGGTGCTCCGGTGTGGTGGCGTGGGGCGGCGTCCTCCTAGACGTCGGTGGAAGACCGGCGAGCTCCTAGACACCGGTGGCGCGAGGCGGCGGCCTCTTTCGGCGCCATGGAGGAGGATGGGTGCATGGGTAAGAGGTCCATGTGAGAGCGTATGGAAAGTGAGAGGAGAGAGTGGTGGAAGAGAGGAGGGATTTGTGGGAGTAGATGGGGATTCGGCCGAGGATATGGCGACTTCACCTACCTCGTACTTAGTAGTAGCGAGGGGCATTAAACCGCGCTACTACTATCAACTTAGTAGTAGCGCGGGTTTATACACCTTGCTACTACTATGACATGTGTCGGGGGGCACGGTAGAGACCGCTTAGTAGTAGCGAGGGTTAAAAACCCGCGCTACTACTATCAACTTAGTAGTATCGAGGGTTAAAAACCCACGCTACTGCTAATTAGCAGTAGCGCTTCTTTTTGTGCCGCGCTGCTGCTAAGATTCTGTGTATAAGGTTTTCCCTAGTAGTGTTCATGTACTTAGTATAAGGATTCATTTTGAGCATATCAGTCAATCGCATACGCAAAAATATAGGTCTAATCATTTCAGCAAAGCGCTCAAAATCCTCATCATCCTTTTTCTTGGATGGTTTGGGAGGAAAAGGCATGGGTTTCTGAACCCAAGGCTCTCTTTCTTTACCATGTTTCCTAGCAACAAAGTCTTTCTTATCATAACGTTGATTCTTTGATTGTGGGTTATCAAGATCAACAGCAGGTTCAATTTCTACATCATTATCATTACTAGGTTGAGCATCATTATGAACATCATCATTAGCATCTTCATTAGGTTCATGTTCATTGCTAGATTGTGTTTCAGCATCAGACATAGATATACCATTTGGATTATCAGGTGGTTCAGCAATAGGTTCACTAGAAGTTTGCGCAGTTCTATCATTTTTCTTTTTCTTCCTTTTAGAAGAAGTAGGTGCATCAATATTATTTCTCTGAGAGTCTTTCTCAATTCTCTTAGTGTGGCCTTCAGGATACAAAGGTTCCTGAGTCATTCTATCAGTTCTAGTAGCCACTTTAACAGCATAATCATTTTTCTTACTATTCATCTCATTGAGCAATTCTTTTTGAGCTATAAGTACTTGTTCTACTCGAGTGGTAACCATAGAAGCATGTTTGCTAACAAGTTTAAGTTCACCTCTAATATTAGCCATATAATCACCCAAGTATTTAATCATATCAGCATCTTGTTTTAATTGTCTACCAAAATAAGCATTGAAGTCTTCTTGCTTAAATATAAAATTATCAAACTCATCCAAGCATTGACTAGCAATTTTAGCAGGAGGGATTTCAACTTTATCATATCTATAGAGAGAATTTACCTTTACTACCTGTGTCGGGTTATCGGGGTCTGGAGGTTCTTCAATAAATAAAAGATTAAGATCATATGTTTCTTCAATAGGCGGTAAATTAAGACCATGTATTTCTTCAATAGGAGGTAAATTCTTAACATCTTCAGCTTTAATACCTTTTTCTTTCATAGATTTCTTTGCCTCTTGCATATCTTCGGGACTAAGAAATAGAACACCTCTCTTCTTCGGAGTTGGTTTAGGAATAGTATCATTAATTGGAGCAGGAGTGGCTCAGGAGCTGGCTCAGGAGGTGCACAATTATTTTCATTTGTCAACATATTATTCAATAAGATTTCAGCTTCATCCGGTGTTCTTTCCCTGAAAAGGGAACCAGCACAACTATCTAGGTAATCTCTGGAAGCATCGGTTAGTCCATTGTAAAAGATATCAAATATTTCATTTTTCTTAAGAGGATGATCAGGCAAAGCATTAAGTAACTTGAGAAGCCTCCCCCAAGCTTGTGGGAAACTCTCTTCTTTAATTTGCACAAAGTTGTATATTTCCTTTAAAGCAGCTTGTTTCTTATGAGCAGGGAAATATTTAGCAGAGAAGTAATAGACCATATCCTGGGGACTACGCACACAACCAGGATCAAGAGAATTAAACCATATCTTAGCATCACCCTTTAATGAGAACGGAAATATTTTAAGGATATAAAAGTAGCGAGATCTCTCATCATTAGTGAACAGGGTAGCTATATCATTTAATTTAGTAAGATATGCCACAACAGCTTCAGATTCATAGCCATGAAAAGGATCAGATTCAACCTAAGTAATTATATCAGGATCAACAGAGAATTCATAATCCTTATCAGTAACACAGATAGGTGAAGTAGCAAAAGCAGGGCCAGGTCTCATCCTAGCATTTAAAGATTGCTTATTCCATTTAGCTAATAACCTTTTGAGTTCATATCTATCTTTGCAAGCTAAAATAGCTAAAGAAGCTTCTTGATCAAATAGATAACCCTCAGGAATAACAAGTGATTCTTCATCATCACTTTCATCTTCATAATCAGATTCAATATTTTCACTCTCTCTAGCCCTAGCAAGTCGTTCCTCGAGAAAATCACTAAGTGGCATAGTAGTATCAGGCATAGAAGTAGTTTCATCATAAGTATCATGTGTAGCAGAAGTAGCATCATTAATAACATGTGACATGTCAGAACGAATAGCAGAAGCAGGTTTAGGTGTCGCAAGCTTACTCATAACAGAAGGTGAATCAAGTGCAGAGCTAGATGGCAGTTCCTTACCTCCCCTCGTAGTTGAGGGATAAATTGTTGTCTTAGCGTCTTTCAAATTCTTCATAGTGTCCAGCAGATATAAATCCCAAGTGACTCAAAGAATAGAGCTATGCTTCCCGGTAACGGCGCCAAAAATTAGTCTTGATAACCCACAAATATAGGGGATCGCAACAGCTTTCGAGGGTAGAGTATTCAACCCAAATTTATTGATTCGGCACAAGGGGAGCCAAAGAATATTCTCAAGTATTAGCAGCTGAGTTGTCAATTCAACCACACCTGGAAATTTAGTATCTGCAGCAAAGTGTTTAGTAGCAAAGTAATATGATAGTGATGGTAACGGTAACAAAAGAGTAATGAAAGCAAAGTAATGTTTTTGGTATTATGTAGTGATTGTAACAATAGCAACGCGAAAGTAAATAAGCGTAAACGAGTATATGGAAAGCTCGTAGGCATCGGGTCAATGATGGATAATTATGCCGGATGTGGTTCATCATGTAACAGTCATAACATAGGGCGACACAGAACTAGCTTCAATTCGTCAATGTAATATAGGCATGTATTCCGAATATAGTCATACGTGCTTATGGAAAAGAACTTGCATGACATCTTTTGTCCTACCATCCCGTGGCAGCGGGGCCCTAATGGAAACCAGGGGATATTAAGGCCTCCTTTTAATAGAGAGCCGGAACAAAGCATTAGCACATAGTGAATACATGAACTCCTCAAACTACGGTCATCACCGGTAAGTATCCCGATTATTGTCACTTCGGGGTTAACGGACCATAACACATAATAGGTGACTATAGACTTGCAAGATAGGATCAAGAACTCTCATATGTTGATGAAAACATAATAGGTTCAGATCTGAAATCATGGCACTCGGGCCCTAGTGTGACGCCCCGAGACCGCTGCGCCAGGTGTCTTCCAGTTATTCGCTGTTGTTGCTTTGTCATTTGCTTGCGTGTCGCATCTTGTCATGTCTTCATGTGCATTGCATCATCATGTTTTCAAAACTTGCATCCGTCTCGGTCTCCTCATTCCGTCCGTTGTCCGTTCTGAGCCCAACCACACTTGCACGCGCCCGCGACACGTCTGAAATATTATTTTATAAGTGGCCGGAAAATGTTCTCGGAATGGGATGAAATTTGTCGTGTGGTCTTATTATCGTGTAGATAGACCGCCTGTCAAGTTTCATCGCATTCGGAGATCGTCTGTTGCCCCAACGGATAACTATAACGGCAGTATAGCCGGTCTAACGTCGGACGTTTTCGGTCTCCGAAAACTATTGCCGGACTTTCCCTCTCTTTTCCTCCCTAGACCGTCTTCACATTTCACTACACACCCTCATGCCCTACCTAACCCCTCTCGTCAGCCCGCGGCCCTCCTCGCACGCGCGTCCGAAAAGCTGTCCCGGACCCGACTCAGACTGTCGCCACCGTTGTGTCCGGATCATCCCTAAACATCTACAAAACGTCTCCATTTTGTTATTTGAGCTCCCTAGCCTATTTTTCCCGACCGTACGATTATGATCGGAGGGACGGATGTATCCCTAACCAAAACCACTCGATATATATATATTAGCCTAACCTAGACCAAATCCCTAATTCCTAGGATCCATCCCACCTCCGCCACTCACTTCCTCAGATTCCACGCCGAACCAATCCTCCAGCCAACCGAAGCCACAGCCTTCTCCTCCTCGGATCCGCCGCCGCCATCCTCAAATCCCACATCGGGATCCTCCCGGATTCATTTCTCCCTCCGCCGACAAGCATCACCAGCAGGTGAGCCCTCGCTGCCTAGTTCTCTCTCTCCCTGCACCTCTCTTTTCCCTCTCTGGTTCTCCTCTCACTTCGTCCTTCTCGTGGCTCTCTTCACAGGTGCTCTCCACGCCATGGAAGCCACCGCAGGCCTCCACCTCGACCACCGCCACCATGGAGCAGCCCCACGCCCGAGTGTCCCTGTCGTTGTCGTCTCGTCCCTGCCCGAGCGTCCCTGTCGCTGTCGTCTCGTCCCTGTCAGAGCCTCCTCAGTCGGCGCTCGATCCAGTTTGGGATCGAGGCCACAGCCTCGCTGCGCCCGAGGGAAGGAGCTCCTCGCGCCCACTCCTTCCATATGCCCTCACCGACGCCTGCACATCACCGGCACCAATAGGACCCCGCCGGCCTCCTCCGCCCTCTCCTTTCCAGCCTGCCTCGGCGACCGACCCGCAGGTCCACGCACCATCTCCCCGATGTCTCCTCCTCTCCTCCTTTTTCCCGTACTCTGCCTCTACTCTAAGACCCGCGCCGCCGCCATTTTTGCAGGATCCACCATCGAGCTCATCCCCGGCCTTCCCGGCCTCGTCCGTCACCGGATCCGAACTCCCCACGGGCGGATCTACCCATTCCCGTCGTCAGCTGGTCCTGTGCCTGCCACCTGCCGTCGTCCCCTCGCCGGAGTCCGCCGGTCGCCGCCGCATTGGCCTTCCTTTGCTGCCCGCTCGCCCGTTCTTTCCCCGTGAGCACTCGCGTTGACTTGCCATCGATAGACTGCAGCGCCAGGCCCAGCTCCAGCGCCGTGTAGTCCACAGGCAGCCCAGACCAGCGCGCCCCTTTGCCAGCGCTCCTCCCACCGAACTGGGCCTGGCCCAGTTAGGTGATCAGCCAGCCGCCCGGTGGGCATTTTCAGATTTGTCCCGTTTCGTGTTTTTTTCCACAGAGCGATTTTCCTTTTATCCAGAGAAAAACCAGTTTTACAGTTTAGTCCCTAGAGAACATGCATATAATAACTCACAAACCGTGCATCGGTTTAAAACAAACTTAATATGAAACTTGCTTAGAATTTCATCTAGTTTCATAATATGCTGCACTCATCCATGTTTAAAATGTTTAAAATGTTGTTTGTTTGAATTTGCTTAAATAACTTGCTAAAACGGTTTAAATCATAACTATTTAACCGTAACTCGGTTTGTAACAAACTTTATATGTAAATGGGGTAGAAAAATGCCTAGTTTAACATGGTGCACTTTTCTTGCATGTTTAATAACTCTAAAATTGTGTTTAGGGCAGAACAGTACCATAACCAAAATATGCACATGAGGAGTTTTCGGACTTGTTGTTTGTTATTTCCGGCCTTATTTAAACTTGACTAGATAGGTAGTTTTCTTTGCTTCACCCTTTTGCCATGTTTAACAACATTTAATATTGTTGGGTACATAAACGAAAGAGAACTAAATAAGTCATGTGGTGTTTTCTTCAATATGCAACTCCGTTGCATAATGAGCTCCACTTAATTTGTAGGATTGCTTGTGCACTTTGCCATGCCATGCCTCATTAAACCGGACATGCATCATACTTGGTTGTGCATCATGCCATGCTTATGTGGTGGTTGTTTACTATGTTGTTTGCTTCTTTCCGGTGTTGTTTCTTCGGGTTGGTTCCGAGAACGTCGCGTTTGTGAGGACCCGGTCGACTACGTCCGTTTGCCTTCTTCATGGACTCGTTCTTCTTCCTTGCGGGATCTCAGGCAAGATGACCATACCCTCGAAATCACTTCTATTTTTGCTTGCTTAGTTGCTCGCTCTTTTGCTATGCCTATGCTGCGATACCTACCACTTGCTTATCATGCCTCCCGTATTGTTGAACCAAGCCTCTAACCCACCTTGTCCTAGCAAACCGTTGTTTGGCTATGTTACCGCTTTACTCAGCCCCTCTTATAGCATTGTTAGTTGTAGGTGAAGATTGAAGTTTGTTCCTTGTTGGAACATGGAGATGTTGTTCCTTGTTGGAACATGTTTACTTGTTGGGATATCACAATATCTCTTATTTAATTAATGCATCTATATACTTGGTAAAGGGTGGAAGGCTCGGTCTTATGCCTGGTGTTTTGTTCCACTCTTGCCACCCTAGTTTCCGTCATATCGGTGTTATGTTCCCGGATTTTGCGTTCCTTACGCGGTTGGGCTATAATGGGAACCCCTTGACAGTTCGCCTTGAATAAAACTCTTCCAGCAAAGCTCAACATTGGTTTTACCATTCGCCACCTAGCCTTTTCTTTCCCTTGGGTTCTGCAGACTCAAGGGTCATCTTTATTTTAATCCCCCCGGGGCCAGTGCTCCTCTGAGTGTTGGTCCAAAACGGGCAGCCTGCGGGGCCACCTCGGGGAAACTCGAGGGCTGGTTTTACTCGTAGCTTGACCTATCTGAGTGTGCCCTGAGAACGAGATATGTGCAGCTCCTATCGGGATTTGTCGGCACATTCGGGCGGTGTTACTGGATTTGTTTTAACTTGTCGAAGTTGTCTTGTAGAACCGGGATACCGAGTCTGATCAGAATGTCTTGGGAGAAGGTATATCCTTCGTTGACCATGAGAGCTTGTGATGGGCTAAGTTGGGACACCCCTGCAGGGTTTGAACTTTCGAAAGCCATGCCCGCGATTATGGGCAGATGGGAATTTGTTAATGTTTGGTTGTAGAAAACCTAAAGTTGACCTTAATTAAAGTGCATCAACCGCGTGTGTAACCGTGATGGTCTCTTTCCGGCGGAGTCCGGGAAGTGAACACGGTGTTGGAGTAATGCTTGACGTAGGTTGTTCTAGGATCATTTCTTGATCATAGTTGTTCGACCGTGCTTTTGCCTTCTCTTCTCGCTCTCTTTTGCGAATAGGTTAGCCACCATATATGCTAGTCGCTTGCTGCAGCTCCACCTCATACCTTCACCTTACCCATAAGCTTAAATAGCCTTGATCGCGAGGGTGTGAGATTGCTGAGTCCCCGTGACTCACAGATACTTCCAAAACCAGCTTGCAGGTGCTGATGAGTCCGTGCAGATGACGCAACCTAGATCAGGAGGAGCTCGATGAAGATCTTGTCCTTTATATTGTTTCATTCTCGTTGATCAATATGAAGGAAATATGCCCTAGAGGCAATAATAAAGTTATTATTTATTTCCTTATTTCATGATAAATGTTTATTATTCATGCTAGAATTGTATTAACCGGAAACATAATACATGTGTGAATACATAGACAAACAGAGTGTCACTAGTATGCCTCTACTTGACTAGCTCGTTAATCAGAGATGGTTATGTTTCCTAACCATAGACAAAGAGTTGTTATTTTATTAACGGGATCACATCATTAGGAGAATGATGTGATTGACTTGACCCATTCCATTAGCTTAGCACCGATCGTTTAGTATGTTGCTATTGCTTTCTTCATGACTTATACATGTTCCTATGACTATGAGATTATGTAACCCCATTTGCCGGAGGAACACTTTGTGTGCTACCAAACGTCACAATGTAACTGGGTGATTATAAAGGTGCTCTACAGGTGTCTCCAAAGGTACATGTTGGGTTGGCGTATTTCGAGATTAGGATTTGTCACTCCGATTGTCGGAGAGGTATCTCTGGGCCCTCTCGGTAATGCACATCACATAAGCCTTGCAAGCATTGCAACTAATGAGTTAGTTGTGAGATGATGTATTACAGAACGAGTAAAGAGACTTGCCGGTAACGAGATTGAACTAGGTATTGAGATACCGATGATCGAATCTCGGGCAAGTAACATACCGATGACAAAGGGAACAACGTATGTTGTTATGCGGTCTGACCGATAAAGATCTTCGTAGAATATGTAGGAACAAATATGAGCATCCAGGTTCCGCTATTGGTTATTGACCGGAGACGTGTCTCGGTCATGTCTACATTGCTCTCGAACCGTAGGGTCCGCACGCTTAACATTACGATGACAGTTTCATTATGAGTTTATGTATTTTGATGTACCGAAGGTTGTTCAGAGTCCCGGATGTGATCATGTACATGACGAGGAGTCTCGAAATGGTTGAGACATAAAGATCGATATATTGGAAGCCTATATTTGGATATCGAAATCGTTCCGGGTGAAATCGGGATTTTACCGGAGTACCGGGGGGTTACCGGAACCCCCCCGGGGGTTATTGGGCCTACATGGGCCCTAAGGGAGAAGAGGAAAGGAGGCAAGAGGTGGCCGCGCGCCCCTCCCCTCCCTAGTCCGAATAGGACAAGGAGAGGGGGGCGGCGCCCCCCCCTTTCCTTTCCCTCTTCCTCCTCTTTCCCACTTCTCCTTCTCCAACTAGGAAAGAAGGGAGTCCTACTCCCGGTGGGAGTAGGACTCCCCCTTGGCGCGCCCTCCTTGGCCGGCCGCCCTCCCCTTGGCTCCTTTATATACGGGGGCAGGGGGGCACCCTAGAACACAGAAGTTGATCTTCGTGATCGTTCCTTAGCCGTGTGCGGTGCCCCCCTCCACCATATTCCACCTCGGTCATATTGTAGCGGTGCTTAGGCGAAGCCCTGCGACGGTTGAACATCAAGATTGTCACCACACCGTCGTGCTGACGGAACTCCTCCCCGAAGCTTTGCTGGATTGGAGCCCGAGGAGCATCATCGAGCTGAACGTGTGCCAAGAACTCGGAGGTGCCAGAGTAACGGTGCTTGGATCGGTTGGACCGGGAAGAGTACGACTACTTCCTCTACATTGCGTCAACGCTTCCGCTTCGGTCTACGAGGGTACGTAGACAACACTCTCCCCTCTCGTTGCTATGCATCACCATGATCTTGCGTGTGCATAGGAAATTTTTTGAAATTACTACGTTCCCCAACAGTGGTATCAGAGCCAGGTTTTATGTGTTGATGTTATATGCACGAGTAGAACACAAGTGAGTTGTGGGCGATATAAGTCATACTGCTTACCAGCATGTCATACTTTGGTTCGATGGTATTGTTGGATGAAGTGGCCCGGACCGACATTACGCTTACGCTTACGCGAGACTGGTTCTACCGATGTGCTTTGCACACAGATGGCTGGCGGGTGTCAGTTTCTACAACTTTAGTTGAACCGAGTGTGGCTACGCCCGGTCCTTGCGAAGGTTAAAACAACACCAACTTGACAAACTATCGTTGTGGTTTTGATGCGTAGGTAAGAACGGTTCTTACTAAGCCCAGTAGCAGCCACGTAAAACTTGCAACAACAAAGTAGAGGACGTCTAACTTGTTTTTGTAGGGCATGTTGTGATGTGATATGGTCAAGACATGATGCTAAATTTTATTGTATGAGATGATCATGTTTTGTAACCAAGTTATCGGCAACTGGCAGGAGCCATATGGTTGTCGCTTTATTATATGCAATGCAATTGCGCTGTAATGCTTTACTTTATCACTAAGAGGTAGCGATAGTCGTGGAAGCATAAGATTGGCGGGACGACAACGATGCTACGATGGTGATCAAGGTGTCGCGCCGGTGACGATGGTGATCACGACGGTGCTTCGAAGATGGAGATCACAAGCACAAGATGATGATGGCCATATCATATCACTTATATTGATTGCATGTGATGTTTATCTTTTATGCATCTTATCTTGCTTTGATTGACGGTAGCATTATAAGATGATCTCTCACTAAATTTCAAGATAAAAAGTGTTCTCCCTGAGTATGCACCGTTGCCAAAGTTCGTCGTGCCCAGACACCACGTGATGATCGGGTGTGATAAGCTCTACGTCCATCTACAATGGGTGCAAGCCAGTTTTGCACACGCAGAATACTCAGGTTAAACTTGACGAGCCTAGCATATGCAGATATGGCCTCGGAACACTGAGACCGAAAGGTCGAGCGTGAATCATATAGTAGATATGATCAACATAGTGATGTTCACCATTGAAACTACTCCATCTCACGTGATGATCGGACATGGTTTAGTTGATTTGGATCACGTGATCACTTAGAGGATTAGAGGGATGTCTATCTAAGTGGGAGTTCTTAAGTAATATGATTAATTGAACTTAAATTTATCGTGAACTTAGTCCTGGTAGTATTTTGCAAATTATGTTGTAGATCAATAGCTCGCGTTGTTGCTTCCCTGTGTTTATTTTGATATGTTCCTAGAGAAAATTGTGTTGAAAGATGTTAGTAGCAATGATGCGGATTGGATCCGTGATCTGAGGTTTATCCTCATTGCTGCATAGAAGAATTATGTCCTTGATGCACCGCTAGGTGACAGACCTATTGCAGGAGCAGATGCAGACGTTATGAATGTTTGGCTAGCTCAGTATGATGACTACTTGATAGTTTAGTGCACCATGCTTAATGGCTTAGAATCGGGACTTCAAAGACGTTTCAAATGTCATGGACCATATGAGATGTTCCAGGAGTTGAAGTTAGTATTTCAAGCAAATACCCGAGTTGAGAGATATGAAGTCTCCAACAAGTTCTATAGCTAAAAGATGGAGGAGAATCGCTCAACTAGTGAGCATGTGCTCAGATTGTCTGGGTACTACAATCGCTTGAATCAAGTGGGAGTTAATCTTCCAGATAAAATAGTGATTGACAGAATTCTCTAGTCACCATCACCAAGTTAGTAGAACTTCTTGATGAACTATAGTATGCAAGGGATGACGAAAACGACTCCCGAGTTTTTCATGATGATGAAATCGATGAAGGTAGAAATCGAGAAAAAACATCAAGTGTTGATGGTTTACAAGATCACTAGTTTCAAGAAAAGGGCAAAGGGAAAAAGGGGAACTTCAAGAAAAACAGCAAGCAAGTTGCTGCTCAAGTGAAGAAGCCCAAGTATGGTCCTAAGCCTGAGACTAAGTGCTTCTACTGCAAAGGGACTGGTCACTGGAAGCAAAACTACCCCAAGTGATTGGCGGATAAGAAGGATGGCAAAGTGAACATAAGTATATTTGATATACATGTTATTGATGTGTACTTTACTAGTGTTTATAGCAACCCCTCAGTATTTGATACTAGTTCAGTTGCTAAGATTAGTAACTCGAAACGGGAGTTGCAGAATAAACAAAGACTAGTTAAGGGTGAAGTGACGATGTGTGTTGGAAGTGGTTCCAAGATTGATATGATCATCATCGCACACTCCCTATACTTTCGGGATTAGTGTTGAACCTAAATAAGTGTTATTTGGTGTTTGCGTTGAGCATGAATATGATTTGATCATGTTTATTGTAATACAGTTATTCATTTAAGTAAGAGAATAAATTGTTGTTCTGTTTACATGAATAAAACCTTATATGGTTACACACCCAATGAAAATAGTTCATTGGATCTCGATCATAGTGATACACATATTCATAATATTGAAACCAAAAGATGCGAAGTTAATAATGATAGTGCAACTTATTTGTGGCACTGTCGTTTAGGTCATATTGGTGTAAAGCGCATGAAGAAACTCCATGCTGATGGGATTTTGGAATCACTTGATTATGAATCACTTGGTGCTTGCGAACCATGCCTTATGGGCAAGACGACTAAAGACACCGTTCTCCGGGACAATGGAGCGAGCAACTGACTTATTGGAAATAATACATACTGATGTATGCGATCCGATGAATGTTGAAGCTCGCGGCAGGTATCGTTATTTTCTGACCTTCACATATGATTTGAGCAGATATGGGTATATCTGCTTGATGAAACATAAAGTCTGAAACATTTGAAAAGTTCAAAGAATTTCAGAGTGAAGTGGAAAATCATCGTAACAAGAAAAATAAGGTTTCTACGATCTGATCGCGGAGACAAATATTTGAGTTACGAGTTTGGTCTTCAATTAAAACTATGTGGAATAGTTTCACAAATTCATGCCACCTGGAATACCACAGCATAATGGTGTGTTCGAACGTCATAACCGTACTTTATTGGATATAGTGCAATCTATGATGTTTCTTACCGATTTACCACTATAGTTTTGGGGTTATGCATTAGAGACAGCTGCATTCACGAAAAAAAGGGCACCATCTAAATCCGTTGAGACGACACTGTATGAACTGTGGTTTGGCAAGAAACCAAAGTTGTCGTTTCTTAAAGTTTGGGGTTGCAATGCTTATAAGAAAAAGTTTCATCCTGATAAGCTCAAACCCAAATCGGAGAAATGTGTCTTCATAGGATACCCAAAGAAGACAGTTGGGTACACCTTCTATCGCAGATCCGAAGGCAAGACATTCGTTGCTAAGAATGGATCCTTTCTAGAAAAGGAGTTTCTCTCGAAAGAAGTGAGTGGGAGGAAAGTAGAACTTGATGAGGTAACTGTACCTGCTCCCTTATTGGAAAGTAGTACATCACAGAAACCGGTTTCTGTGACACCTACACCAATTAGTGAGGAAGCTAATGATGATGATCATGAAACTTCAGAACAAGTTACTACTGAACCTCGTAGATCAACCAGAGTAAGATCCGCACCAGAGTGGTACGGTAATCCTATTCTGGAAGTCATGCTACTAGATCATGATGAACCTGCGAAGTATGAAGAAGCGATGGTGAGCCAGATTCCGCAAAATGGCTTGAAGCCATGAAATCTGAGATGGGATCCATGTATGAGAACAAAGTGTGGACTTTGGTTGACTTGCCCAATGATCGGCAAGCAATTGAGAATAAATGGATCTTCAAGAAGAAGACTGACGTTGACGGTAATGTTACTGTCTACAAAGCTCGACTTGTCGCAAAAGGTTTTTCAACAAGTTCAAGGGATTGACTATGATGAGACCTTCTCACCCGTAGTGATCCTTAAGTCTGTCCGAATCATGTTAGCAATTGCCGCATTTTATGATTATGAAATTTGGCAGATGGATGTCAAAACTGCATTCCTGAATGGATTTCTGGAAGAAGAGTTCTATATGATGCAGCCGGAAGGTTTTGTCGATCCAAAAGGAGCTAACAAAGTGTACAAGCTCCAGCGATCCATTTATGGACTGGTGCAGGCCTCTCGGAGTGGGAATAAACGCTTTGATAGTGTGATCAAAGCATTTGGGTTTGTACAGACTTTTGGAGAAGCCTGTATTTACAAGAAAGTGAGTGGGAGCTCTGTAGCATTTCTGATATTATATGTGGATGGCATTTGCTAATCGGAAATGACATAGAATTTCTGGATAGCATTGAAGGATACTTGAATAAGAGTTTTTCAATGAAAGACCTCGGTGAAGCTGCTTACATATTGGGCATTAAGATCTATAGAGATAGATCAAGACGCTTAATTGGACTTTCACAAAGCACATACCTTGACAAAGTTTTGAAGAAGTTCAAAATGGATCAAGTAAAGAAAGGATTCTTGCCTGTGTTACAAGGTGTGAAGTTGAGCAAGACTCAAAGCCCGGCCACGGCAGAAGATAGAAAGAGAATGAAAGTCATTCCCTATGCCTCAGCCATAGGTTCTATAAAGTATGCCATGCTATGTACCAGATCTATTGTATACCCTACACTGTGTTAAGCAAGGGAGTACAATAGTGATCTAGGAGTAGATCATTGGACAGCGGTCAAAATTATCCTTAGTGGAATAAGGATATGGTTCTTGATTATGGAGGTGACAAAAGGTTTGTCGTAAAAGGGTTACGTCGATACAAGTTTTGGCACTGATCCGGATGACTCTTAGTCTCAATCTGGATGCATATTGAAAGTGGGAGCAATTAGCTAGAGTAGCTCTGTGCAGAGCATTGTTGACATAGAAATTTGCAAAATACATACGGATCTGAATATGGCAGACCCGTTGACTAAACTTCTCCCACAGGCAAAACATGATCACACCTTAGTACTCTTTGGGTGTTAATCACATAGCGATGTGAACTAGATTATTGACTCTAATAAACCCTTTGAGTGTTGGTCACATAATGATGTGAACTATTGGTGTTAAATCACATGGCAATGTAAACTAGATTATTGACTCTAGTGCAAGTGGGAGACTAAAGGAAATATGCCCTAGAGGCAATAATAAAGTTATTATTTATTTCCTTATTTCATGATAAATGTTTATTATTCATGCTAGAATTGTATTAACCAGAAACATAATACATGTGTGAATACATAGACAAACAGAGTGTCACTAGTATGCCTCTACTTGACTAGCTCGTTAATCAAAGATGGTTATGTTTCCTAACCATAGACAAAGAGTTGTTATTTGATTAACGAGATCACATCATTAGGAGAATGATTTGATTGACTTGACCCATTCCATTAGCTTAGCACCCGATCGTTTAGTATGTTGCTATTGCTTTCTTCATGACTTATACATGTTCCTATGACTATGAGATTATGTAACTCCCGTTTGCCGGAGGAACACTTTGTGTGCTACCAAACGTCACAACGTAACTGGGTGATTATAAAGGTGCTCTACAGGTGTCTCCAAAGGTACATGTTGGGTTGGCGTATTTCGAGATTAGGATTTGTCACTCCGATTGTCGGAGAGGTATCTCTGGGCCCTCTCGGTAATGTACATCACATAAGCCTTGCAAGCATTGCAACTAATGAGTTAGCTGTGAGATGATGTATTACAGAACGAGTAAAGAGACTTGCCGGTAATGAGATTGAACTAGGTATTAAGATACCGATGATCAAATCTCGGGCAAGTAACATACCGATGACAAAGGGAACAATGTATGTTGTTATGCGGTCTGACCGATAAAGATCTTCGTAGAATATGTCGGAACCAATATGAACATCCAGGTTCCGCTATTGGTTATTGACCGGAGACGTGTCTCGGTCATATCTACATTGTTCTCGAACCGTAGGGTCCACACGCTTAACGTTACGATGACAGTTTCATTATGAGTTTATGTATTTTGATGTACCGAAGGTTGTTCGGAGTCCCGGATGTGATCATGGACATGATGAGGAGTCTCGAAATGGTCGAGACATAAAGATCGATATATTGGAAGCCTATATTTGGATATCAGAATCGTTCCGGGTGAAATCAGGATTTTACCGGAGTACCGGGGGGTTACCGGAACCCCTTGGGGGTTATTGGGCCTACATGGGCCCTAAGGGGGAAGAGGAAAGGAGGCAAGAGGTGGCCGCGCGCCCCTCCCCTCCCTAGTCCGAATAGGACAAGGAGAGGGGGGCGGCGCCCCCCTTTCCTTTCCCTCTTCCTCCTCTTTCCCACTTCTCCTTCTCCAACTAGGAAAGAAGGGAGTCCTACTCCCGATGGGAGTAGGACTCCCCCTTGGCGCGCCCTCCTTGGTCGGCCGCCCCCTCCCCTTGGCTCCTTTATATACGGGGGCAGGGGGGCACCCTAGAACACAGAAGTTGATCTTCGTGATCGTTCCTTAGCCGTGTGCGGTGCCCCCCTCCACCATATTCCACCTCGGTCATATTGTAGCGGTGCTTAGGCGAAGCCCTGCGATGGTTGAACATCAAGATCGTCACCGCGCCGTCGTGTTGACGGAACTCCTCCCGTAGCTTTGCTGGATCGGAGCTCGGGGAGCGTCATCGAGCTAAACGTGTGCCAAGAACTCGGAGGTGCGGTGTAACGGTGCTTGGATCGGTTGGACCGGGAAGACGTACGACTACTTCCTCTACGTTGCGTCAACGCTTCCGCTTCGGTCTACGAGGGTACGTAGACAACACTCTCCCCTCTCGTTGCTATGCATCACCATGATCTTGCGTGTGCGTAGAAATTTTTTTGAAATTACTACGTTCCCCAACATAATAGTGGAGCCTAGTTGGGGTCGATCGGGGACCTTGTCGCATTTGGGGTTCTTCTTTTATTTTGGTTCCGTAGTCGGACCTTGATTGTATCTGATTGATGAAATGCTTTATTCATGTAATTGTGTGAAGTGGCGATTGTAAGCCAACTATGTATCTCTTTCCCTTATGTATTACATGGGTTGTGTGAAGATTACCTCACTTGCGATATTGCTTTCAATGCGGTTATGCCTCTAAGTCGTGCTTCGACACGTGGGAGATATAGCCGCATCGAGGGCGTTACACCTAGTGACAAGCATTAAGCATAGCAAAGTCATAGCAACATCAATCTCAGAACATAGTGGATACTAGGGATCAAACCCTAACAAAACTAACTCGATTACATGATAAATCTCATCAAACCCATCACCGGCCAGCAAGCCTACGATGGAATTACTCACGCACGGCGGTGAGCATCATGAAATTGGTGATGGAGGATGGTTGATGATGACGACAGCGATGAATCCCCCTCTTTGAAGCCCCGATCGGACTTCAGATCAGCCCTTCCAAGAGGTTTTAGGGCTTGGCGGCGGCTCCGTATCGTAAAATGTGATGATTTCTTCTCTCCTATTTTTTTCTCCCCGAAAGCAGTTATATAGAGTTGGAGTTGGAGTCGGGGAGACTCCAGGGGGCCCACGAGGTAGGGGGCGTGCACTAGGGGGGGGCACCCTCGTGGCAAGGGTGTGGGCCCCCTGGTCTTCATCTTTGGCGAGGATTTTTTATTATTTATTTTAATATATTCCGTGGAGTTTCAGGTCATTCCGAGAACTTTTGTTTTCTGCACATAAAACAACATCATGGCAATTCTGCTGAAAACAGCGTCAGTCCGGGTTAGTTCCATTCAAATCATACAAGTTAGAGTCCAAAACAAAGGCAAAAGTGTTTGGAAAAGTAGATACGACGGAGACGTATCAGACCCCCGATACATCAGGAAAAAAACATCAAAGCATCCAGGCTTACCCGGGCAGCTGGGCTACTTGTGCTTCACGGGCTTCCTTCTGTCAGTAATGAATGGGTTCGGTGACCTGGAATACTAGGCTACTAGCCTAGGCCTAGCAAGCAGTGTATTCAGTTGTTTTACTCGAGGCGAGGACTACGATCTTTTAACAAGAACCACGATCGAGCGTTCGCTCCACCTCTCCGCGCCCCCGCCCAACACCCTGGGTCGATCGGACACGGAACGGCGGCGAGTGGAGCTGTGGAGGCTGGCCTGTGCTGGGAGCGGTATTATAAGCCGGCTTGCATCCCAAGAACGAATCCATCCCAGGAACAGCTTGCATCATTAGTCGGCAGCTGCTTGCCCCCTCGTTATTTGGTGAGATTGATAGACTTATTTTTAGGTTTAAATTTTGAGATTAGAGCATGGGGAGTTGGTCATCGAGGATATTTCACTTTAAAATTACATTTGTATGACTACTATGTTCAAAATTTCAATTCATTATTAATGTTGATAGATTTGTGGCTCGTGATTTTTGTGCTATTTTATATTTTATCTATCTGAATCAAGGTTTTTTTGCCGGTCAACACTTTGAAAACGACCGGTTACCAGATATTTCATCGGACCCTGAATTCTTTGCTACATGTTTGTAGTTAAAATAGAACTCATATTCATATTTTAGCACAAAACAATGCCCCCTAGCCTCGTGAAAGTGCTTTCAACGCCGCAGGATCAACTACCAGCCCTGCCAGCGTGATTTTAGTGTTTAAATTATTTTATGCCGTGGTGGGTCAGAGAGGACTCAAACCCGCTCATTAGGGAGTGGATTGATATGTGTTGACTGCTAGGACACAAAGAGATTTGCATACATAAAGGGTAAAAATACTATATATTTTTTGCTGATAAATGAATTTGAATTCAAAATTTGTTTAAATACTCTAGGCCAAAAAGCCGAAAGTTTTTGAGATTTTTCAAACACCAATGTTTTGGCACCCACCTCGAAAAGCCGGTATGAAGAAAAAAAACCGTGGTTCAACCACTAGATTTTAATTTCAGATTATACAATTTCCTGGCTCCGCCCCTGCTCACTTGCTTTAGGCTCATACAACCGTCTTCCTCAGCCCACATCTCTATTCGAAGGTCTAGGGCTTCCCTCCTCCGTCAACCCGTGCCCTTCTGTTGAAGACGTACTTATGTCAGTTCTGCAGATATCTTCAAAGCAGCGACACTGGCATTAGCC
>NC_041384.1:13079397-13083335 GCF_002162155.2 Triticum dicoccoides | reverse complement strand
GCAAAACCAGCGTAGCCCCATGCTAGTGCCAATGGAAAGCGTTGATGGACTGTTCATAGTCTTCCCGAGTAACGTTGGTCGCTGGCAAGCCTGGCCACTTGATAAACACTTGTAGTAATGAAGCATTCCCTTTCTTGACTAGCCCCCGGTCCAGAATCTCTTTAGGCACCACATCAATCATGTTCAACAATGGTGGTTCTGGCAAAGTACTGTAGACAGGGATGTGATCCGTTACATGTGTTTTCAATTGAGACACATGGAAGACAGGATGCACACAACTTCCAGCAGGTAACTCGAGTTTCTACAAGACCAATCCTTTCTAAAATCTTTGTAAGGCCCAAAGAACGTGATAACAAGTTTGGGATATGGTATGTTAGACCACCAAATTTTGACCATAAGGCTGCAGTTTCAAGAACATGGTATCTCCTACCACAAATTGGGAAGTTATATTTTTATTAGCAGCAGACTTCATCTGAGTTTGTCAACACATTGACTAGGACTAGCCTTCGCCAGATCAGCCCGACAGATAGTTCCCACCCGTCAATTCCGCTGTTAAACGCGGCCTAATTTCGAATTGGTGCATTTTGTTATTCACTTTGACGCAGAAGTGGTAGTCTTTTGTGATTTTTGGCAAAAGCAGTGGTTTTGGAGTACCTAGCCACAAATGTGGTGATTTTGAGCAATTTACTCCCATATAGGACTATGTACTTATACTTGCATGCTATGCTTGTGAAGTTATGATGCATTGGAGTTGGCATGAAGTTTCCTGGATAGGTACACATGGTAACGAGCGTATGTACGTTCCACTTTCAAAGTTGTTTGAAAAAACTATCTCCTTCGTTTATTCTGGTCTGGGCAGAGTGGCATGTCTGGAGCAGCTGCAAGAGATTTAGGCTCTGTTCGGAATTTCTCCACTCTGCTCCAATATTTGTGACTCCGTGGAGCTGTGGAGCTTGGTTTAGTCGCTCCGTGAAAATAAGCTGCAGCCAGGTCCACTCCGGTAGCGCAGTCAAGGGAGCGGAGAGGACCGAACAGGCTGTTAGTCTCATAATGGGTGATGGATGGCTAGGATTGATGATTTTGATGATTGGGTCTCTCCTGCATATCCCGGCTTATCAAAATAACATTCTGTCGCGCATAGATGTTATCATGACCTTATTGGATTCGCACACAATGTTATCGTCATCATGTTTAGGCCACTGCCGGCTGTACTGCTGTTTCTTCTCCTCTCTGTCTTTGTTTGGAGCTTTCAGTTCAGGTGGTTTTTCAGTTCTAGAGCGCCTAATCTAGAACCTGAACTTTTGTTGTATCTCCTTTCTCTAACAAAAGCACCTGATGAATATAACATACTCCCTTCGTAAAGAAATATAAGAGCGTTTAGATGAGAGTACTGTGCAGCTGAGCTAACTCTAACACCACACAATCTACTACTCCCTCGGCCCAATAATATAACATAAGATGTTATTACAAGAGAGCGGACTTTTGGTGAACGACCACCACAGTGGACGTTATTTTCAGAAAAATCAAACATCGCATTTAAAAGTTCAAAAAAATATAAAAAATCCGTGGAAACTTATGTGTTCCACACAAACGTGTGAAAATTCATTTGAAAAAAATTGTGATTTGTAGGCTGCACAACAAAATTCCAGCCCAGCAATAAGAAAAGGTCAGCCCATTTTGGAAATACGTTTTTGCGTTTTTTGTGTAGGCCACATGTGAAAGTATAATGTTAGAAATTTAGCATATAAGTGGTATACATGTCTGTGTTCACAAAATTTTTCAAAAGAAATCATGCTGTGGAAATTTGTATTTTGAAAACGTCCATCATGGTGGTCGACCACCATTAGCATATTTTTTTAGGAGCAATGACAGTGGGGAAGGCTCCCACAGACTTTTAAATTTCACTGGGTTATTACAAAGTACAAAGTTTATAACCAGAGAGCAATAGCAACTATTAGCATTTCTTGGTTTTCTTTTTGACGGGGTTAGCATTTCTAGGTTATTACAACCGATATACTGACATATTGTTTGTAATAACATCTTATACCCCCTCCGTCCTGAATTACCTGTCTTAAATTTGTCTAGATACGGATGTATCTAGACACATTTTAGTGTTAGATACATCCATATCTAGACAAATCTAAGCCGAGTAATTTGGGACAGAGGTAATATTACGAGACGAGGGGTAGTACTCCAGACGAGGGTAATATAAGTAGTTAATATTCCATCTCCAAATTGGTATAGCTTACAGCTTGAGCAAATAGTGGCGCTTCCAGACACGCTAAACCGTTTCGTACAAACTGGAACCATACTCCTAATAAGAGCGCGAGTAAATAACGCTACATACACAACTACGCCTCTTGACTTGGTGGTTCTGGAAATCAACCTTATAGTGAATCAGAACAGTAGACAAGGATGTTGTAGTGATGGTGTTAACCGAAACAAACAGGGAAAAAAATGGCAACGGATGCATTCCAGAAAAAAGAAAACATTGTCGTACTAACCAAATGGTAGTAGTTGATATACAAAACCAAGGAAAATTTATGCGGACATGAATTGATTCACCACACTATCATTTATGAATATCAAAGGAATGAAGACTCGCCAACGGCGACAACTTGGAATGAGACAAATATAACCATATCTGATTCTCGCTATAATGCCAAGCATCTTAGTTTCCATACAACCACCTAATCAGATGCAATTGTTTCATGACTAAAAATGAATTATAACAGAATGATTCATTGAGAAGTTGACTCTTATGCTCCAAATTGCTTCAAAATCAGATGGGGCTTGCAAAGTTGCAATCAACAAAGAGGAGAATCTGCCTCTTTTCATCATCAGCTAAAACAGATGGTAGAAACAGCAAACACCCTAAATTATGGCTATTAAGAAAGCCACTAGATACGAAGGTAAGTAAATTCTTCAGTTCAAGGAAGAGGGACATGAAACATATAAATTGCTAACAGGTGAGTTGTAAGAAGACCACTAGATAAATAAAATAAAACTAAAGCCAATTCTCAGCCAAATAAAATAGGCACCCGATGCAGATTAGTTGGCAAATAATTTCAAAAGCAGAGCAACATGCTAGCATTAACACACACAGTAGTCTCACTTCAGCCCGAAAAGGTACCAAAACAAGCATGGGCTTCATGCAACCACATAACAGTCAGAGCTTCTGATCATAACTTGTATACATCAATGCAATAAAAGAATAATAGGCCAGTAGGCTCATACTTGATCCAATTCCTAATATTGCAGCAGATGAGGATACGTAAACTAGGCAGAAAGAACATCACTCAGCAGCCATCAGATCAAAGGCGAAACGTTCACAACATAACCTTCTAGGTCCGGAAAAAAGATATGCTGAAAAAGACTTTTCTAGAGCCAACATTTAAAGAGGGGGAAAAGTGATCCAGCATTTTCTACTGCAAAAAATAAGCAGCAGACTGCATTGCTAAGTAGGTAATACAAGGGAAGAACAAGTGGACACACATATAAAAAGCAGCATCAAGCAGTGCAATTCATGGAGCATTAGGTTCATACCATGTCCTAATTAAGACAGCAAACAGTACTTCCACTTCCACCACAATTGACCTAACCTAGAGTCAAACTGTTTCTTGCTACTTGGAACAAGTTAAGGCATAGCAAAATTAACAAAACAAACAACCAGAATGTAAACAGGAACAATTACTTATCAAAAGCTCACTATCCCCAAAGTTGAAACAAGTTGTTGCAAGGTCAGCTGAGAATCCGGAGCATTGATGTTGTAGCTGTATGATAGTGAAAGGACGGTCAGCGACAAGGAAAACTATTGTCCTGCTTCATGAAACCGATGGTTTTAGATATCATCTCTAGTTTCTCTAGTACTTGCCGATGCGTGTAGACGAACCAAGGCATTCAGTGCAGTCCCAGTTTTTTCTAGAAAAATACTACAA
>NC_041384.1:13041220-13078911 GCF_002162155.2 Triticum dicoccoides | reverse complement strand
CAACTCTTGAAAGGAGACAAATATAATCATGTCCAATTCTCGCTATAGTTGTGAGCTTAGTCTCCATAAGACCTACCAAACCAGATGCAATAGAAGCATGAAGAGAAGTGAATTATAACATGACACCTCATTGAGAAGTTGACTATTATGATGCAATATGGAAGCATTCAATTTGACTAGTAGTGCCCCAAGGTATCCTACAAGTCAGGTGCAGCTTGCAAGTCAGCCAAGATGAAAATCTGCCTCTTATCATTGTCAGCTACAACAAAAGGGTACAAACAGGAAACACACTAAAAAAATAAGTATTAAGAAGACCACTAGATCTAGAGGTAAGATCAATTCTTCGGTTCAAGAAAGAGGTACAAGGAATATATATATTGTTGCTATTCATCACCCAGGGTGCAGAATAAGTTATTCTTCATCCGAAGTAATCTTACGATCATTTCATAATTAAATTACATTTCAAATTCAAATAGTTACATTCCTATTGATTCACTACGTAAAATTTGACATAAGAAAATAAAAATATAGGTCATAAGACAAGAAAATTTGCAGTTTATGTGTATTTTAGACTATGTTTTTACGTTTGTAATTTTACATAACATAAAATATTTTTTACGGCGATTATATATTTTCTTACGGTCCCTTTTTACGTCGGAAATAAGACAAAACTTACGAAACGTAAAATTACGGTGAGGAATAGTTATTCTTTACGGCGCTATTCGTCACCCTAGGTGAGGAATAGTTATTCTTCATCCCCCTCTATTTTACCATCAATGCACCGTAAGTGAGTTGTAGATTTCGTTGTATGTATGTTTGTTCTTCTCTCCTTCTGTAAAGCTAAGATACGCAATTTGCGTACTCTTAAAAAAACCTATTCATCACCCAGGGTGCAGAATAAATTATCATCTTCCACTCGTTGACTCGTCGGCATGCGCTGCACGACTCAATCCGCATGCCCCCTTCCTTCTCCCCTGCTTCTCCCATCCATGTCTGTCAGCGTCACTGACCTGGCCGCTTCGCTCCAGCACTCCATCCGCATGTATATATTCCAGCTCGAGATGGAGGGAGGGAGGGAGCGCACGGTTCACTCTCACCACTCACCACACGCAATTATTAACGACCGAAAGACCTGGAAGTAGTACAACAAGACACCGACCTTCCACAGGGCCGCCATGGACTCGTCGTCGTCGCGCTCGGCGGCCTCCGGGGCCGCGCCCACCGTGTCGTCCGGCACCGTGTTCATCTCGGCGGCCATATTCCTGCTGTTCCTGACGTTCGCCCTCGCGCTCATCATCCTCCGCCACTCTTACTTCAGCAGCACCGGCGCGGCGCCCAGTCGGCCACGGGCGTGGAGCGCCCAGATGGTGGCCCCGCCTCCCAGGGCCAGGGGTGTCGACCCGGAGCTGCTGCGGTCGCTGCCGGTCACGGTACACCGCGCCGCGGACCGAGTCGGATCGGTGGAGTGCGCTGTTTGCCTGGCTGGGCTCGAGGACGGGGAGGAGGCGAGGTTCCTGCCCCGGTGCGGCCATGGATTCCACGCCGGGTGCGTCGACAGGTGGCTGGCGTCCCACACCACCTGCCCGCTCTGCCGGGTCACCGTCAGTAAGCCGGACGCGCTTACGTCGACGAGTCGCCCTCCGTACCGCGGGAGCCGGCGAACTACACAGCGAACCTGCCGGCGAGTGTACTGCTCGGGGTTACAGACCAGGCCACGCTCGACGCGGTCACCATGGCCACTGACGGAACGATGGTGATCGACGTTCCGGAGTCCAGGACCGTGGCACTGGCAGCGACCCCGCGCGACGCGTCCAAGTCTCCGGGCGTGAACAGGCTGAGGTCGGTGAAGAGGCTGTGGAGCTTCGGGCGGCAAGGGCCGTCGGGGTCCACGACGCCCTGCGCCGGCGGCAGCGGAACGGCAGACTTAGAGCAGGGCATTAGCATCACCTATGCATCCCCGAGAGCTCCGGTCCGGTGTAGCGTTGAGCCGTCGCCCGGAACTGCCGCCGAGAAATCAACTTCATCGAGCGGCTAAGCTATATACGTACATATTTACACATGCATGGTGGTATATATAGGACATAGCCGCATAGACGTCCTTTTAAAGATTGGTACAGTATATGATGATGTTCTTTGATAGCTATCAATCGATCAGAAAATGAGGACTAAAAGTTATCCTTGAGAGAATCACTAGCTCCATATGTGTGTCAGCGTGCGAGCCTTTCTAGGACGTAACATCCAACAGCAAAGTTTATAAGTGGACAATCAATATCAAAGTTTATTGAAAAAAGTCTGCACTTTAACCCTGAACTAACCGCACGGTTTAAAACTCAACGCTCAATTCTAAAACCAGCCGATATACATGCCGAACTAACCACGAGTCCAAATAGCACGAAGCATCAAGCAACATACAAGTAAACGGATGCAAGAAGCGTGTGGAGTGCAATGCGAGACGGCGAATGCAAACAGAAGGCGACCCGAATATAAAGAGAAAGAAGCATGCTGGACACGATTCCATGCACGACACAAACCGACTTAAAGAGACAAGGACAAAAAAATGGCGGCAACAAGCCACTGACCGATAGGATCCAAAACACATGATAGACAATCACTCTGCCAAAGAGAGACACTGCGATGAGTAAAACAGCATACGTCTGGACAAACAAAGTCCTGGTCAGGCGTACACAAGCAATACACCCGCAAGCCGGTCGCTCGAGCCTGCCAGGCTGGCACTAGCGAAAGAGGTCGGCTGAGTGCCCACGCCCCACCGCACAACTATAGGAGGACGGACTAGACTTGCCTGCTCCCCATACGTGCATCCATTCGTGCTTCCGCGTATGTGGCTTGATTTGATTGAAATAAAATAAGGCCTGGCCTCACCCCTTTAAAATCAGGGAGGAGATTATTAAATTAGAAATGAAAAAAGAAAAAAAACAACCTTAGGATGAAGTGGGAGCATGGATGGGAGCATGGGGAGGGAGCATGCAAGCATGGTGACGGCCCGACCGTAGGATGAAGCCGGGAGCAGGCAAGCCAAGTGACGGTCCAACCATAGAATGAAGTGGGAGCATGGATATGAGCATGGGAAGGGAGCAGGCCCACACAGCCATCTGAAGGCCCCACTGCATGGCCGCGTGTGCCCGTGTGGGGTTAATGAAACAACATGAAGCAGGACCCACATGTGAACTGTTGCTGCAACCGTGACGCACCCTCGGGTGGCCCGACTAGACCGACTCATTAGGGTTCAGAGACACATACAAGCTGGAGCAACCACGTCATCGCGCGAATGCGGGCACGCGGGGCGTAGCTCGCGGCTGCGCCCAAATTCGCCCAATGATGATGTCCGTTGGTGCGCCTACCAATCCACCCACCATAGACCTCCCAGCGGGCTCACCATGGCACATGCCGTCCGTGCAGGTCAAAACGCCTACATCGCCCTCGCGAGGCCCTTGCGGTAAGCCACTCGGCAACAGACGGCTCTGAGGGCCTCTTCGTCCGCGAGGAGACTGGAAAACGTACGCTCGGACTGTAATGATCGTACAAGCCTGACGCATGTAGAAGACGCCGACATGAGGGACCGACTGGCCCACCCGACGCAGGGCAACACGATAAACCTCGCTCGCGGGGGCGTCCGACGCTGCCCAATGACGATGGCCACGGGCTTGCACCCACGGTCCACTCCGTCATGAACCCTACAGTCGGGTTGCACGGATCCAAGCCGTTCAAGGTGCCATCCTGTGGCAAGCCAACCAGCAATGGATAGTTGGGAGGGCCTCTTCGCCGGTGAGGTGCTCGACGGGACGGGACAGGTACTCCAATATTATTTATGGGAGTAATGATATGCACAGTCGTACATATTCGACAACAAGAAAGCCATCTAAAAATCTAGGAATTCTAATACTATTGCATCTTTCTGTCGGACGTGATATGGAGGTGCAACGTTGACAACGCTACCGACGATCATGGTGGACCATGGCAGAAGGGCAGATATATATCGTGAAATCCATGAGAATTGGATTTGCCATTCGATTTCCATCACAGGCCATACTAAGCATCGACGGTCTGCCCCCGATTTCGTAACTTGCACGTGGACACCTCAAGGGCTTTTCAACACTAGTACACATGCACGTGCAACGCACGTATCATAATCTACAATAAAAACATCTATTTAAGTATATTTTCTCTTCTAGGGAGTTTATTACCGACCCATTCAAATCTGTCTTATGCTCAGTGATATGAGCGCGTGTGTAACATACAACCCAGAAACATGTCTTCATATAACATTGACGATCACATAATTCTATTATAATCTGTTACATAATTTTAAAAAAACACAACTAAACACCATTATCTCTTGAAGGTCCATTTATTGATACGATCTATGGTGCTTCATCCGATGGATGGGATATTGGTTTGAGCTTGGTTCCCTTTCGTACTTTAAAATATATATCAAAAGCTTCCTCCTCAACTTCATTTCCTTCATACTTTAAAATATGAAAAAATATGTCTTGCTCTAGTAAAGGGACATCATCAATCATACCGATGAACAAAGTTACTCTATTAAGTCATCGTTTGTTGGAGTGACAGTCGATGAAAGGATAAATGATTGTGAGATGGGCTCAACTTCGGATGATATGTTCAATGTTTTGAGGTGGGGGGAGGGGGGGGGGTCTATCAAGAATCATACAATCTTTGGTGTCTGTGTTGTTTCCGTCATCTTTCAAGTCTTGATTTCTTGTATTATCATCATTTTAACTAAAATGACAGGTAGTTTTGTTCTAAAATATGTCATATGATCCTATAAAGTAGTACTCAGAGTTAGTTAGTTTTGAAATAGTGATACGACATAATAAGTATAATGATACAGAACGAAAAATACATGTATAGGAGTATCAGACAACATATCTCCGGTGAAGTACTCCATAAAATTTATATTATTTTACAAGATGGAGTATTTCATAAAATTTACCATCCACGCACCACAAGATGACCTACATGATTATAAAGCATAAAATATATTCAGTTTTATTTAATTTTTATAGATATTTATATAAAACTTTTTAAACCATCAACTGATCATGACTATAACAGCCGTGATGATTAAAAAATGGCACCCAAAATCGAACATGCCATATAAAAAGAAAAGTATTTTTCTAGAAGATGAAAGAAAATTGGTTTGGACAACGCCACAGTCACTCACAATCCTTCTCTGGACACTGCTAGTATATACTGTAGTTGTACTAAAAAAAGTCAGTCATTCCACCGCCCCCTGTCTTTTCTCCTCCCTTCCCTAATCTTCCATGGTCGCCAGATCCCTCCCTCCACAGCCGGCGCTCCCTGTAAGGCCGCCCCTCCCCTTCGTCACCCACGCCGACGGACGTGCATGCCCCTGCTCCACCTCACTCCTTCGAATTCGGCCGTTGAAGTGCTCGAGGAGGTGGTCGAGCTTGGCATGCTCGCCGGCGACGCCGGCCCCTTACCGCACACGCCGGACTGCCGACCTCTCAGGCGGGCGGCGCACGCCGACCCCGGGAAGAGAGAAGTTCCCGTCCCCACGGAGAAGGTGTCCACGGATCCAAATCTGTAAGCAGAAAGAAAAGAACCTGATCTTGGATTTCTTCACTTGCGTTATTCAGAGTCATCCTAATCCACCATACGTTCCCTTATTCAACTGGATGACCGCAGAGACGGGGAAGGCGAGGTGGTGTTGTGCTGGTGGCCACCGGGAGCTTCAACCTTCCCACCTACACGCACAGGCATGTTTGGTAAGCCGCAGCACCTGTTAAATCTGTTTAGCAACTATGAAGTGTTGTGTTAATATTAGAACAGGCTGAGAATCAGAACAAACAGATTACATATTACCCCATCTCTTGTTTCATATGTACAGAGCTTGCGAAGGATGAGTTGCAGCAGCCAGGGTAGTCGGTGCTGGGATGTTACTGCCTTACTGGATACATGTCCCTGGTGAACCGATGCTAACAAGAAGAAGGTACTATGCTGAACTGGAAATGTGTATTTGTTTGTGTTAACACCACATTCTCATGACCGAATTCGCAATTTGGGGCTGCTCATGACCTCTTGCCGGCTCCTCACCGGATTCGCCTCTGCGAATTGGCATGTTGAAGCTCGTCTTTCGTGATGGTTGATCCATGCATAATAACCTGATTTTTCATGTTATCAGTACATGCGTACCATTGGATTTTCACTGTCATATCAGTACATGTTATCAGTCTCCGTTTAGTCCGTAGCTTTTTCTTTAAGCCACCAATAATAGTAACTGAACCGGTATCCAATACCCAGGTGCTACCAGGAGTACTAGTGAGGTATACATTAATAACACGTACATACTTTGTTGAAGTTTCCAGCCTTCTTATCTACCATGCATTTGGGGTAATTCTGCTACGAGTGACTGTTCCCCTTACAATAGAAGCACTTAGTCTTGGGTTTGGGTTCAACCTTGGGTTCCTTTACTGGAGCGGCAACTGGTTTGCCATCCATGAAGTTTCCCTTCTAGCCCTTGTCCTTCTTGAAACCAGTGGTCTTGTTAAACCATCAACACTTGATGCTCCTTCTTGATTTCTACCTTTTGCGGTCTTAAGCACCGCGAACAGCTCCGGGATCAACTCCATCCCTTGGATGTCATAGTTCATTACGAAAATCTAGTAGCTTAGTGATAGTGACTAGAGAACTCTATCAATCACTGGCTTATCTGGAAGTTTAACTCCCACTTGATTCAAGTGATTGTAGCACCCATACATTCTGAGCACATGCTCTGCTGAGCTATTCTTCTCCATCTTGTAGGCAAAGAACTTGTCAGAGGTATCATACCTCTCAATACGGGCATGAGCCTAAAATCCCAATTTCAGCTCTTGGAACATCTCATATGTTCTATGGCGTTCAAAACGTCATTGGAATCCCGATTCTAAGCCGTAAAATATGGTGCACTAAACTATCAAGTAGTCATCAGGATGTGTCTGTCAGGTATTCACAACATCCACAGACGACGTTGTAGGGGTTTGCACATCGAGCGGTGCATCAAAGACGTAAACCTTCCGTGTAGCAGTGAGGTCACTCCTCGGACTACGGACCCAGTCCGCATCATTGCTTACAATATCTTTCAACTTGGTCTTTCTCTAGGAACGTATTGAAACATGGAGCTACAACGTGAGCTATTTATCTACAACATATTTGCAAAGACAATTTAGACTATGTTCATGATAATTAAGTTCATCTAATTAAATTATTTAATGAACTCCCACTCAGATAGACATCCCTCTAGTCATCTAAGTGAAACATGACCCGAGTCAACTAGGCCGTGTCCGATCATCACGTGAGATGGACTAGTCAACATCGGTGAACATCTTCATGTTGATCGTATCTTCTATACGACTCATGCTCAACCTTTGGTCTTTCGTGTTCCGAGGCCATGTCTGTACATGCTAGGCTCGTCAAGTCAACCTAAGTGTATTGCGTGTGTAAAAATGGGCTTACACCCGTTGTATTCGAACGTTAGAATCTATCACACCCGATCATCACGTGGTGCTTTGAAACAACGAACCTTCACAATGGTGCATAGTTAGGGGGAACACTTTCTTGAAATTATTGCAAGGGATCATCTTATTTAAGCTACCGTCGTTCTAAGCAAATAAGATGTAAAACATGATAAATATCACATGCAATCAAATAGTGACATGATATGGCCAATATCATTTTGCTCATTTTGATCTCCATCTTCGGGGCTCCATGATTATCGTTGTCACCGGCATGACACCATGATATCCATCATCATGATCTCCATCATCGTATCTTTTTGAAGTTGTCTCATCATCTATTACTTCTACTACTATGGCTAACTCTTTAGCAAAGTAAAGTAATTACATGACGTTTATGTTGACACGCAGGTCATAAATAAATTAAGACAACTCTTATGGCTCCTGCCGGTTGTCATACTCATCGACATGCAAGTCGTGATTCCTATTACAAGAACATGATCAATCTCATACATCACATATATCATTCATCACATCTTTTTGGCCATATCACATCACACGGCACATGCTGTAAAAACAAGTTAGACATCTTCTAATTGTTGTTGCAAGTTTTTACGTGGCTGCTATAGGTTTCTAGTAAGAACGTTTCTTACCTACGCAAAAACCACAACGTGATACGCCAATTTCTATTTACCCTTCATAAGGACCCTTTTCATCGAATCCAATCCGACTAAAGTGGGAGAGACAGACACCCACTAGCCACCTTATGCAACTAGTGCATGTCAGTCGGTGGAACCAGTCTCACATAAGAGTACGTGTAAGGTCGGTCCGTGCCGCTTCATCCCACGATGCTGCCGAATCAAGATAATACTAGTAACGGCAAGTAAATTGACAATATCGACGCCCACAACTGCTTTGTGTTCTACTCGTGCATAGAAACTACGCATAGACTTAACTCATGATGCCACTGTTGGGGATTGTAGCAGAAATTTAAAATTTTCTACGCATCACCAAGATCAATCTATGGAGTAATCTAGTAATGAGGGGAAGGGAAGTGCATCTACATACCCTTGTAGATCTCTAAGCGGAAGCGTTACAAGAACGCGGATGAAGGAGTCGTGCTCGTAGCGATTCAGACCGCGGTTGATTCCGATCTAAGCGCCGAACCACGGCGCCTCCGCGTTCAACACACGTGCAGCCCGGTGACGTCTCCCACGCCTTGATCCAGCAAGGGAAGACGGAAAGGTTGGGGAAGACTCCGTCCAGCAGCAGCACAACGGCGTGGTGGTGGTGGAGGAGTGCGGGACTCCAGCAGAGCTTCGCCAAGCACTACGAGAGACGAGGAGGGAGAGAGGTAGGGCTGCGCCAAGAGAGAGATCAAATCGTGTGTTGGGAAGCCCCCATACCTCAAGTATATATAGAGGGAGGGGAGGGGCTGCGCCCCCTCTAGGGTTCCCACCCCAAGGGGTGCGGCAAGGCGGCCGGGGGAGGCGCACATGGGGTGGGCCTTAGGGCCCATCTGCCCTAGGGTTTGCCCCCTTCCCCTCTTGGAGGCGCCTTGGGCCTTGGTGGGTGGCGCCCCAGCCCACCTAGGGGCTGGTCCCTTCCCACTATTGGCCCATGTAGGCCTCCCGGGCCGGTGGCCCCTCCCGGTGGACCCCCGGACCCTTCCGGTGGTCCCGGTACACTACCGATGATGTCCGGAACACTTCCGGTGGCCAAAACCATACTTCAATCTTTACCTCCGAACCATTCCAGAACTCCTCGTGACGTCCGGGATCTCATCCAGGACTTCGAACAACATTCGGTAACTGCGTACATACTTTCCCTATAAACGCTAGCGTCATCGAACCTTAAGTGTGTAGACCCTACGGGTTCGGGAGTCATGTAGACATGGCCGAGACAACTCTCCGGTCAATAACCAACAACGGGATCTAGATACCCATGTTGGTTCCCACATGCTCCACGATGATCTCATCGGATGAACCACAATGTCAAGGATTCAATCAATCCCGTATACAATTTCTTTTGTCTATCGGTACGATACTTGCCCGAAATTCGATCGTCGGTATTCCGATACCTTGTTCAATCTCGTTACCCACAAGTCTCTTTACTCGTTCCGTAACACATCATCCCGTGATCAACTCCTTGGTCACATTGTGCACATTATGATGATGTCCTACCGAGTGGGCCCAGAGATACCTCTCCGTTACACGAAGTGACAAATCCCAGTCTCGATTCGTGCCAACCCAACAAACACTTTCGGAGATACCCGTAGTGCACCTTTATAGCCACCCAGTTACGTTGTGACGTTTGGCACACCCAAAGCACTCCTACGGTATCCGGGAGTTGCACAATCTCATGGTCTAAGGAAATGATACTTGACATTAGAAAAGCTTTAGCATACGAACTACACGATCTTGTGCTAGGCTTAGGATTGGGTCTTGTCCATCACATCATTCTCCTAATGATGTGATCCCGTTATCAACGACATCCAATGTCCATGGTTAGGAAACCGTAACCATCTATTAATCAATGAGCTAGTCAACTAGAGGCTTACTAGGGACATGGTGTTGTCTATGTATCCACACATGTATCTGAGTTTCCTATCAATACAATTCTAGTATGGATAATAAACGATTATCATGAATAAGGAAATATAATAATAATTAATTTGTTATTGCCTCTAGGGCATATTTCCAACACCACAAGCATTAGTCCTGCAAAAACATATATTCTAAACCGGTTCATGATAGATCAACAAAATCTTGTTGATGCTCTCACCTATTAGGATATGCACATGAAAAAAAAGATATGCCAAAGTTGCATAGTTCCAACAAACAGACATTCAAATGCACCATTTTGTACTCAGGAAGCAGGAAGTGCGACTTCTTTAGTTTTCAGAATTAGAATGGATCACGTGTACTCCAGATGTTTTCAGTTTAAATAATCATGCACATTCTCAATCATCATGTGTGCAAAAGTGGGTTTATACAGATTTATACAATTCATTGTAACATCCTGGAGCTGGATAGATGCTATATTACTTTGTAGAACGCTTGTGTTGGTGGTCATGTTGATGGAACTTGATATAGTAAAGTCACTTTCCTGTATTTACTTGATATAGTAAAGGCAATTTGAAACACAAATCCAGTTTCAGTATCCTCATATAGTCAGTATGTAAAATGAACGCCTTATAGCATTTTGTTGTGCAACTGTTTATTATTTAGAACTCTATTATCAAAAATCTAATCATGAGTAATGCTGCAAGAGTCAAAGGAAGAAGTCGAACCTGAAGAAGTCCTCAGAAGAATCACAACTGCGTGTGCCCGGCTGGTTCAGGGGACGCGACAGGCGCTGGCGCCTTGCCCCGGCGGGCGTGTGCGCGGCGGCGTGGGTGCCAGTGTAGGGCGGGCGCGGCGGTGCGGGTGCCGGGGCAGGCTCTCTCCTGGGCACTGGCGATCTTGCAGGACGGATGCCACGCTGGGAGCGGCAACAATCGGCGATGGCGATCGTGCACGGAGGTGACGGGACGGTGCAGTGCGGCGTGGTCACCGTGCAGGTAGGAGACGCTATTGGTGGGCGGCGTATGTGCCACGCGGCGAGGTCAAGGTCAAGGGCGTGAAGTTCCCTTAGCTTGCGATCTGATTTTCCGTGATTGTAGGGCACGCTGAGCTGGTTGTTAGTTTGCGATCTGATTTCCGTGATTGTAGGGACGCGCGGGGCTGGTTGTTCGACTACTACTCTCCTGGTGAAGTACGGTCAGTCATTGGTAAATGCTAAGTGCACACCGTAGAGGTATTGGATTAATGATGGCTGTTAGATTGAGACTTGTTGGCCTAATCGTGTGGTCCTGATTGGCTCGTGCGTTATTGTGGGACTAATTGCGGGGTGCGCGTAAGAAAGTTCTTATTTGATTGTTTAATAGTAGTAGAGATTTTCTACGATGATGAAGAACCGGCACACAGATTAGTCATTTTTGTTTTATCTTTGCATTGTACTATTCATTGGGTAGTGCATCTCAAAAACAAAATTTTGAATAGTGATGAGTACTACTAGGAGTACGTACTCAATTCGTTTATGCATTAATTCGTGTATTTTTTTTGAGGGAACACTAAAAATCGTGTAAAAAAAAAAACTACTGCCTCATTTTCTAACCCAATCACATCCTTCTGTTTACTTTTGTTTTAGGGATTGTCTATTTGACATTTGACTGATTTCCTATTGGATATCATTCAAATTTTCTGACCAATGTCCGGTTGACATCTGTATTGCCCAAAACCACTGATACTGTTCGTTCCCACTAAACGGGTTGGACTTAAAAAAAAGAAGACCCGGTTGTCAACTAAACCAAAAGAGCAAGAGAACCCCACGCAATCCCTCCCAGCAGCTTCCCTGGACCACACCTGACAACAAAAAGTAGAAGCAAAAGAGCAATTAAACATCTCTGTTTGAACTCGCCTCCCAAGAAACAAATAAAGTTACAGTGAGCATACACATAAATGAAAAAGAAATTACTTGAGATTGTCAAGCCCTCCATCATCACTAGAGATTTCCTGAAATAAAAGTGAAGTGAACATACACATAAATTTTAAAATGAAGAGAAATAAATCAAATTAATTAAAACTAGGGAAAAAAAGAAATAAATACCAAAGACATAGGATTAGAACCATCATCTGCAAGATCATTAGGCACAAACAGATCATTCAGAGAATCTGCACTCTCAAGAGAAGAGACTAGTGGTACATCCTTGTGAGAAACTTTCTGCATTGAACCAAACCTAAACTTACAAAGGCAAAAATCATTAGGCAAATGGAGCAGAACCAACACAAACACTATAACCAACAATCCCCAGACCTAGATCTAGAAGCTACAAAACCACAAACCAGACAACTGAATATTAAACGCATGGACAAAACATGAGACTGTAAGCCATGCATGTCATACTTTAACTACAGTTCTCAACCACACAGATTACAGTGAAAAACTCTAGGGAAATACACTGTAAGACTCTGGAGAAATACATAGTAAGTCGTACTGTAATTACAGTCCTCAAGCACACAAATTACAGTGTAATACTCTACAGAAAATACAGTGTAAAAGTCTGGTGAATTACATTGTAAGTCATACTTTAATTGCAGTCAAGCACACAAATTATAGTGTAATACTCTAGGGAAATACAGTGTAAAAGTCTGATGAATTACATTGTAAGTCATACTGAAATTACAGTCCTCAAGCACACAAATTACAGTGTAATACTCTAGGGATAAGACAGTAAAAGTCTGATGAATTACATTGTAAGTCATACTGAAATTACAGTCCTCAAACATACAAATTTACAATGTAAGTCTAGGGAAATACAATGTAAAACTCTGGTGAATTGCATTGTAAGTCATACAAAAATTGCATTGTAACCATACAAATTACAGTGTAAAACTCTAGGGAAATACACTATAATTACATGAGTGGTTGGGCTAAATTTACAAAGTAAACTACACAGTGATCTGGGAGTATGCACAGTGACTCCAGGGCATAAAAACACTGTAAATCTGGGCGAATACACTGTAAATTACATGAGTAATTGAGCTAAATTACTGTGAACATAAATAGGACAAATTACACAGTGATTCCAGGCATAATATACTGAAAAATCTGCATATACACAGTACATGAGTAATTGGGCTAAATTCCTGTGAACATACTAGGACAAATTACACAGTGATTCCGGGCATAAATACATTGAAAAATCTTGCATATCTGGGAATATACACTGGAATTAGGGGGGAAATTACACAATACTGCTAGCACAAATTACACTGTAATCGAACAATAAATAACACAGTATTTGGGAGAATGACCCAGTAATTACAGATATGGGAGAATTACACTGTAAAGCATGTTAATTACACTGTAAAAATGGCAGAATTACACTGCAAAAGGTGGGACAGTGAGGTTCTGCAAACCTATTACACAGTAGTTACACTGTAATTCTGGGGGTATGATCCACTGTACTTTTGAGCTACATTACATGTCTCGGGGGTAAAATTACACAGTAATAGAAGCATCAAATTCAGAGAGCTTCCTGGAACACATTCAGACATGCCTCATCTACCAGGGGAAAATCATAAGCAGCCACCTGCAACTACAAAAAAGCAGGCCAGATCATCCCCAACTGTCACCTAACGGCAAGGGAACAGACACCCCAAGCTAGCAGAAAACAGGAAATCACCCGCTGCAACAACCAGTACGTCTACCTCCACCATCTACAGCACAAAATAAAACAAATCTAAAAGCCTACATCCACATCTACACAGCAAAACGGAAACCCTAGAACCCGCAACTACAAAAGCTCCTACACAACGCAGGCTAGCACAAAAGGGGGTGGGCGAAATTGGGCGGATTCACCAAGAACAACAAACAGAACATCCACGAAGACGAGAACTCAGCTAGATTTGGAACTACACGACCAGAGCACAAGCGAAAACACCTGGGGCCAGCGGGGGGATTAGGGGAACCAACCTCGGCAGCCGGGGGCAAAGAGAATAGGGAGGACAAAATCAAAATCGAACGGTGGAATAGCTTGGAATCGCCTCTCTCCTTCGCCGCTCGAGCTCTCTCCCTCGGCCTTATCGAAACAGAGCGACCCAAATGAAAAGGGAGACGACACCCACTCGGAAATTCAAGCAGGACAAAAACCAATAGTACCGCGACGGGGCGGTTTCGGGTTGAGATAAAGAAAACCGAACCCGACAACAGCAAACCAAACTGAGCGAACAGAGCGCCAGCGCAAAGAAAAAAAGAAAACGAACGCGAATCTCCGCGCCAGAACGGACGGACAGAAATTTGAATGACGATGAATTGAAAAACAGCTGACTGTAAAATAGCAAATCCGTTGTTTTAACTGTTTCTTTACCGCTGGCGCAACCGAATCGACCCAATTATCTGGCCTCCCGTCGCTGGCGGCGGCAGATCAGGTGCACATGCCTCTCCTCGATCTCCTCGGTGCCATTCCCGTCCTATTTCCTACAGCCTCCACGGGTTAGCCGGCATCATCGTGGTCTTTGTCTCCCCGCCGCGTCCTGAGCTCCACCGTTGCGTCCGTCGTTGTCGCAGGCTCATCCATCACCACGAGCTCCTGGCTGTGCACATCATGTTACCATACAGCGCAGCGCATCCTACTCGCTTCTCGGCCATCATGCGTTGCTGCCATTGGGACTTCAGCCGTCGACCTCGCTGCACAACGCTCGCCCATATTGCTGACCTCGTCTGTTCGTTGGGGCTCACCGGGAGGATGTCGTAGCCTTCGTCGGGATTGCTGGGAGCTCACCGTCGTCAATGCGGCCTCCACTAACAAGTGCCCTGCCGCCCCTGTCCATGCGGATGGAAGGACATCTTCATGCTCTGCAGCCTCACCAGCGACTCCTATGTCACGGCCTTCTCCATCCCAGTTACAGGCTATGCACACCACCACGATGTCTGCCATGTGCTTGAGAGAATTTCCCACAGGAATCACAGGCTCACGCCTTTATCAGAAGCAAGCGAGAGGACGAGCAGGACCGCGAATGTGGAGGGCAGCGACCACCTCACCGGAGGGAGACTTGGTCGGTGCGGTGGGGAGGTGGCATCAAGTTAAACATTGATTGAAGATTCTGTCACGGGTTCCTCACGGAATATGACACAACTGAATATGGAGATCCTGCTGTTGAGGACGTTGAGCCACACAAAGATTCAGAAGTTTCTTGCCTCATGAATTGATGAGGACAAGCTAACTCTTTTCTTTGGCACAAGAGAACACATTCAGAAGTTCTTTGCCTCATGGATTGATGAGGACAAGAACAAACATTGACAGGGCTGGAATATCTTCACAGTTAGGAGCCAGTGATTAAACTTAACATATATGTGACGTTCTGATTTTCCAACTGCTACAAATCTGTGAAAATATACCTTTTCTGTTTACAGTAGCAATACTTGCAAGGATAAGACACGCACATCTTACTTTTTTTTTTTAAGTTTTCAGGAAGTCATGTACTAACAACCATTGTGTCAAAATGCATGCACGTTAGAGTTTATGGCACCAAAACTCTTTACTGCCCATTATCATTAGTTTGTGGACATATATTCATTTGTGATGTGCATGCTTAAAATAATGTCATGTGAATATTTGTACAGTAAACGCCAAGGCAAACCATTGTCATTATACAAGAAAAATTCTCAAGTGCTTGGTAGTCCACAAAGTCCCGTCTTCGTCCAATGGTTCTTTTTTATCAGGTATAAAACCAGCTGTTCTTTCCAAAGTTGAAGATGCAGAAGTAAGATTTCATAGAAATCTATCTAGCTCAAGTAGATGAAAGACTTTCTACAATATATTTTGGTGAGTATCTTAATATTTATTAATTGTTAATATTAAAAACAGAATTTCTCCATGCCAATATATTTTGGTGAGTATCTTAATATAGCCGGCCAGTGGGAAGGGACGCTTGCCGCCGTCGCCTTTAGCAGTTCAGCTAGATTGAGGTACGGGGATTCGTTTTCTCGAGACGAGGAGCTCGGTTGGCGTGGCTGCAGTTTGGGCTGGACTTAGTACATTGCCAAATGAAAATGGACCATCGCACAAAATAGTGCAAAAAATTAGAAATAAAATTTAATATTAAAAAACATCGCCATAAAATGATATCATTTTAAGAAATATTCTCAAAAAATTAAAAAAACACCTTCTCAAAGAAGATAAACCTGTTTTTCTAAACAACAACAAATAAAATTGATTGATAAACGTTGCATAATGGCACGTGGAACAAGTTACATTTTATTTTTGCCCGGTGCAACGCACGGACATTTGTACTAGTCAATTAATTAGTTGTTTATGCATTAATTACTACTCCCTCATTTTCTGCTTCTGTTTATGTTTACCCTTTTTTTTCGAGAATGTTTACGTTTACCCTGTACCGCTGGCGCAACCGAATCGACCGAATTATTTCGCCTTTCTCCCGAATTTCCCTCGTCTTCCTCCCTGCGCCCAGAAACAGAGTTGCCCTGGTTCGGTGCCTCGTCCAAATTCAGGTGAGCCGCCGGCCATGAATCCCCCAAAGCACCCCGTATCGACTGGTATGGGATAGCGTCACTCGTCTGGACCCCTCTCTCTCTCCCCCGCTCGCCTCCACACTGTTCTCCACCACGAGACCCACCCGAGAGCAGCTGCGCCGGCGATTCTCCTTCCACCGCCGCGAGCAGCAACGCCTGGGCCTTTTCTTAGTCGCGACCGCCCGTCATTGGCTGTCTTTCAAATAAGGAGGACAAGCGCGGCGACGGTGCGCCACCTTCCCCTGTCCCCCTGCTTTGAACCAAACAGATCACGATATCAAAGTTCAAACCCACCCCCGCCACACTCATCTTTGCTTCTCTTCCAGCTCCTTTTGATCTGATTCATTCATGCCCAACTAGTCCGTGCAGGAGGCTGATCATATCTTCAACCAACAAGGCCGGACCGCTGGGTTCAAATCTGTTGCGGAGGAGGATTCCTGATGGTATCCGAACCAACAGAGGATTGTCTAATCCGGCTCGTCCTAGTCCCCGTTTCTGTCTTGGTAAGTTACCCGAGAGCAGCTGCAAGGCCGGCCGCCTGTCTCAATAAGTAGCCTATTGACTACAAGTCCGGCCGCCGGTCTCAACAACTACTCCAGACAGCAGCTGCAACCTGCAAGGCAGGCCGCCATGGAGTCAACCTGCAACACCGTAAGTTCATACCCCTTCTGCCTTCTTGTTATTACTAGTATCAATTAAAGTAGGCCTTCTAATCTTTAGTAGATTCATTTTTATACTGTTACTACTCACCTTGCCCATGGAGAATCGTAACAAGAAGAAGATATGGCTTCTGTAGCTGTTTTGATCCTACTAGTTTATCTCTCTTTTGCAGATCATGAGAGATGAAGATAGCACCAGTGCAAGCGAAAACGATGACAGAATCAGCGCGCTACCCGACCATCTTCTACTCAAAATCCTCGAATAATGCCTTTACATGCCCACGGCAGTTCAGACCGGCGTGCTCTCCACACGATGGAGGCACCTCCCGCATCAGCTCTCTAATCTGCAAATTAATGCCGAAGACTTTCCAGGCACGGTGGACCAGATAATGACTGCGTACACTGATGCGACAAGGAGATTTCTATCTCCTCCGCCTTGTGGATGCAATCGGGTCATCAAGATCCTGCAGCTCTGCTTCTACCTAGCAGACCCTTACTTGTCCTCCATCGGTCATGCCGCCGGGGATGCTGTGAAGATCGACGTACCAGAATACCTCGAGTTTGCGGCGACCGGCCATGTTGCATGTCCAAGTGAGGCTGAACTTGTACTGTTCAGACAGTGCTTTATGTCCTTCCATGCTTGCCCCGATCCCTTCAGTTTGCTCACCAAACTGACGCTGCGGAGCCTTTCTTTTGAAGACTCAGATATCCCCAATATCCTCAACACTTGCAATAAACTTAAGCTCCTTTCCTTGAGATCCTGTCAAATGGGCCAGGACCCTGTCCTCAAGATAGATGATCCATGCTCGGAGCTCATAGGACTTGAACTTATCGACTTTGAGTGTGAACAAGTTGAACTAATCTCTGCCCCTCAACTCCTGGAATTGGTCTATGATAGTTGGTGCGGTGAAAACCCCCCAGTGTCTTTTGGCTATGTCCCCCAGCTTGTTAAATTATACTCCCTCCGTTCCGAAATAATTGTCGCTGGGGGCATCATTCCGACCAGGTGAAATAGTGTGAAAGTACAATACTACCCCCGATTTGAAATCCATCAGGAGGCGTCTTCCTCCGTCGCTCCTCCCCTACACCAGGCTTCTCCGCCGTCGCTGCTCCCTTTCGCCGGGCTCATCCGGCGTCCTTCCCCGCCGCGGTCCGCAGCTCCCTCGCCGGCCGGCCCTTCCCCGCCGCGGTCTGCAGCTCCCTCATCGGCCGCCCTTCCACGCCAAGGTCCGCAGCTCCCTCGCCGGCCGCCCTTCCCGCCGGCTGCCTGCTCCGCCACAACTTCGGATCCTTCGCTGCTGGCCACAGATCCTTCGTCGGCCGCCTCCCCCACTCCAATCAAGAGCTCAAAGTCAGCCGTTGCGCTGTCCACTTCTGCTGCTCCTCTCGTCTCTGCTCCTCTCCACTCCAACCAAGAGAATCTGCAATTGATCCAAAAAACAGGTCAATTGATGTCAATTTGATTAACTAAATCATCCAAAAGCCAGAATGATAAGTCCATATGCTACTGTTGATCCCAAGACCGGAATGACAAGTTCAGGTGTTCCTCAATTGAGGAATTTGATTAACTAAGTCATCCAAAAACCAGAATGATAAGGCCCCATGCTACTGTTGATCCCAATTTTGATGCATATCAATTGCTGTTTGAGTTCTCCAAATGAACAGGAGTACTCCTCGATTTTGATATGAAATCACCATGATACTGTAGGTCCTTAAGCCCTCCTGTCAAACAAAATAATGTACTGATCTTGAAATACTCCTGTCAAACAAAATAATGTACTCCTCTGACAGGAAGATCCTTAAGCCCTCTCTGACAGGAAGATCTTTCATTGGCACAAAAGGGGTACCGCAAAAACAAAATAAACATTTGAGCATTTCACCCTTCACGGCTAAAAGTATGTTACCTCTGATCTTTCAAAGTCTCCGGTCAGATTTCACTTTGGGCACGCCATCTGTATTACGCGTATGTCAGAAAAATATTGAATAAACAAGCATGTGAGATAACTTTGGCTCAGAGATGTGAGATAAACAAGCATGTGAGTAGAAGATCTTGAGCCTTTTAAACTACAGCAACAACAGTATACAGATAAGCAATCATTTTTATGCTCTGCTCATCATCTCCAGACAGAAAATTACTCATCGAACTAAATACTCAACTTGGTACAGGCAACTTAATTTACTTGAATTCAGGGTACAAAATAATCACAGAAATGCGCAGGCAGGATTCTATGTTCGCCACATCAAATAATCATAACTCTAAATCACAGTTAAATAATGTATGTGTATCGAACCAAAGAGGAAGTTCTCCTGAACATGCCGGTGGCCTCCTCCATCTCCTTGAGGGTGAACACCATGGAGCAGTTGCGCTTCTTCGGCGCGGGCAGCGGCAGTGGCTCCTTCACCTGCCACAGCTCGGCCGTCTTGTACACCCCTGCAGAAGAAAAAATCAGATAACCAAATTCTCATGGCATACTTTTTTTTCTTTTGGAAGTTTTCATGGCATACTTTGAAGAATGTTGCACTGAAGAAGCAGATGATCATACAGTGACAAATCACTTTGCCAACAACAAAGTGGGAATGAAATAGAGGGTTGCACTCACAAGGATTCAACTGGTCAAGTGATTTGCTTCTCCTCTCACTCCAACCACAACCCAATCTTCAGTCATCTCACTGGTGTTGCAGGTTCAGTATGATGACAGTGCTCGACCGTCTCCGTTATTGACTTGCTGATGATCTTGATTGCTTGGACCGGCAAGGCTGCTGGCAGTACCAACCGGGACCTAAACCGGAGCATAATCAAGAGTAAGCATGTCCAATTAGGCACGGTAAAGAGAATGAGAGACACAGTAAAACAGCAAAACGAAATTCAGTAAATAAAAACACTAGACATAGTCCATCAATGTGTATTTCTGAAACTGAAATGAAATAGTGAAATGTCATGTGGACAACACATTTTATTTTCTCGGCTTGATTGTATTCGTAGCAGGAGTATCAAGATTCAGTTTCAGGCTTTTGTTAGTTGGTCTTGGTCATAACATTTGAGGCTAGATATCCTACAGGTTTTATTACAGTGGTCAACAGATAAACATAGCTGGGCATCCTTTGTGCCTGCTCACTCAGAAACATAGCTGTTGGACCATCTCCGTCATTGACTCTGATGATCTTGATTGCTTGGACCGGCAAGAATTAGAGAAAGAATTCAAATCAAGTGTAGTTACAGCACATCGCAGCGGAGAGGGCTGCCGAATCGAATCGAATCACCTTGAACTTGAATTACTCCATGGCTGGCATCCGGTGTGCGACGGTTCCCCAACAATCGTGAATGAATTGTGCGTTGTGAGGTAGGCGTACTTATTGAATGGCAACAAGTTGTTCTGAAGACCAAACCAGAAGCAAAGCAAATTCACAATTAAACATTAGGGCCATAAAAAAATTGTTTTCATCATGATTTTCTTGGCTACTGAGTCCAAACAAGTCCTATACTCCTAATTGGGTATTTTGAGAAGCATCAAAGTTATCGGATTTTTTGTTGGCGGGTAATCAAACTTATTGGATTTTGGGAGAAAATTAGGCCATAACGCCCTGCCATATCTTACTGAAATCTCTATGCATGTAGAGAATGTGACCCCAATATACAAGCAACATTAGATAAACATGATTATGGAAATATCCTAATAAAATCCATCTTTTTGTCGGCACGGACTGAACAAGAGAAAGTTTGCTGCTGAGCAAACTACAATCTGCCCATGACATAAACCGCATTCTGTTTGTTTCAGAAACAGATCTGGCCAACCAAGAATTTACGGAAAGAGGAATAAAGGAACTCAAAATCATAAACAAACATAATCACTTGTTCTTATTCCTTCTCCGATACAGGAAAAAAAAGAGAAGAATCAAACAACTGGAAGAATTAAGCAGACTCTTACAACGAGTTGGAAGGGGTTGGTGGCGGTGGAGCGGGCGCGGTGGGAGCCGCCGAGCCGGCGAGCTTCGCCTCGCAGTCGAAGCACCACTGCCCGGCACTGCAGCCAGCACTCGTCGAACACTTGTCGCCTACCTGAATTCAGATATTTTTTTTCGAAAAGGGGGGACTCCCCGGCCTCTGCATCAGAACGATGCATACGGCCTACCTGAATTCAGATGCAACCCAAGGCTCAATTTTAGCAGAGACAAATATGATGGGCGAATTTGATCACAGCTCATCATACAAATTCAGATGCATCTCCGAGGAGCTTGGCGGCAGGGTGCAGGAGACGGCCGGAGCGCCGGACCAAGCACTCCTCTTCCTCCTCAGGGTCGTCGGCGACCCCGACATGTTGCGCCGCCTCGCGAGCAGCCCGGGTAGCGGCCACGGCCAGGACGAGGGCGCGCGGGTCAACAGGCCGGGGGCGCTTCTCGACAGCAGGGAAGAACAGAAGACCACTGCGCCGCCATCCTCCTCCCGCTGCTCCAGCACGGATCGAGCACCACCGCCCGTGTAAAAATATCACCTTTGACCGGATCGAGCACGACTTCTGCTCGCGTGGGCGGGAGGCGGGCGCAGCTGCTGCTGTCCGCTTGTGCTGCTTCTGGTGGTGCGCGAGGAGCGGCCGCCCGGAGGAGGGGATTGGGACGGGGATAGCTGGAAGCTCGGTGGTGGTGCGGCGGCGTCCTGGTGGCGCTGGGTGGCGTGGTCGCCGGAGGAAGAGGCGGTCTCGATGGGGTCGTCCTCATCCGGCTGCTCCAGCTCGTGGATGGGCGCCAAGGGGGGGTCGTCGGAGCTGGCGGTGGGCGGTGGTGGGTGGGGTGAGGTCGACGGATCTGGGGTGGGGAGGAGGCGAGTGGTAGCCGGGGGCCTGTCGGGGAGAGAGCGAGTGCGAGGGGCAAAAGGGGAAAGCGGAGAAATATTACAACGTGACGAAAAATGAACTGGTTATCTCCAGCGATAATTATTTCGGAACGGAGGGAGTATTTCGCTTCTCCTGCCCTATCTTGGCAGACGCCATTCACATTGAGCGAGTGCCTATCTGGTAACAAAAACCTGTCAATGCTGCATCTAAATTTCCGCACTCAAATGGTAAGTTACAGTTCCCTCCTCGTCTACATCATGTTTGTTTGTTTCAACGTGTCCCTGTTAACATCATGACATATTCCTCATATTTCTATACTTCGTTCTGCTGCAGATTTGGATTGAACCTGAAGATCCTCGACAGCTCACTCCTATATTCAGTAAACTGAGAGATGCACATCTTTACAATATCTTTGCAGAGTGCGATCTGAATTGGACTATGTTTATCCTCGAAGGTGCACCTTCCTTGGAGAACTTTTATGTAAGTCCGTTATTTCAGTTCTTCCAGTTAACCCACATCTTGGCCTGGATATAATTTGTTTGTACGATATGTTTCCATCAGCAAAAAAAAAAAATCGACATGTCTGTTTAAGTGTGTGATATCCAAATTTAAAATACCCAATAAGAGTAATGATGTACGAATAAGAGATCTCATGAATATTACAGTAATGATGTACAATCTTGTTTGGATGCTGCATAGCGTTTTTTCACAGATAATGTCCATGCACGACGCATATTTTTTCCTGTGAGGTATAATCTCATGTTGGATTTCTCCAAGTCCCTAGGGAATCCTGTGTCAACTACCCCTCTCGCTACCCATGACCAGCATCTAGACAAATAATTGGATGATGGAAATAGTTCAAGAACAATGAAGAGACAATAACGATGGATAATGTCAATGAGTAGTAGTCTCATATAAGAATAAAAGACCCTGGCAGCTGTAATTTTGTTTTAGCATTTTAGCTGTTTATATATGGCCAAGTATATTTTTCTATGTGGGCAAATTATGATGCATGCACCGCATACGTTTCTGTTTTACTTTGAAGTTGACTATTGTGTGCTGATCTGTGCATTTCAAAATGTATGTCTTGTATTTTATTTGAAAAAATATATAAAAATTGTGTAATTCTCGTTTAGTTCATGCTGAGCCACATGCTGGGACTGCTCATTTTCTATCAGCATCACTCATGCTCGCTTTGTTATTTTTTCTTGATTTTTGTTTCATAGTTATTTTGCATGGTGACGCGAGCCTGGTATTGTACATCCCATCTGGTCAAAGGTATTTGAACACCGCCTAATGTGCATGATCCCCAAGCCTTCAAAATTGATGTAAGGTGCATTAGTTAGTACTAGCAAAAAGGCTCATGTGTTGCTCCAGGTACAAAATAAATAAGGACATGGCTAGCGGGCGCCCGAGCACTCACTGGTAGGAACTAGCGCTCATCCAAATATGGAAAAAAGTAGCTGACGCGCACGACCACAGTTTACTAAAAAAGAAATTATGTCCTCGCGTGCATTTATTTGGGGATCCAAAAAGTTTAAAAAACTGTAACTTCTGATTTAAGTGTCGAAATTCAATTTTCTTTTCACAGCTGGCTTTCTCGCGACGAGTTCTTCGAAACTAAATCTCATATAGATAGGTTTCGTCGAATTTTTTCGAGGCAACTTTGGATACGACGGAGGCAACTTTAGTGCTATAGAAAAGCAACTTCTTTTTTCCCAGTAGGACCGCCTATTAGGTTGGTTTGTGTAAAAAAAACTACACACAACATGATGCACCTTTTACATATGGAAAAGTCTAAGCTCACCATCGATGGGGCTATTGGAGGCGAAACAAGGACAATAAATTTTCGATCGTTATGCACTTGAGTATCACCTAAAAAAAGCAATTTTTGGGGTGTTTTCGTGCAATTTGAGTGCATTCAACAAGCAACTCATGTGTGTTTCCTATTGGTTGGTTTGTGTAAAATGAGAAAATCAAGAAAATGTGTGCAAGTCCAACTCATCTTGTGTGTGTATGCAACTATATACGTCTGCATATAGCAATTGTTCTAGCAAACTCTAAGCAACTGCCCCCCTAGCAGAAATCCACACAACTGTTCTAGCGGTGAAATTCGGATGGCTCCCGCTCCCGCTCCCCCCTCCTCCACCTCGCCGGAGGAGGGCCAATCACCAGCCTCCCAAAAAACCCCGGACGCCTTCTCGGCGGAGCCAACGCTAGCCATCAGTCCTCTAGACGAGCTCCTCCCCACAATAGCTCCTCCACCTTCGCCATTCTTCGACCCGCCTTATGTGAAAGCCGGGCAGGTTGCACTCCGCTGCTTCTTGGGCTGTGGCAATGCCATGGGCTTGGAGTTCGAGGATGATGCTTCATACTATCTCCGCCTCGACATCACCACCCCAGCCATCCACCTCGCTTCACCGCTCTACATCGTCTTCCACTACTCCAACCGCCCCCTTGATGCCACTATCGTCGCCGCCCTGCTTCAGGCCATTCTTGGCGGTGCTGCTACTGATTTCTTCGTTGCTCAATGCTCTCCCCTCGTTTATTGTTTCCATGTTGCTTCTGCGCGTATAGCCAAGATCATCCTCGCCCAAACCACACTCCGCTTCCGCGCATACTCCTTCTCTTTTGTGAGAACCCTGCCTCCGATCCTTCCTTCTCCGCCCCCACACTGCCACATGCATGCCGCTGGCTCAACTGCTTCAAATTCTAGAGGATCTGGGACTCCACTTTGAAAGCGTAGCATGGGCACAATGTCACTCGCTTGTCTCCCAGCGTCCACCAAATCAGTCGCATGGATGCCGCATGTATGCGCGCGTCATACAGTTCCCTTTCACCCTTGATGCCGCCACGATGGGTCTCATCCTCGCTTGTCTTTTCGGTGGCATCCACCACCAATTCAACGTCACGGACGACGGAGACTCCTGCTTCTCCTTCACTGTGGCTTCGCCTGACGTTGTCGCGCTCATCGCCTCTATGGGTGATTTCCGCAAGCTGGGCATTCTGCTCTGCTTCCCTTGGCCTGCGCCTACGGGGAGTGATGCATGCTCACCATCGGAGTCGGCCTCGCCGTCGTCTTACGGGCCTACGTCCTCCTCGCCGCCGGAAGTCGATCCTGCTCTGCTGCCACCTGCGTCCACAACTATTGTTCTTTCTAAGGAGCGTCGTCAACGGCCTGGTATAAGTTTTTTCTACCGTATGCTTAATGTTATCCGCTCCTGCCAGCTTACACCACATGCAAATTACACTAAGCACACACATTTGTTTTGGGTTACCTTCCTACCAATTACGGTTAGACCTAATGAACTAGTAGTAGAATCTGCCCTAAACCACTACTTTTTGGTCAAACAAGATTTTCTAGCAGTCAAAGTTCATGAGCATGTGTATAAGTCTGTCGTCTTCTCCCGATCAATTAAAATTCAAATCCTCAATCTTGGGTCCATAGGTTTTGAAGGGTTTCGGATCTTCCTCTTTGACCAGCTCGAACAAGCCGTTGCTCACTGCAGTCGGTTTTTCCATCATTACACCAAGTTTTCTTACCCTACCTTGCCCCCTAGATCAGACTCCATTCTTGGCCCCTTTGAGCATCAGCATCTTCAGACCCGCACGACTCTGCAGCCCAACGCAGTCGCATGATTGCAGCATGTCCGCCCTGCTACGCATGCAACGCTGACCCACCCCATGCATCATGATGGCGGTGCGGCGCCCCCTGCCCCACCAAATCTATCAAAAGACCCGTACGCTGCATCTGGTTCGGCGCATGCGGATGGAGCTGGCACGAGCCCCCAGAACCCCCTCTCTGTCTCTCTGTCCGTGCCAATTTTGGACGAACCGCTTGTCCGCCCCGCGTCTAATCCGGGAACGGCTGCGCCGCCCCCTGTCACCCTGCGTGCGCCCCCGATGAACGTATCTGCAGCGAATCTCACGTTGGGAACTGACAAAGCAACGAGTCCGCACGCCTGCCCGTCGCCACAGACCCCTCTCGCTACCCATGACCAGCATCTAGACCTCATGATCAAGCCTAATCCCTCCACCCAGACTACGACGGCTGCTCGGCCGCCACGCCCCTGCCCGTCGCCCCCTCGCTCTCTGTCACACGTAATGGGTCTAGCCGTCCTGACGGCGGATATGTCACTCGTGCAGTCCAACCACAATCCGACGAGCTCGTACAGAGATGCCCTTCTCTCATCCCCCCTCGACCACAGCCACCCGCACCCTCTCCCCCCTATATGACCCCTCGATGCCTCCCCATTCCGCATCGACGCTCTCACACTTGTCCACCAACACAAAGAAAGCAGCGCTGCTTCCGCTGCCTAGCTGTAAATCACCTCGTCGAATCTTGTCGTGACCCAGTCCGCTGTGCTCGCTGTTGGAGGAACGGTCACCGTAGACGTGACTGCAGGTACAGGGGCATCTGGCCTATCTTCCCTCCCCTCCCCGACGCTTTCCATTCTCAACCTAACCCAGCCTTTTGCACTCGCAGCATGGACTCCGCCGGCTCCTCATCGACGGCAGCTCGCGCGTCCCACACACTCATGATCGGTGACATCCCCATCATGCTCTCCGAACCCTTCCCCGCTCTCTGCGTCCCCTCACCATTCATCCTCCACGGCACTCCGGTCGGCTCCGCACCACGAGCCCTCGCCACTTCCCTCTCCTCCACCATCATCTGCACCTCCACCCACGCCTACCTCACTCCCATCAGCTTTCAACCACACACACTCTCCCTCCTTCGACACACATGAGCTGAGGGATCGGCTCGCCGACGTTTTCCTCGCCTCACAATACACCAGAGCCTCATCTCACGTCTCCGAGACAGACACGGAGGACGATCTGCCCCGTCCGGCCCATGAGGCCGGGCTGCTGCCTCCCTATGGAGACATGCCACTAGTCGCAGCTCCTCCTTGTCTCGTTCACTGCCCATGACGCTTTGCTTTCGTCCACCTTCGCACCCCAGTCCCCAACCCCACTCCCCTCATCCATTGAGCCATCCAGCATACTTGCGGCAATCCCCACATTTATCATGGGCGGCTCTTGGATCGGGATCGCCTGCCTCACCTTCCACACACCGGCTGCACGCAATGACGTGATCAGCCACAACCCAATCGAGTACGAGGGAAACTCTTATCACTATAGAGCCGGTCGAGCACGTCGACCGCTCCATTGCCATATACACTGACCTTGCAGAGGTCAAAGTCTCTGAGTTTCCACATGAGCTATGGCATGAGGATGGCGTACGCTTCGCCCTGACTTTCCTTGGCGACGTGTGTGCCACGACGACTTCTGCCTCCATGGTATCGACTACACGTCGGTCCGTGCCCTCGTTCTCCTCCAATCTGGCAAGCTAGCCCCTCCAGGCATTTTCATTCAGCTCCCACCCATAAACGAGATTAAGATGGCCAAAGTTGTAGAGGTCTCCCGTTGGCACCACCGTGAAGGTGCTAATCCGTTCAGTGATGGTTCGTCTGACGGTGACTCTGCACCTCTCTCTCAGCGGGACTCTCCACGACCGCTCTCCCCTGCTCACCTTGCTCATGTCGTCTCCGTGGTACGTGCGAGGCGGCGTGCCGATCCCACCTACGGTGGCACTAGGCCGGTCGCCCCCTGCCCCTATTGCATCTCTTGAATCCGACACAAACCAGTCAGCTCTGGCCTCACCTTTCACCCTCCAGGGATCTCGGCGCCAGGCTCTCATCATTTTCGATGACGATTCGGCCGCCTCGGATGGCATGCATGCACCGCTCCTACATGCCGCTTCAGACTCGCTAGATGTGGTGCATGCACTCCCTTCCGACACGCATGCCCCACCTGTCATACGCCCGGTTGCCCAGGTGGGTTCCGTGCTGCCGCCTCGCCCGTGCACTGACCTTCCTGCCGCTCCACTGGCCACGGGGCCGCTGGTTCAGTCCAGCGCCTCTGCGTTCTCTGCGGTCCTCTCTCCTGCAAACGCACCTGCTGCGCCTCCTTCCTTCACTTTCACCGCGAGCGAGTCCTCCCATGCTACTGGTAACCACTCTACCCCCTCCATGCTCGATCAATCTAATCCCTTCCCTCTGCCTCTCTGACACTGACTGATGTAGCCTTGGACGCAGCCCTCCCCCTGCAGGATCTGGACACCCACGAGTGCATCATTCGCAAGGCGCGCCGCAAGTCAGAGCGCGATCAGTCCATCTCCAAGGACAAGCTGCGGCGGAGTGCGCGGTTGGCTAGCAAGCAAGCCTCCTACTCCCCCATGCTTGCTAAAGCCGTCAAGGCCAAGGCTGCTCGCCTCTCCACTACGGATGTCGACACGGCCATTGGCTGTGCTATCCAGGCGGCACACCTCCACGAGCCCGACGCCCCTCCTGCTTCTTTCGAGGACCTTGCTGCCATTGCTCTGCTCTATGGCGCGGACGACGAGCAGCTGGATGCCATCCTTGGTTCTGAGGATGCTGCCTCTGGTGACGACGCCTCTCCATGATCATCTCCCCTCGCCCCCTGGAGTTTCGGCGTGATCCCTGCCTCGCCTAGCTCTACTGCATAACGCTGCTAGATCGATGTTCTTTTGGTTACCGCATCCTATGTCACATGTACCAATGTTACTTCTGGCCTCAGCTGTAGGTTTTGAGACTCTATGTCAGTTGTGCCCCGCTTCTACCTGCTGGTGTTCCAATGTTTTTAATGAGTAATGACGCCTTCCTAATTTGCTCCTAGAATGTACGAGGACTTGGTGATAACGAAAAGTTCTCTGACATGCTATCCGAACTAATCGCAACTAAACCACACATTACACTCTTGCAAGAATCAAAAATCGACTCTTTCTCTGACAGTAAAACAAAATCCTTCCTACCACGTTAGGCTGACCAGGTCTTCTCCTTGCCAGCTGTCGGAACAGCGGGTAGCACCAGCTCGGCTGTCAACTCTGCGTCCTTCCAAGTAGTGTCTGCTACCTCTTCAGCACTGCGTTGGATATCCTTGAAGAGGAAAGGATGCATCAAAGTAGCGTAAGTATTTCCCTCAGTTTTTGAGAACCAAGGTATCAATCCAGTTGGAGGCCACGCACGAGTCCCTCGTACCTGCACAAAACAAATAACTCCTCGCAACCAATGCGATAAGGGGTTGTCAATCCCTTCACGGTCACTTACGAGAGTGAGATCTGATATATATGATAGGATACTATTTTTGGTATTTTTGTGATAAAGATGCAAAGTAAAATAAAAACAAAGTAAAAAAGCAAAGGAAGATTAATATGATGAAGATAGACCCGGGGGCCATAGGTTTCACTAGTGGCTTCTCTCAAGAGTATAAGTATTTTACGGTGGGTGAACGAATTACTGTTGAGCAATTGACAGAATTGAGCATAGTTATGAGAATATCTAGGTATGATCATGTATATAGGCATCACGTCCGAGACAAGTAGACCGACTCCTGCCTGCATCTACTACTATTACTCCACTCATCGACCGCTATCCAGCATGCATCTAGAGTATTAAGTTCATGAAAATAGAGTAACGCCTTAAGCAAGATGACATGATGTAGAGGGATAAATTCATGCAATATGATAAAAACCCCATCTTGTTATCCTTGATGGCAACAATACAATACATGCCTTGCTGCCCCTACTGTCACTGGGAAAGGACACCGCAAGATTGAACCCAAAGCTAAGCACTTCTCCCATTGCAAGAAAGATCAATCTAGTAGGCCAAACCAAATTGATAATTCGAAGAGACTTGCAAAGATAACCAATCATACATAAAAGAATTCAGAGAAGATTTAAATATTGTTCATAGATAATCTTGATCATAAACCCATAATTCATCGATCTCAACAAACACACCGCAAAAAGAAGATTACATCGAATAGATCTCCACAAGAGAGGGGGAGAACATTGTGTTGAGATCCAAAAAAAGAGAAGAAGCCATCTAGCTAATAACTATGGACCCGAAGGTCTGAGGTAAACTACTCACACTTCATCGGAGAGGCTATGGTGTTGATGTAGAAGCCCTCCGTGATGGATGCCCCCTTCGGCGGAGCTCCGGAACAGGCCCCAATATGGGATGGATACAGAAGGTTGCGGCAGTGGAATTAGGTTTTTGGCTCCGTATCTGATCGTTTGGGGGTACGTAGGTATATATAGGAGGAAGGAGTACGTCGGTGGAGCAACAGGGGGCCCATGAGGGTGGAGGGCGCGCCTGGGGGGGAGGGGTTAGGCGCGCCCCCTACCTCGTGGCTTCCTCCTTTATTTCTTGACGTAGGGTCCAAGTCTCCTGGATCATGTTCGTTCCGAAAATCACGTTCCCAAAGGTTTCGTTCCGTTCGGACTCCGTTTGATATTCCTTTTCTGCGAAACTCTGAAATAGGCAAAAAACATCAATTCTGGGCTGGGCCTCCGGTTAATAGGTTAGTCCCAAAAATAATATAAAAGTGAATAAGAAAGCCCAATAATGTCCAAAACAGTAGATAATATAGCATGGAGCAATAAAAAATTATAGATATGTTGGAGACGTATCAAGCATCCCCAAGCTTAATTCCTGCTCGTCCTCGAGTAGGTAAATGATAAAAAAGATAATTTTGATGCAGAGTGCTATTTGGCATAATTTTAATGTAATTCTTCTTAATTGTGGTATGAATATTCAGATCCAAAAGATTCAAGATAAAAGTTCATATTGACCTAAAAATAATAATACTCAAGCATACTAACTAAGCAATTATGTCTTCTCAAAACAACATGGCCAAAGAAAGTTCATCCCTACAAAATCATATAGTTTAGTCATGCTCCATTTTCGTCACACAAGAATGCTCTCATCATGCACAACCCCGACGACAAGCCAAGCGATTGTTTCATACTTTAGTAATCTCAAACCTATAAACTTTCACGCAATATATGAGCGCGAGCCATGGACATAGCACTATGGGTGGAATAGAATATGATGATGTGGGTTATATGGAGAAGACAAAAAAGGAGAAAGTCTCACATCAATGAGGCTAATCAATGGGCTATGGACATGCCCATCGATTGATGTTAATGCAAGGAGTAGGGATTTCCATGCAACGGATGCACTAGAGATATAAATGTATGAAAGCTCAACAAAAGAAACTAAGTGGGTGTGCATCCAACTTGCTTGCTCACGAAGACCTAGGGCACTTGAGGATGCCCATTTTTGGAATATACAAGCCAAGTTCTATAATGAAAAATTCCCACTAGTATATGAAAGTGACAAAACAAAAGACTCTCTATCATGAAGATTATGGTGCTACTTTGAAGCACAAGTGTGGCAAATGATAGTAGCATTGTCCCTTCTCTCTTTTTCTCTTTTTTTAATTCCTCACTTGGGACAATGCTCTAGAAAATGATGACCATCACACTTCTATTTATTTACAACTCAATGATTACAACTCGATGCTAGAACAAAAGATGACTCTATATGAATGCCTCCGGCGGTGTACCGGGATAGGCAATGAACCAAGAGTGACATGTATGAAGGAATTATGAATGGTGGCTTTGCCACAAATACTATGTCAACTACATGATCATGCTAAGCAATATGACAATGATGAATGTGTCATGATAAAAGGAATGGTGGAAGGTTGCATGGCAATATATCTCGAAATGGCTATGGAAATGCCATAATAGGTAGGTATAGTGGCTATTTTGAGGAAGATATAAGGAGGTTTATGTGTGAAAGATCGTATCATATCACGGGGTTTGGATGCACCGGCGAAGTTTGCACCAACTCTCAATGTGAGCAAGGGCAATGCATGGTACCGAAGAGGCTAGCAATGATGGAAGGGTGAGAGTGCGTATAATCCATGGACTCAACATTAGTCATAAAGAACTCACATACTTATTGCAAAAATCTACAAGTCATCAAAAATCAAGCACTACAAGCATGCTCCTAGGGGGATAGATTGGTAGGAAAAGACCATCGCTCGTCCCCGGCCGCCACTCATAAGGAGGACAATCAAAGAACACCTCATGTTTCAAATTTGTTACATAACGTTTACCATACGTGCATGCTACGGGACTTGCAAACTTCAACACAAGCATTTCTCAAATTCACAACTACTCAACTAGCACGACTTTGACATTATTACCTCCATATCTCAAAACAATCATCAAGCATCAAACTTCTCTTAGTATTCAAAACACTCATAAGATTTTTTTTACTAATCTTGAATACCTAGCATAATAGGATTATTTAAGCAAATTACCATGCTATTTAAGACTCTCAAAATAATCTAAGTGAAGCATGAGAGATCAATAGTTTCTATAAAACAAAACCACCACCATGCTCTAAAAGATATAAGTGAAGTACTAGAGCAAAACTATATAACTCAAAAGATATAAGTGAAGCACATAGAGTATTCTAACAAATTCCAAATCATGTATGGCTCTCTCAAAAGGTGTGTACAGCAAGGATGATTGTGGTAAACTAAAAATAAAAAACTCAAATCATACAAGACGCTCCAAGCAAAACACATATCATGTGGTGAATAAAAATATAGCTCCAAGTAAAGTTACCGATGGAAGTAGACGAAAGAGGGGATGCCTTCCGGGGCATCCCCAAGCTTTGGCTTTTAGGTGTCCTTAGATTATCTTGGGGGTGCCATGGGCATCCCCAAGCTTATGCTCTTTCCACTCCTTGTTCCATAATCCATCAAATCTTTACCCAAAACTTGAAAACTTCACAACACAAAACTTAAAGTAGAAAATCTCGTGAGTTCCGTTAGCGAAAGAAAACAAAAGATCATTCAAGGTACTGTAATAAAATCATTCTGTATTTATATTGGTGTTAAACCTACTGTATTACAACTTCTCTATGGTTTATAAACTATTTTACTAGCCATAGATTCATCAAAATAAGCAAACAACACACGAAAAACAGAATCTGTCAAAAACAGAACAGTCTGTAGTAATCTGTAACTAGAGAAAGATCTGGAACCCCAAAAATTCTAATATAAATTTCTGGACGTGAGGAATTTATCTATTAATCATCTGCAAAAATAATTAACTAAATAACACTTTCCAAATAAAAATGGCAACAGTTCTCGTGAGCGCTAAAGTTTCTGTTTTTTTACAGCAAGATATCAAGACTTTCCCCAAGTCTTCCCAACGGTTCTACTTGGCACAAACACTAATTAAGCACAAAAAACACAACCAAAACAGAGGCTAGGTAAATTATTTATTACTAAACAGGAGCAAAAAGCAAGGAATAAAAATAAAATTGGGTTGCCTCCCAACAAGCGCTATCGTTTAACGCCCCTAGCTAGGCATAAAAAGCAAGGATATATCTAGGTATTGCCATCTTTGGTAGGCAATCCATAAGTGGTTCTCATAATAGATTCATAAGGTAATTTAATTTTCTTTCTAGGAAAGTGTTCCATGCCTTTCCTTAACGAAAATTGGAATCTAATATTTCCTTCCTTCGAATTCATATCAATAATTGCACCAATCGTTCTAAGGAAAGTTCTACCAAGGATAATAGGACATGAAGAATTGCAATCTATGTCAAGAACAATAAAATCTACGGGCACATAATTCCTATTTGCGACAATAAGAACATCATTGATTCTTCCCATTGGTTTCTTAATAGTGGAATCCGCAAGGTGCAAGTTTAAAGAGCAATCATCAAAATCACGGAAACCTAACAAATCACACAAAGTCTTTGGAATCGTGGAAACACTAGCACCAAAATCACATAAAGCATAGAACTTATGATCTTTAATCTTAATTTTAATAGTTGGTTCCCACTCATCATAAAGTTTTCTGGGGATAGAAACTTCCAAATCAAGTCTTTCTTCATAAGATTGCATCAAGGCATCAACGATATGTTTAGTAAACGCTTTATTTTGACTATAAGCATGAGGAGAATTTAGCACGAATTGCAACAAGGAAATACAATCAATCAAAGAGCAATTTTCATAATTAAATTCCTTGAATCCAAAATAGTGGGTTTAGCAACATCTATGGTTTTAATTTCTTCAATCCCACTTTCATCAAATTTAGCATCAAGATCTAAAAACTCTAAATTTTTGGAAAGCCTTCTAGGTAAAGGTGGATCATATTCAGTCCCATCATTATCAAGATTCATATTGCAAAACAAAGATTTAATAGGGGATACATCAATAACTTTTAGATCTTCATCTTTATTTTCATAAAAATCCGGTTTAGCGGCCATCCTATTAACTAAGGTAGCCTGCTTATCCGAAATTTTAGCAGTCAATTTCTCAAGATGAGCAATTTGGGATTTTAAACCATCAAATTCTTTAGACATATCATCGAGCTCTTTATTCATAAAACATAAAACTTTTCTGTTCCTTAAGCTCATTTCTGAAGAAATTATTATGCTCAAATTGCAAAATCATAAAACTCCTGACATTGCTTTCGATCTCTTATAACCTTTTAAGGTGAAGATCACCAAATCTAGGTAGAGCCATTGTGACAAACAAGCAATCCAACACACAAGTAAACAAAAAGCAAGCGGACAAAAAGAGGCAAATAGAGAAAGAGAGGGAGGATAGAGAGAGAGGGCGAATAAAACGGCAAGGGTGAAGTGGGGGAGAGGAAAACGAGAGGCAAATGGCAAATAATGTAATGCGGGAGATAAGGGTTGTGATGGGTACTTGGTATGTTGACTATTGTGTAGACTCCTCGGCAACGGCGCCAGAAATGGCTCGTTGTCGCTAGTTAAATCTTGACTTGCGCGAACCTCTCCGGCAACGACACAAGAAATATTCTTGCTACCTCTTGAGCACTGCGTTGGATTTCCTTGAAGAGGAAAGGATGATGCAGCAAAGTAGCAAAAGTATTTCCCTCAGTTTTTGAGAACCAAGGTATCAATCCAGTAGGAGGCCACACGCGAGTCCCTCGTACCTGCACAAAACAAATAACTCCTCGCAACCAACGCGATAAGGGGTTGTCAATCCCTTCACGGTCACTTACGAGAGTGAGATCTGATAGATATGATAGGATATTTTTTTTGGTATTTTTGTGATAAAGATGCAAAGTAAAATAAAAGCAAAGTAAAAAGCAAAGGAAGATTAATATGATGAAGATAGACCCGGGGGCCATAGGTTTCACTAGTGGCTTCTCTCAGGAGCATAAGTATTTTACGGTGGGTGTACGAATTACTGTTGAGCAATTGACAGAATTGAGCATAGTTATGAGAATATCTAGGTATGATCATGTATATGGGCATCACGTCCAAGACAAGTAGACCGACTCCTGCCTGCATCTACTACTATTACTCCACTCATCGACCGCTATCCAGCATGCATCTAGAGTATTAAGTTCATGAAAACAGAGTAACGCCTTAAGCAAGATGACATGATGTAGAGGGATAAATTCATGCAATATGATAAAAACCCCATCTTGTTATCCTCGATGGCAACAATACAATACGTGCCTTGCTGCCCCTACTGTCACTGGGAAAGGACACCGCAAGATTGAACCCAAAGCTAAGCACTTCTCCCATTGCAAGAAAGATCAATCTAGTAGGCCAAACCAAACTGATAATTCGAAGAGACTTGCAAAGATAACCAATCATACATAAAAGAATTCAGAGAAGATTCAAATATTGTTCATAGATAATCTTGATCATAAACCCACAATTCATCAGTCTCAACAAACACACCGCAAAAAGAAGATTACATCGAATAGATCTCCACAAGAGAGGGGGAGAACATTGTATTGAGATCCAAAAAGAGAGAAGAAGCCATCTAGCTAATAACTATGGACCCGAAGGTCTGAGGTAAACTACTCACACTTCATCGGAGAGGCTATGGTGTTAATGTAGAAGCCCTCCATGATGGATGCCCCCTCCGGCGGAGCTCCGGAACAGGCCCCAAGATGGGATCTCGTGGATACAGAAGGTTGCGGCGGTGGAATTAGGTTTTTGGCTCCGTATCTGATCGTTTGGGGGTACGTAGGTATATATAGGAGGAAGGAGTACGTCAGTGGAGCAACAGGGGGCCCACAAGGGTGGAGGGCGTGCCGGGGGGGGGGGGGGTAGGCGCGCCCCCTACCTCGTGGCTTCCTCCTTTATTTCTTGACATAGGGTCCAAGTCTCCTGGATCATGTTCGTTCCGAAAATCACGTTCCTGAAGGTTTCATTCCGTTTGGACTCCGTTTGATATTCTTTTTCTGCGAAACTCTGAAATAGGCAAAAAACAGCAATTCTGGGTTGGGCCTCTGGTTAATAGGTTAGTCCCAAAAATAATATAAAAGTGGATAATAAAGCCCAATAATGTCCAAAACAGTAGATAATATAGCATGGAGCAATCAAAAATTATAGATACGTTGGAGACGTATCAGTGTCCTTCTCTCATTTAACCTTCTCATCCACACTAATCCTACAATCAACCGCGTGCGCCCACCACATTTCCATCACTAACATCTACGCCCCCTCCTCGCGCTCTCTAAAGTTGGCATTCTGAGAAGAGCTCGTCTCAATTGCACAACCCAATGACACCCCTTGGCTCATCGCCGGTGACTTCAACCTTATCCGCTTTCCTTCCGAAAAATAACACCGCCTTCCGCCCCCACCGAAGCCAACGCGTTCAACCAAACTTTAGATAACCTAGCGCTTATCGAATTGCCTTTACTTGTAACGCCCTCGATGCGGCTATATCTCCTACGTGTCGAAGCACGACTTAGAGGCATAACCGCATTGAAAGCAATGTCGCAAGTAAGGTAATCTTCACAACAACCCATGTAAATAGATAAAAGGGGAAAAGTTACATAGTTGGCTTACACTCGCCACGTCACACAAATACATGAATAACATTACAATCATCCAATACACTCATGGTCCGACTACGGTACCAAAATAAAGATCAACCCCCACATGCGACACGGTCCCCGATCGCCCCAACTGGGCACCACTACTGATCATCTGGGAAAGACACATAGTAACGACGAGAGTCTTCATCGAACTCCCACTTGAGCTCAAGCACATCGTCTGGAGCGGTATCATCGGTCCCTGCATCTGGTTTGGAAGTAAACTGTGAGTCACGGGGACTCAGCAATCTCGCACCCTCGCGATCAAGACTATTTAAGCTTATAGGTAAGGCAAGGTATGATGTGGAACTGCAGCAAGCGACTAGCATATATGGTGGCTAACCTATTCGCAAAAGAGAGCGAGAAGAGAAGACAAAGCACGGACGAAGAACTATGATCAAGAAGTGATCCTAGAACAACCTACGTCAAGCATTACTCCAACACCGTGTTCACTTCCCGGACTCCGCCGAGAAGAGACCATCACGGTTACACATGTGGTTGATTCATTTTAATTTTGTTAAGTTTCATGTTATCAACAACCGGACATTAACAAGTTCCCATCTGCCCATAACCGCGGGCACAACTTTCGAAAGTTCAAATCCCTGCAGGGGAGTCCCAACTTAGCCCATCACAAGCTCTCAGGGTCAACGCAGGATATTCCTTCTCCCGAGACATTCCGATCAGACTCGGCATCCCGGTTTTACAAGACATCCTCGACAATGGTAAAACAAGTCCAACAACACCGCCCGAATGTGCCGACAAATCCCGATAGGAGCTGCACAAATCTCGTTCTTAGGGAACACTCAGATGAGCTCTCCATACAACTAAAACCAAACCTCGAGTTTCCCTGAGGGGGCGCTGCACAGGGCTCTAG
>NC_041384.1:13008140-13040845 GCF_002162155.2 Triticum dicoccoides | reverse complement strand
AAAGATGACCCTTGGGCTCCGGAAACCCAAGGGAAAAAGAGGCTAGGTGGCAAATGGTAAAACCAAGGTTGGGCATTGCTGGAGGAGTTTTATTCAAGGCAAACTGTCAAGGGGTTCCCATTATAACCCAACCGCGTAAGGAACGCAAAATCCGGGAACATAACACCGATATGACGGAAACTAGGGTGGCAAGAGTGGAACAAAACACTAGGAAAAAGGCCGAGCCTTCCACCCTTTACCAAGTATATAGGTGCATTAAGATAAACAAGATAATATGGTGATATCCCAACAATAAACAATGTTCCAACAAGGAACGATCTCCAATCTTCACCTGCAACTAGCAACGCTATAAGAGGGGCTGAGCAAAGCGGCAACATAGCCAATCAACGATTTGCTAGGACATGGTGGGTTAGAGGTTTGACATGGCAATTTGGGAGGCATGATAAGCAAGTGGTAGGCATCATAGCATAGGCATAGCAAAAGAGCGAGCATCTAGCAAGCAAAGATAGAAGTGATTTCGAGGGTATGATCATCTTGCCTACGAAGTTGTCAGAGTTGACTTGATCCTCATAAGCGAACTCAACGGGCTCCTCGTTCACGAACTCGTCTCCCGGCTCTACCCAAACAAGAACAACAAGCAAAACGGAACACAATCAACCACGCGCAATGCTCGAACAACATGATGCAAACATGGTATGACATGCGAGATGCGGTATGTGATGCATATGCAAGATTTGACAAGGAATGATTGAACCTGGCCTCAACTTGTAAATCCAAGAGTGCCACTGGAAAGGTGAGGTGATTTCGGTTGAAATCGATATAAAGATCACCGGAATCGGATGCACGGTTTGGAAATGGCAAGCAAAACAAATATGGCACCGGTCTGCGATAATCAGCAAGTGACCAACTAAATGCATCAAGATAAATAAGCTACATGACTCAAACATGACAACAAAATACATGGAAGGGATCCATTCATGATGCTTGACAAAAGATGAACACTGAGCTACGGCTAATTCATCCATTAACAGGTTCAAACAAGCATGGCAAAAGTGCAAATGATAACAGGTTTCAGACTTGGTGAAATTAACACAAGTCTGGAATTTATCATCAGGAAGCACACTTTAGAGCATGAAAATTACAAGCTAGAGGAACTTAACATGGCAAAGCAAGGCATGGCATTAATCTACTCAAAGCACTTAACAAAAGTCCCTTAGTGACCTTGAGCCAAAAGGGATCAGAAAATACAATTGCAAGCATGTGAACATGGCAAAAACATAAACAGATCTCAGACTTAGTGAAAAACTGGAGCATGCAAATCAGTTAAAGAGTAGGCATGTTTACGAGCTCGATGCACTCAGTACAGAGCATAGCATGACAAACTAAGCATACACCCATCAAGAATACATGACATAGGAGTTAGAGATGGCAAGAACAACAACATAGCATGCACGGATCAATAACAACATCCTCGGCAAAATCGCTAACATGTCAACAATCTGCCAGGATTCACGATATAGCAAAAGTAGAGCTCGATTGACTCAAGCTAGGGTGCTCCATAAATGCAAACAAAGACATGAATGTATAGAGCACCAGAATGTTAACAAAACATCCTTACTGATCATCCTCAAAAAAGGCACGGATCACTAGGAAACAACATGAACATATGGCATAACGACAAAATCAGGACAAGGACTTAGTGAAATTCCAAGTCCCTGAAATCAGCATTACCGATTACACTACTTTGCAAGCTTGTGCTAGTCACCACACATACACAAAAATACATGGTAAGCACCTCTATAAAGATGGCATGGCATATAACAAAACACATGCAGAGCTATTTGATGAAAATGATGCACACATTAATCATGACAAAAATGACAAATAGCTATTTGATGAAACATATCTGACAAATTCACCACATAGCCCTCTTCCAACAGCATTTCGGGCATCAAGATGAGCTCACATGAAAATGATGCAATGAGATGAAATGATGTACTCATCGAGGCGAACATTTTGATATGCTACACGCGCAAATTGGAGCTACGGATGCAGAGATACGATATGATGAAGATTGCAAAAAAAAATAAGGGGAGAGGGGAAAGTCAACCCTAGGGTTTTTTTGGATCTGAGATCCAGATCGACTACTGTAGCTGTGCACGCTTCCCGAAGCTCGTTGGCGCCAGAAAACCTATTCGCCGGAGGAAGAAGCTTGCCGGGGCTGCTCGCCGTCCGGAGGAGGAGGACGTCGGGCCGGCGGTTGCCGGAGCTGGGGCCGGCCGGACGGAGGAAGTGGACGGCGGGGGCGGCGACCACGACGCGGGGCGGTGTGCAGGGCGCCGGCGAACTCGCGTGCGGCGTGCGGCGCGTTGAGCGAGGTCGGCGGCGGCACCGGGCACCGACCTTCGGGAAGACGGCGGCGGGGCTAACGGGCGGCGCGGGGGCTCCTCTGGCCCGATCGGGTGGCGGGGAGGGCCAGCCACGAGCCGAGCGGGCCCACGCGGCGGCGGTGAAGTGGGGCGCCCGCTCGGGACAGATGGCAGTGCGCGATACGCCCCGGACACACCCGCCGGTGGTCGTTACTCCTGGTGGGATCTAGATTGGCCCCACAGATCAATACTAATCTTTTCTGCGCACTTTGTCCTCACTTGTGCGCACCCGGGAGCAACTTCCCGGTCGGTCACCCATCCTGAAACTACTCCAAGATGAGCACGCTTAACTTTGGAGTTCTGTCCGAATGGGCTCCCGGAAAAGAAGGAATTCCTTATTGATATGAGTAGTCTATCATCCTTAATAAGCCAGGCTATCACATACACCCCCACTCAGAGGAACCGACGTCCTCGTCGGGCCACAGGAACGTTCTCTCTTGGCACATACGTCTGTGCTTTCAGTCCAGTACATGTGCCATGCCGTGTGCCACGACGGGTCACAAACGTCATGAACAACATGACCACGCACCTGTCCGCAACCATCTGTGTAACCGCGAGGGTCGGCTCTAATACCAACTTGTAACGCCCCGGACACACCCGCCGATGGTCGTTACTCCTGGTGGGATCTAGACTGGCCCCACAGATCAATACTAGTCTTTTCTGTGCACTTTGTCCTGACTTGTGCGCATCCGGGAGCAACTTCCCGGTCGGTCACCCATCCTGAAACTACTCCAAGCTGAGCATGCTTAACTTTGGAGTTCTGTCCGAATGGGCTCCCGGAAAAGAAGGAATTCCTTATTGATATGAGTAGTCTATCATCCCTAATAAGCCAGGCTATCACATTACTGGACCGCAGGTTCACTTGGTCCAATAACCGTACCACCCCTACCTTAGAACGACTAGATCGCGTCTTCTTTAACCTTGCATGGGCAGATGATTTCCCTAACACTTCCCTCTCCTCTCGATCTCGCTTTACATCCGATCACATTCCACTCCTCATCCACGTCACCACCTCCATCCCTCGATCCAATTTTTTCAAATTCGAAGCGGCCTGGGCCAGCTATCGGCCCTGTAGGGACATTGTTGCTCAAATTTGGGCTGCACAACCCTCATCTCCAACCAATGCCACTGCCTCCCTCGTCTCCGCGCTCAAAAAATCTCGCGCTTGCCTTAAGAATTGGGCACGTTCTCGTATCCCCACCCACCTACGCGAGGCTCGTTGCCAAGCTGCAATCACCACCCTAGACCTCGTTGAAGAAACTAGACCTCTATCTCAACCAGAATCCCTTACTCGGCAAATCATCATTTCCATACTCAAGAGTGCCATCCACGAGAAAATGACATACTGGCGCTGGCATGCTAAAGTCGCGCTATCCACGGCGGGGAAAATACCAAGTTTTTCCACATGTCAGCCTCTCAACGCCTTCGAAAGAACAAATCTTCATCCTCACACATCATATATCCGAATACTCTGCGCAACCTCAGAAAGCAGAAATTCTCAAAGACTTTTTTGTCTCTCTAATTGGCACCCCAGTCCCGACAACGTGGGCCTTTGATCTAAAATCTATATACCCTCACACGGTGCCCGGACTCCACGCCCTCGATGCACCTTTCTCCGAAGAAGAGATTAAGTTTCTGTTTCTCACAATGAACCCCCAAGCCAGCCCGGGTCCGGATGGCTTTGGACCTACTTTCTATAGATCATTCTGGCCCTTAGTCAAAAACCCTGTTCTACCTTTGTTCTATCATTTCCACCAAGGTATCGCAGACACCGAACGTCTAAACCGTGCGCACATTGTCCTCCTCCCTAAGAAGGTTGCGCCAACCTCCCCTGACGCCTTTAGGACCATCTCTCTGCAAAATTGCCCGATCAAAGCTGTTGCAAAAGTTATCACAGCTCTTCTAAAACCATTCATTCCTATGCTAGTTCATGGCAATCAAACCGGCTTCATTTCTGGCAGAAACATCGCTGAAAACTTTGTCTTCGCAGCCGATCTCGTTAGCTCTTGCCACTCTCGCAAAAAATCCACGATGGTCTTCAAGTTGGACTTTCGAAAAGCTTTCGACTCTGTGGCATGGCCTGCTCTAGAAAAAATTCTGGCAGCACGGGGTTTCTCTACCACCTTCCGCAGGTGGACCCAAAACATCCTCCTCACAGGCAAAACGGCCATTCTCCCGAACGGGGTTCTGGGCAAATGGATCCAAAAAATGGTTTGAGACAGGGCGATCTAGTCTCTCCCTACCTCTTTCTTCTCGTCGCCGATCTCCTCCAACAGCTCATCCTCCAAAACTTTGACCCCGTACTCCACCATCCCATCTTCTCCCACCTGCCTCCCACTGTCCTCCAATACGCCGATGACACGCTCATCGTTGCAGCCGCCTCCTCACCCGCCGCCTCAACCCTCAAAAACATCCTAAACACCTTTGCACACGCCACTGGTCTCACCATCAACTTTGCTAAAACCACCCTAGCCACCCTACACACCGACGAAACCACGACTACTAACATCGCCCTCGCCATGGGATGCTCTTGCGCCTCCTTCCCGCAAACTTACCTAGGACTCCCCCTCGCACCCACCAGGCATCTCACTAATATATATCTTCAATCCACTGTTAGAACGAGATAGAAAACTACTTTCTGGCTGGCGTGCCAAGCTTCTTGATAAAGGTGATCGGCTCATCCTCATCTCTTTAGTCCTAGATTCAATCCTCGTTAACTTCATGTCTGTGTTCCGCATCCCAAAGAAAACAATCAAAACTCTGGATTCGTTGAGGAGGGCATTTTTTTGGGCAGGAGAAGACGCTTGCTCAGGTGCTCAATGCCTTATTGCATGGAAAATGTTTGCTTACCAAAAAATACGGTGGTTTAGGGCTCAAAAACCTACATGTTCAAAACAACTGCCTTCTCATGAAATTCACTGCCAAAGCTCTCTCCACTACACAAAAACCTTGGCTAGAATGGTTAGATCTCCAAGACCCTAATGATCTAGTCTCCCCACCCCCACAAACCTCTTTCCTTTGCCGCACAATTCCACAGCAACTCACTTCTCTACAAAATATAACCTTTGTGCTAACAAACAGTGGTTCACACACCTACTTTTGGTTAGATACCTGGTTGACTCCACAACCCTTGGCCATTACCTTCCCCCACTTATTCTCCCACTCCACTCTACAATTGGTTAAACTGGCTAACATTATATGTTTCGATATTCAAGCTAACCTTCGTAACCGTCTCTCTCTCACGGCAGAACAAGAACTTGTCTCGCTTGTGGCTGCTTTGCAGGATTTATGCCTTCGGCAGGGGAAGACCAACGGTTCCTTTGACATGGCTTTGCCTTCTCCACCAAGCACGCATACGACGCCCTCATGGAGCAGCCAGATCACGATCCTCATGCTTCGCTCATTTGGTCTGCAAAGATTCCTCGGAAGCTCAAAGTCTTCGCTTGGCTGCTCTTCAAAGACCGCCTCAACACCAGGATCAACCTTGCACACAAACATATAATCGCCTCAGATATATGCCCTCGGTGTGCGAGCCTGCCAGAAGACTCCAGCCACCTGTTTATCACATGTCCTCTCGCCAATAGGATCTGGCAACGTCTTGGCCTTCTCCCTAGTCTGACGATATCACAGACCTCTAGGATGTCGCTACCCCTCTTCACCTCCCCACCTCCACATGGCCCTCGATCCTCCTGACCCTGCTGTGGATGATCTGGTCTGCTCGCAATGACATGGTATTTAGGAAGATTGATCAAAGTTCTGTAATAACCCTTAGAAACCTTATTTCCGCCCTGGATCTCTGGTCTCATCGTCTTGTGCTCCCACAGGACAAGGAGGACGTCTTCTCGTGGCGCTCATACCTCTCTGCACGGTGCACCGTGCCTATGTAATGCTGTACTTACTGCCTCGGCAGTCCTTTGAGTAATATATTCAGGTGGGGAAGCTCCCCCCGGTGATTCTAAAAAAACACAACTGTTCTAGCAAGATCCAAAGCTACTATTCCTAGCAAAAAATCCAAGCAATTATCCGAGCAATCCAAGCAATTGTAATACCAAAACACAATGTAAAATTGTTTATAGCAAAACGAAGCAAATGTATTACCAAAAAACAATGCAAAATTATTCTAGCATAACCGAGCAACTAAAACCAAGCAATTGTACTACCCAATCCAAGTAACTGCATTACTAAATAACAACTATGAAAAAATTGTCCTAGCAAAACCAAGCAACTGTCCCTAGCATTCCTACTTAGATTGTCTACTTTAGACAGAAAAACGTATGACCAACTTGAATAGCCTTTGTGGACAGCTATCTTACCCCCTCCCCTCCCCATGCAACTTATTTGTTCTAACAAAAATCCAAAACAAGTCAATTACAAAGAAAACACAAAATGAAAATTGTTCTAGCAAAATAATCCAAGCAACTGTCTACCAAAACAAAGCAACTATATTAGAAAAAACACAAATGCAAAAATCTGTTCAAAACAAATCCAAGCAACTATCCTAACAAATCACGAGAACTTGATAATGGTAATTACTTGCCTAACAATGATGCTCGGTTTGCATGTCATCGCTAATTAGTTGGCTACGATACTAGGACAAGTTGTCTGTCGGTGTAACTCATGCTGCATGTACTCTAAAACATAGTGTTGGCATACTCGATTGTGTGGTAGACAACTTATATGTGAATTTAGTGAACATCATGGTCATGGGAGGCAACTTATTAAGGACTTCTCCTTGATAGGCAATTATAGTAGGCAAACTAAGAAGTTGCTTTCCTATAATACTAAAGTTGCCTCTACAACACCCAAAGTTGCTCAGAAAAAAGTTCATCGAAATATACCCATATGGGATCTAGTTTTGAAGAACTCGCCGAATTTTGCCAAACCCAAATAAATGCACATATTTTTCTTTCTTCATTTGTGTTCGGATGGGATGAGGACCAGATAGTTTCCTTTTTGTACTGTAATGACGACACACACCCTTTATGACAGGTCTGCTCATATGCAATGTGAGTTTTTTTGTCGCATAGCGTATGCACCCGGGAAGCCCAATTAGCGCAGCTGCACTGATAAGTATTTGGGAATAAATAAATATATGCATAGACAGTGGAAAAAATACCACTCAAACTTTGCAAATAATCAAACAACTATAGAAGAACAACGTTGTTGAAACAATTTTGGTTAGAAAAGACTTTTCAAACAATTAATATTTTCAGTTTGTAAATCCCATAACTTTCTCAAGAAACAGAATAGATATGCTCTTACTTGATGTTCCAAGTTGTATGGCCTTTGTACCGTTGGTGATTTGGCACATGGCAAGTTGAAACAATTACCGTGGTCAGTGGTCGAAAGTATTCAGATAAAATTTCTTAGCAAAATTGATAAATGATTTCAGTTTAGATGGTTCAAGAAACAATGCAATTAGATATCATCGTTGCATGCCAAACATACCTGTGCACGACAATCGGAGAAAAAAAATCAATTTCTGCTCCCTGAAATTTTCAGTATAACATCTGGTCTCACCCTGATTTTGGTTGTAGACCATTAGAAATATGATGGGTTTCACACCAACGGTAGTTCCGCTTTTCCATTATACAACTATTTATCTCAAAAGAAAAGGAGAACACACCACTAACTTCTCAATGTGCATCATATGACTCCGTAAAGCTTCAGGTGCATGAACATACTCCTTTTCCTTTTTATCTAGCACATATGGTCGTATGTTGCATCGGGACAAAAATATTGGCGTTTTACTTTTTTTTTAAATCACTTCGTGTGCCACTGCGCACTATTTCTTCTATTCAACTTCGACAAGCCTCACATTTAGCAGCAATGTGATAGTAATGTTTTTTTCCATGCCTACAATAGTTTGACTAAAAGGAAAAATAAAAATAGCTCCATCGAAGAGCAGAGGGAAAACTTTGTCAAACTTGCAAACCTAGTGTCACTTTTCTTGCTTTTAGCAAGTTATAATGTTACTTGTGTGAGGTGTTTCTTGACATCCTTGAAATGACCCCATTTTTCAGGGTCTTCTATGACCAATTCAAGGCATGATGGTAAGTTGTTTGAGCTTTAGACAAGTTTTGCGTTTTTTAAGTTTTCTCGGAGAAAAAGGCTGATTAATGGCAGAACATGCCGCACCGTGCATATGGTGTTAGTAGTCATTCAAATTAGGCACAGAAGCCTAACATGGGAATGTTCACCTTCTTGCAAAAGTTGGGGTCAGTCCTGAGATTTCCAAAGAAATACTATGTTCAATGGAGATTGTCCGGATATGCCAGAAGGGTCCGTTTACAGCACCTCATTTCTCAACATCCCTTTAAATGGCCCCATTTTTTCATGGCCTTGTATGACCAATTAAAGGCACCATGCAATTTTTTTGGGTTTTCGTCAAGTTTTGCATTTTCTGAAGTTTTCTCAGTGAAAAAATGCCGATAAATGGTCGGACATGTCGCAACTTGCATACGGTTTAGAAAGTCATCCAAACAAGGCATGACCTACCATGGCTATGCCCACCTTCTTGCAAAAGTGGGGGTCATTTTAAGGATGTCCAAAACTAAACTATGTTCAATGGAGGGTGTTCGAGTAGGCCAGAAGGATCTGGAAACTCATTGTTTTTCGACATCCATCAAATGGCCCCAATTTCTTTCACCACCTTCTATGACCAATTCACCACAAGTTTTCATCAAGTTTTGCATTTTCTAGAGTTATCTCGGTGAAAAAGGGCCGATAAGTGGCCAGACACGTCACCACATGTAAACGGTATTGAAAGTCGTTCAAACATGGCATGATGCCCATGTCGGGCTATTACAAGAAGTTGGGGTCATTTATCCATAGTCCAAAAAAACACTCGTTGAAAGGAGTGTGCGAGACTATGTCAAACGGGTGCATCCGTGATCATGTATTTTTTCCTTAATCTGAATGCTTCTGTTACATGCAATTTTCGTCATCATCGATCAACAAGAACATCTTCTTATCTCATAACCATTTATAGAAATTCATCAACATTTTAGAATTTCAAATTGTTGAAAATTTTACAATTTGAAAGCTTTTCCCAAAATTGTAATCAAATTGCCAGCAATTGATGAATATTTTGAAAAACAATTGCAAACAGGTGCTTTATATAATTTATCACCTTTATTTTGAAGCACAAACATTTCTTAAATTTGTGAAGAAAATATTCGAGTACTCAAACATTTTATGAAATTACGGAACATACATTTTCTAGAGTTTTAAACAATATTAAAAAATAAGAACATTTTCTAGTGATCCAAACAATTTTTCAAATTTTGAAACAAGTTTCAAGAATAATAATAAAGTTCAAAAGGAGAAAAATGAATTAACTAAAAATGAGAAGACAAGCGAAAAAATAGAAAAGAAAAAAATATTAGGTCCTAGAAAATTAAAACATTTCACATTGTAAAAAATGTTCATGTTTTCAAAATATATTTTTAAATCGAAAAAACACATTACTTTTTTTCAAGTTATAAGGCCCTTCCTAGTGCTCCAAGGTGTACCGGTGCTAAGGGTGCCACATAGGCAAAAAAATGATGGCAGAGTAATTAAAGAGGAAAGAGAGTATTATGGTGACCCTAGAAGGAAACGGTGCTAAGCGCGTGGACCTAGGCAAAATGAGTATTAACCAATGCATGAAGGTGTTTTGGTGTTAAAACATTAAATAAGGAAGGCTTAGCTACAAATGTTAAGCACCAATGCATTGGGGACAGTGATTGCTAAGCTCTTTAATGCCTTTAGCACCCCACCTTAGCATCAATGCATTGGAAGAGGCCTAAAGAACGCATTAGCCTTTTTTAGTGGTAAACCAAAACTTTATTGCGAAATAGCAGCTCGGATTACAGGAATAACAAACTGGTCATGGGGTAAACCCAGCCACACATGACGACCAACCAAAAATGAAGTCACAACTTGTGAGTTCTCTCGCCCAAGCGTTAATCTCCTTAAAGATAGCACTATACCTTCCTTTAGTTCCATTATTTATCTCCGCCACCATTGATTTATTATCACATGCAATAACGACTTTGTCGAGGGACAAGTCCGGTGCAAGCGCTGGAGCTTCACGGCAAGCAAGTGCCTCCAATGTTGCCGGGTCCGAAATGTTAGTAAATACAATAGCCGATGAACCCAAGAATAGGCCTGAATGATCACGGCAAACCGTAGCGGATGCGCCACTATTACCATTTCTTGCAAGACCCCCGTCAACTTGTATCTTCGCCACCCTGGGGCTTGGAGCTGTCCATTTCATCGTACTTCTCACCTGCATCCCACCACCAACTGGATGTGTTGCTTTGCAGGGCTCGGTTTTCAAGGACTCCAATTCGGATATGAAGCTAGTGACGAAGCCATGAGTGGCATGTTGTTGGGGAACGTAGTAATCACAAAATTTTCCTACGCACACGCAAGATCATAGTGATGCATAGCAACGAGAGAGGAGAGTGTTTGTCTACGTACCCTCGTAGACCGGCAACGGAAGCGTTGACACAACATAGAGGAAGTAGTCATACGTCTTCCCGATCCGACCGATCCAAGTACCGAACGTACGGCACCTCCGAGTTCTGCACACGTTCAACTCGGTGACGTCCCTCGAGCTTCGATCCAGCAAAGTTTTGAGGGAGAGTTTCGTCAGCACGAGGGCGTGATGACGGTGATGATGTTCTACTGACGCAGGGCTTCGCCTAAGCACCGCTGCGATATGACCGAGGTGGAATATGGTGGAAGAGGGCACCGCACACGGCTAAGGAACGATCACGAAGATCAACTTGTGTGTCATGGGGTGCCCCCTTGCCCCCGTATATAAAGGAGGGAGAGGGGGAGGTGCGGCCAGCCCAAGGGGTGCGCCTGGAGGAGTCCTACTCCCACCGGGAGTAGGACTCCCCCTCTTGCCTTGTTGGAAAAGGAAGGGGGAAGGGAGAAAGAGGAAAGGGGGGCGCCGCCCCCCCTTCCTTGTCCTATTCGGACTAGGGCGGGAGGGGGCGCGCGGCCTGCCCTGGCCGGCCCTCCTCTTCTCCCTTAGGGCCCATGTAGGCCCAATAACCCCCGGGGGGGTTCCGGTAACCCCCCAGTACTTCAGAAAAATCCTGATTTCACCCGGAACGTTTCCGATATCCAAATATAGGCTTCCAATATATCAATCTTTATGTCTCGACCATTTCGAGACTCCTCATCATGTCCGTGATCACATCCGAGACACCGAACAACCTTCGGTACATCAAAACACAAAAACCCTAATTACGATCGTCACCGAACTTTAAGCGTGCGGACCCTACGGGTTCAAGAACTATGTAGACATGACTGAGACACGTCTCTGGTCAATAACCAATAGCGGAACCTGGATGCTCATATTGGCTCCTACATATTCTACGAAGATCTTTATCGGTCAGACCGCATAACAATATACGTTGTTCCCTTTGTCATCGGTATGTTACTTGCCCGAGATTCGATCGTCGGTATCTCAATACCTAGTTCAATCTCGTTACCGGCAAGTCTCTTTACTCATTTCATAATACATCATCCCGCAACTAACTTATTAGTTGCAATGCTTGCAAGGCTTGAGTGATGTGCATTACCGAGAGGGCCCAGAGATACCTCTCCGACAATCAGAGTGACAAATCCTAATCTCGAAATACGCCAACCCAACAAATACCTTCAGAGACACCTGTAGAGCACCTTTATAATCACCCAGTTATGTTGTGACGTTTGGTAGCACACAAATTGTTCCTCCGATAAATGGGAGTTGCATAATCTCATAGTCATAGGAACATATATAAGTTATGAAGAAAGCAATAGCAACAAACTAAATGATCATGTGCTAAGCTAATGGAATGGGTCAAGTCAATCACATTATTCTCCTAATGATGTGATCCCGTTAACCAAATAACAACTCATGTCTATGCTTAGGAAACATAACCATCTTTGATCAACGAGCTAGTCAAGTAGAGGCATACTAGTGACACTCCGTTTGTCTATGTATTCACACATGTATTATGTTTCCGGTTAATACAATTCTAGCATGAATAATAAACATTTATCATGATACAAGGAAATAAATAATAACTTTATTATTGCCTCTAGGGCATATTTCCTTCAGTATCCCACTTGCACTAGAGTCAATAATCTAGATTACACAGTAATGATTCTAACACCCTTGGAGCCTTGGTGCTGATCATGTTTTGCTCGTGGAAGAGGCTTAGTGAGCGGGTCTGCAACATTCAGATCTGTGTGTATCTTGCAAATTTCTATGTCTCCCACTTGGACTAAATCCCGAATGGAATTGAAGCGTCTCTTGATGTGCTTGGTTCTCTTGTGAAATCTGGATTCCTTTGCCAAGGCAATTGCACCAGTATTATCACAAAAGATTTTCATTGGACCCGATGCACTAGGTATGACACCTAGATCGGATATGAACTCCTTCATCCAGACTCCTTCATTTGCTGCTTCCGAAGCAGCTATGTACTCCGCTTCACATGTAGATCCCGCCATGACGCTTTGTTTAGAACTGCACCAACTGACAGCTCCACCGTTTAATGTAAATATGTATCCGGTTTGCGATTTAGAATCGTCCGGATCAGTGTCAAAGCTTGCATCAATGTAACCATTTACGATGAGCTCTTTATCACCTCCATATACGAGAAACATATCCTTAGCTCTTTTCAGGTACTCCAGGATGTTCTTGACCGCTGTCCAGTGATCCACTCCTGAATTACTTTGGTACCTCCCTGCTAGACTTATAGCAAGGTACACATCAGGTCTGGTACACAGCATTGCATACATGATAGAGCCTATGGCTGAAGCATAGGGAACATCTTTCATTTTCTCTCTATCTTCTGCAGTGGTCGGACATTGAGTCTTACTCAACTTCACACCTTGTAACACAGGCAAGAACCCTTTCTTTGCTTGATCCATTTTGAACTTCTTCAAAACTTTGTCAAGGTACGTGCTTTGTGAAAGTCCAATTAAGCGTCTTGATCTATCTCTATAGATCTTAATGCCCAATATGTAAGCAGCTTCACCGAGGTCTTTCATTGAAAAACTCTTATTCAAGTATCCCTTAATGCTATCCAGAAATTCTATATTATTTCCAATCAATAATATGTCATCCACATACAATATCAGAAATGCTACAGAGCTCCCACTCACTTTCTTGTAAACACAGGTGAGGGAGTCCTAGATTAGGGGGTGTTCGGGTAGCCGGACTATACCTTTAGCCGGACTCCAAGACTATGAAGATACAAGATTGAAGACTTTGTCCCGTGTCCGGATGGGACTTTCCTTGGCGTGGAAGGCAAGCTTGGCGATGCGGATATTCAAGATCTCCTACCATTGTAACCGACTTTGTGTAACCCTAACCCTCTCCGGTGTCTATATAAACCGGAGGGTTTTAGTCCATAGGACAACTTCGTCATACAACAATCATACCATATGCTAGCTTCTAGGGTTTAGCCTCCTTGATCTCGTGGTAGATCTACTCTTGTACTACCCATATCATCAATATTAATCAAGCAGGACATAGGGTTTTACCTCCATCAAGAGGGCTCGAACCTGGGTAAAACATCGTGTTCCTTGCCTCCTGTTACCATTCGGCCTAGACGCACAGTTCGGGACCCCCTACCCGAGATCCGCCGGTTTTGACACCGACATTGGTGCTTTCATTGAGAGTTCCTCTGTGTCGTCGCTTTTAGGCCCGATGGCTCCTTCGATCATCAACAACGATGCAGTCCAGGGTGAGACTTTTCTCCCCGGTCAGATCTTCATCTTCAGCGGCTTCGCACTGCAGGCCAATTCGCTTGGCCACCTTGAGCAGATCGAAAGCTACGCCCCTGGCCATCAGGTCAGGTTTGGAAGCCTAAACTACACGGCTGACATCCGTGGGGACTTGATCTTTGACGGATTCGAGCCACAGCCAAGCGCGCCGCACTGTCTCGATGGGCATGATATAGCTCTGCCTCCGAACAGTGCCTTGGAGGCCGCACACGCATCGGTTCCGACCATTGATTCGGAGCCTACTGCCCCGATCGAGGATCAGCAGTTGGACGCTGCCTCAGGGACTGCGATCTCAGAGGCGATCAAGCCGAACTCCAGCCCCGCACTCCGCATGGCCCGTGACTCAGAGGAGCCGGATTTCTTTCCGAACTCCGAGCCCCCCGCGCCCCTGCCGATCGAATCCGATTGGGCGCCGATAATGGAGTTCACCGCCGCAGACATCTTTCAGCACTCGCCCTTCAGTGACATCCTAAATTCGCTAAAGTATCTCTCTTTATCAGGAGAACCCCGGCCGGACTACGGTCAGCAAGGATGGGATTCGGATGATGAAGAAATTCAAAACCCACCCATCACCCACTTCGTAGCCACTGTCGACGACTTAACCGACATGCTCGACTTCGACTCCGAAGACATCGACGGTATGGATGACGATGCAGGAGACAACCAAGAACCAACGCCTATAGGGCATCGAACAGCCACCTCATCTCACGATGTGTACATGGTGGATACCCCTAAAGGAAGCAACAACGAGGAAAACAGGGATGGAAAGAGGGATCGATCTCTCGAAAAACAATCAAAGCGTCGGTGTAAACGACGACCCAAGCCCCGCCTCGATAAAGACCCAGCCATAGAGCAGGATGAGCCGGTAGACGACGAGCATGCCTTAGAGCAACTGTCCCAACAGGACAACCCAGATAGAGAAACCGAACATCCCTCCCCCGGCGAAAATGGCATTCCGGACGACCCTACGTCGGACAAGCCCACGAGGCAGAAGAACCTCCACAAACGGCTCGTTGTAACCGCACGCAGCCTGAAAAAGCAGAAGCGGAAGCTAAAAACTGCGGAAGATGCACTCAGGATCAGATGGAGTAAAGTAATCAATACCGCAGACAAATACGGCGATAGTCACCGCACTAAAAGCTATCCGAAGAGAAAGCTACTGCCTGAATTCGACGAGGAGGCCTTAGAGCCCTCGCATTCCAAAAGTGAGAAAGCCACACGGTCGGATAGACGACCCCATGGCCGGCATAAAGCGGCAAGCAGCGCCACACTTAAGCCGGTATGCGACCCACTTAAGGATTCGCATCATGGCCCAGCCAGGTCCATTTACGGGCCAAGAAAGCAAGCTCTCGTAAGCAATGCAATAAAGCCATTATCAGAATCCGGCACAGCCAAATACAGGGGTGCCGCACACCCCCTATGTTTCACCGATGAGGTCCTGGATTATGAATTTCCAGCGGGATTCAAACCCGTATACATAGAGGCATATGATGGAACAATAGACCCTGGAGTCTGGATCGAGGATTATATCCTCCACATACATATGGCTAGAGGAGATGACCTCCACGCCATAAAATACTTACCCCTCAAGCTTAAAGGGCCAGCCCGGCATTGGCTCAAAAGCCTTCCTGAAAACACAATCGGAAGTTGGGAAGAGCTCGAGGACGCTTTCCGAGCAAATTTTCAAGGGACCTATGTCCGCCCTCCGGATGCAGACGATCTTAGTCACATAACTCAACAGCCCGGAGAGTCAGCTCGGCAATTCTGGAATAGATTTCTTACTAAAAAGAATCACATAGTCGACTGTCCGGACGCTAAAGCCTTAGCGGCTTTCAGGCATAATGTCCGAGACGAATGGCTCGCCAGACACCTCGGCCAAGAAAAGCCAAGAACAATGGCCGCACTGACAAGCCTCATGACCCGCTTTTGCGCAGGAGAGGACAGCTGGTTGGCAAGATGCAGCACCAGTGACCCAAGTACATCCGAAACTATGGATGGAAACGGAAAACCGCGACGCAATAAGGAGCGTCGCCGGACTAAGGAAAAAAGTCCGAAGAGCATGGCAGTCAACGCCGGATTCAAAAGCTCACGACAAAATTAGAAAAAGCCGCCCCTCCAAGATAACAAGGACGACCTATCCGACCTAAACAAAATCTTGGATAGGATATGTCAAATACACAGCACTCCCAGAAAGCCTGCTAACCATACCCACGGAGATTGTTGGGTTTTCAAACAATCCAGCAGACTCAACGCCGAACACAAGGGGCTCGACACACCAAGCAAAGACGAGGACGAACCCCAAAAGCAGAGTACCAGGAAACAAAAGAATTTCCACAAGAAGTAAAAACAGTAAACTTACTCCACATAACAAAATGTGCGGCGCCCATAAAGGTACGCGCCCCATGGCCTATCCCAAAGGAATCCCGCCACTGGTTGTCAAAACCAATCATCTTCGATCATCTGGATTATTCTAGAAGTATCAGGAACCCAGGCTGGACTGCCCTGGTACTCGATCCAATAATTGGCGGACTCCAGTTTTCAAATGTCCTTATGGACGGTGGCAGCGGACTCAACCTGATATATCAGGACTCAATCCGCCACATGGGGATCGACCCAAAAAGAATTCGCCACAACAAAACCTCCTTTCAAGGAGTAACGCCAGGTCCAGACACCCATTGCATGGGTTTTCTCCGGCTCGAGGTTATTTTCAACTCTGCCGATAACTTCCGTCGCGAAAAGCTGACTTTCCACATCGTCCCATTCTCAAGTCGCTACCAAGCACTACTGGGACGCGAAGCTTTCGCCCGCTTTAACGCAATACCGCATTATGCATCTCTTACGCTTAAGATGCCCGGTCCATGCGGCATCATCTCCTTAAAGGGGAAGAAGTGAGAACACCTCCCCCAAGCGGAGGATTGTGCAGCCGCTTTAACAGCCCCACAATACAATGGCTTCACCAGCCAGAACATCGGAACAGGTCATTAAGACCACGGACACGGATAGACGAGTCCAGCACAAAAGTATCATTGATAAAGGCTTAGTGGCCATATACCCCTGCACTAGGGGCTTCACACGTATAAAATAAGAGACAATAAAGCTCAATTTTTCATATTTTACTTTACACTTTGTTTATTTCATATAACTTGTGTTCGGCACGCCCCTTTTTCAACTTAGTTGCTCTCTTTTTATAGATGAACGTCGTGCTGCGCCCGTCCAGGATACGGCACAACGGAGACACAGGCGCAGACATGCAGTAGGGACCCGTTCCAAGGATTCTTTTCAGATTAAGACCCTGCGTAAACCTTTTTTACTGTCTCTTGTTGATACACATCCCCTGGTTCTATGACCAAGGAGGAGGCTGGCGTCTTGGCATGTGGCCACGTCAGAATTCTTGCGCGTACCTGGACACTAGGGGCTTATACCTCAGAGCGTTACCTCGCCCGCTCTCATAAAGACCGAATACCTTAGGGAGTGTTCGGCGTCGCGAGTTTGGCCTGATATGCATCAGCTCCGAGTCATGATTTTGGTCAAATGTTGGGTTGCCCGGCTCCTGTGTTTGGCCGCCTTACATTCCGCTTTATCGGCTAAGGCGGCACCAGGAGAACTACTGCGATTGTGCCCTGGTTCGGCCAGGCGAGCACCTCAGTAGAGAAAGCCGAAAACCGACTGTCATGATATGGCGTGAGACTGGTCCACCACTCGATGACTCTCTGGAATCTGTTGGATTCCTCCGCATTAACGAAGGGCCGTTTCCCGGCCAGGCACATATGCGCTCCGAATTCGGGCGAGCGTAGTCGCCACCAGGGGCTACCTAAATAGTCCCATTTTCAAGCTCCTATGGCTAAGTGAAAGTGTTAAAGCATTATAGTCCGGTTGCCTAGCTCACTGCGCTATCACCTCCTTTGTAGGACCAAGACGTTGGATTAAGTGTGAAAATGCGCCTTCTGCGAGCACCCCCGCACTATGTGCGTGGGGGCTGAAGCCAACGTCTGCAATCTTTCAAATTTTGTATATATATCTTAAAACGGCCGCACAAGAGGTGTTCCAAATACTTGAAGGCACAAGTATAAAAGGCTACTACAATTCATCAAAATATTGCTTTATAATTACATATGCTATCAGAACATAGCATCCTTCAAGCACTGCGCCTCTATTACACGAGCGCCTTCAAGGACTTCCTGAAAATAGTGCTCGGAGGGTACTCGGCTTTTGTCCGAATCTTGGGATGCAACAACGGTGGTCTCCATCTCTGCCCAGTATGTCTTGACACGGGCAAGAGCCATCCGTGCGCCCTCTATGCATGCTGACCTCTTTATCGCATTGATACGTGGCACCGCGTCAAGGAATTGCTGCACCAAGCTGAAATAACTTTTCGGCTCCGATCTCCCCGGCCACAGATGACCCATGACGTACTTCATGGCGAGTCCGGACAATCTATTCAGTTCGGCCCATTGAGCCAGACGATCGTCCACTGCCAGTGGACGCTCTGGATTCTGGAACTGCGACCAGAAAAGCCTTTCCACTTCGCGACCTTCTTGATCTCGAAAGTATTCAGTCGCATCAGCAGCACTCGCTGCCAAATCCAGATAGGTGTCCTCCACACTCCACATCCGGTCCAACGGAGCAAACTTTGGATCGCAAAACTTCCTCCGCAGCATAAAGGGCTTTCCAGCCGCAATCTGTCCGGCCTGACGCAGCTCCTCCTTCGCAGCTCTCATCGCAGAGCGAGCGTCCTTGGCATCAGCAATGGCCTTCTCTAAGTCCGTCTGTCTCGCCCGGTCTTCTTTCTCAAGAAACTTGCAACGGTCAACAGCACTTTTTAACTTCACGGCCATCTCAGCCATCTCCTTCTTGCTTCGGCAGTGAGCAGCCTGTTCGGCTCTCAGCTCTTCAAGGGCCTTCTCGGCAGCCGCATCACTTTTCCTGGCTTGTTCCTTAGCTCGGGCAAGTTCCGCCCGAAGACTCTCCACGGCGGCCGCACCATCTGCGTCAAGCACACACATTGTAAGATAATGGCATAAAGCTCCTCTTACCAGATGCCGCCCGAGGAATTGCATACCTTGAGCCTCATCAAGCCGCTTGTTGACGAGCGCGATGTCGGCATCTTCCACGTCAAGTTGCCGCTTTAGTTCGGCAAAATCATCAGTTCGGCTCGATTCCGGACAGTTCGCCACCTGTATACAAAGGCGACATTTTAGACCTGGGATTATGATCCTCTGCGCGCCGTCAATTTTGACAATGCACAGAGTCTCAGGGGCTACTATCTACACAGGGCGCATCTTGTTTATGCGCAACTGACAAAGAAGTACATTATCAAACGTACCTCAAAACCCGTCAGCAAACTTCTGATGGCCTCATGTAATCCGCTTTCCGCGGACGAAATCCTTCCAATCACCGTACCCATCAATGCATGGTGCTCCTCTGAGATAGAAGCTCGCCCCAGCAGAATCATCAGCTCCTCCGACCGCGCATCGAACGGTGCCGGACTCGTCCTATGACCTCCATCGAAGGCCGGACGCGGAGAACCTTGGGGGGACATATGGCTACCTTCCACCCCTGCCAGATTCGGAGAAACCCTCCGCGACGACACCTCAGGGTCGCCCGCCTCGCCAGGCGGTACGGCAGGGGGAGGCGTTCCACTCTCCATCATCTCTGGAAGAAGATCCCCCGAAGACGAGCTCTGCTGAGAAGGGCTGAGGTCCGAGCTACAAAGTAAAATTTCGGTTAATCTTCTCAGATAAAAAGCAAGGATTTCTCTCATCCCTCTAAAGGAAAATCTTTCTCTACTTACGGCTCGCTGGAGGGCTGATCCCTTTGAGGGCGTAGTTCGGCCGAGGATCTCCCCGGCGTCGGACCCTCTGACGAGGACTTTTTCCCCTGCTTTGAGGCCATGGTCTCCGGGTCATCAAAGGCGGCCCTCTTCTTCCCCTTAGGAGAGGAATTGTCGGTTCCTACCTTCGGAGGAGCCTCCTTCGAGGAGGCCATAGTTTCCTTGTCCTCCCCCTCACTTCCCTCCAAAGGCACGATCTTCAACATCCTGACTAGCACGGGATCCGGCCTGGTCTCAGGAAGGGGAGCCGGACACCTGATCAGCTTTGCCTTCGCTATCCACTCCTGTTTAAAAGGACAACTCTTTTAGGGGCGAATTTATGACAATTTTACGGATAACGAGTTCGGGCACAAGGTTACTTACTTGAGTATCCGGGCGATTGCAACTTAAACCTGCGTCCTCGGTCAAATCCGGACACATTGCTTGTGATCCGAAGAACATTTTATACATATCCACGGGCGTTGCGCCCATAAAATGCTGGAGAGCTCGTGGTCCCTCCGGATTAAACTCCCACAGACGAAGGGAGCGACGTTTGCCGGGCAGTGTTCGGCGAATCAGCATGACCTGCGTCACCTTGACTAGGTTGAGGTCTCTTTCTAAGAGATCCCTAATGCGGCCCTGCAACAAGGGCATGTCTTTGGATAACCCCCAATCTAATCCTTTGTTGACCCATGACGCTAGCCGTGGTGGGGGACCCGAGCGAAAGGCAGGAGGCGCCACCCACTTGGTGCTCCTGGGAGCGATGATATAGAACCACTCTCGTTGCCACAAGCCGAGCTCCTCTCGAAAGGAGCCCTCGGGCCATGGAGCATCGGCATTCTTACTTATGACAGCACCTCCGCACTCTACGTGCCGTCCCTCGATCATCTTCGGCTCCACTCCAAAAGTCTTGAGCCATAATCCAAAGTGAGGAGTAACACGGAGGAACGCTTCGCACACAATGATGAATGAGGAAATGTGGAGGATGAACTCCGGAGCTAAGTCATGAAATTCCAGCCCATAATAGAACATCAGCCCCCTCACGAAGGGATCCATTGGGAAGCCTAACCCCCGAAGGAAGTGAGACATGAACACTACACTCTCACCAGGCTGGGGACTGGGAATAGCCTGCCTTTGAGCAGGCAACCTATGTGAAATTTCGGTGGTCAAGAACTTAGCCTCTCCCAACTTTAGCACATCCTCCTCCGTGACGGAGGAGGGAATCCATCGGCCTTGAAGGTCGGAACCGGACATTGTCGAAGGTCCAAAGTGCCTGGAATCTGGAGCCTAGGGTGTTGGAACTCGAGGCGATGGGCGAACTTGTTTTGAGATTGGAGAAAAGGAGTAAGGCCCTGGTCTCTTTATAAGAGGTTGAATACCAGGAGCCCTCCCCGTAACCGTTTGGGACTCGCCTTTAATCGAGAAGACATGCTAACGGGCACGATTGGGTTACCTACGTCCGTATTGATGAGAATCCCGTAAATAAAGGGGACACGATCTCTACTTTGACAAGACGTGCCAAGGAAACCGCCTCGCAAAACACGCTGAGGTGGAAAAGTGAAAACGATTCGAATAAAGGCTTGGCTGTAGTGTGATGTCACGCTGCAGAATACGTCAGCAGATTAGATTTGTGTTAATATTATTCTCTCTGTGGCAATACGTGGAAACTTATTTTGCAGAGCCGGATACTACTCTTGGTGTTTACAAACTTTTATGAAGAATTTGGAGGAGGAACCCGCCTTGCAATGCCGAAGACAATCTACGCGCCGGACTCGTCATCATGGAAGCCTGGTTCAGGGGCTACTGAGGGAGTCCTGGATTAGGGGGTGTTCGGGTATCCGGACTATACCTTCAGCCGGACTCCAGGACTATGAAGATACAAGATTGAAGACTTCGTCCCGTGTCCGGATGGGACTTTCCTTGGCGTGGAAGGCAAGCTTGGCGATGCGGATATTCAAGATCTCCTACCATTGTAACCGACTTTGTGTAACCCTAACCCTCTCCGGTGTCTATATAAACCGGAGGGTTTTAGTCCGTAGGACAACTTCATCATACAACAATTATACCATAGGCTAGCTTCTAGGGTTTAGCCTCCTTGATCTTGTGGTAGATCTACTCTTGTACTACCCATATCATCAATATTAATCAATCAGGACATAGGGTTTTACCTCCATCAAGAGGGCCCGAACCTGGGTAAAGCATCGTGTTCCTTGCCTCCTGTTACCATTCGGCCTAGACGCACAGTTCGGGACCCCCTACCCGAGATCCGCCGGTTTTGACACCGACAACAGGCTTCTCCAAAAGTCTATATAAAACCAAATGCTTTGATCACACTATCAAAGCGTTTATTCCAACTCCGAAAGGCTTGCACCAGTACATAAATGGATCGCTGGAGCTTGCACACTTTGTTAGCTCCCTTTGGATCGACAAAACCTTCTGGTTGCATAATATACAACTCTTCTTCCAGAAATCCATTCAGGAATGCAGTTTTGACATCCATTTGCCAAATTTCATAATCATAAAATGCGGCAATTGCTAACATGATTCGGACAGACTTAAGCATCGTTACGGGTGAGAAGGTCTCATCGTAGTCAATCCCTTGAACTTGTCGAAAACCTTTCGCAACAAGTCGAGCTTTGTAGACAGTAACATTACTGTCAGCGTCAGTCTTCTTCTTGAAGATCCATTTATTCTCAATTGCTTGCCAATCAACGGGCAAGTCAACCAAAGTCCACACTTTGTTCTCATACATGGATCCCATCTCAGATTTCATGGCTTCTAGCCATTTTGCGGAATCTGGGCTCACCATTACTTCTTCATAGTTCGTAGGTTCATCATGATCTAGTAGCATGACTTCCAGAATAGGATTACCGTACCACTCTGGTGCGGATCTTACTCTGGTTGGTCTACGAGGTTCGGTAGTAACTTGATCTGAAGTTTCATGATCATTATCATTAGCTTCCTCACTAATTGGTGTAGGTGTTACAGAAACCGGTTTCTGTGATGTACTACTTTCCAATAAGGGAGCAGGTATAGATACCTCATCAAGTTCTACTTTTCTCTCACTCACTTCTTTCGAGAGAAACTCCTTCTCTAGAAAAACTCCGAATTTAGCAACAAAAGTCTTGCCTTCGGATCTGTGATAGAAGGTGTACCCAACAGTCTCCTTTGGGTATCCTATGAAGACACATTTCTCCGATTTGGGTTCGAGCTTATCAGGTTGAAGCTTTTTCACATAAGCATCGCAGCCCCAAACTTTCAGAAACGACAACTTTGGTTTCTTGCCAAACCACAGTTCATAAGGCGTTGTCTCAACGGATTTCGATGGTGTCCTATTTAACGTGAATGCAGCCGTCTCTAAAGCATAACCCCAAAACGATAGCGGTAAATCAATAAGAGACATCATAGATCGCACCATATCTAATAAAGTACGATTACGACGTTCAGACACACCATTACGTTGTGGTGTTCCGGGTGGCGTGAGTTGCGAAACTATTCCGCATTGTTTCAAATGTAGACCAAACTCGTAACTCAAATATTCTCCTCCACGATCTGATCGTAGAAACTTTATTTTCTTGTTACGATGATTTTCAACTTCACTCTGAAATTCTTTGAACTTTTCAAATGTTTCAGACTTATGTTTCATTAAGTAGATATACCCATATCTGCTTAAATCATCTGTGAAGGTGAGAAAATAACGATATCCGCCACGAGCTTCAACATTCATTGTACCACATACATCTGTATGTATGATTTCCAACAAATCTGTTGCTCTCTCCATAGTACCGGATAACAGCGTTTTAGTCATCTTACTCATGAGGCATGGTTTGCAAGTACCAAGTGATTCATAATCAAGTGGTTCCAAAAGTCCATCAGTATGGAGTTTCTTCATGCACTTTACACCGATATGACCTAAATGGCAGTGCCACAAATAAGTTGCACTATCATTATCAACTCTGCATCTTTTGATTTCAACATTATGAATATGTGTATCACTACTATCGAGATTCATCAAAAATAGACCACTCTTCAAGGGTGCATGACCATAAAAGATATTACTCATATAAATAGAACAACCATTATTCTCTGATTTAAATGAATAACCGTCTCGCATCAAACAAGATCCAGATATAATGTTCATGCTCAACGCTGGCACCAAATAACGATTATTTAGGTCTAATACTAATCCCGAAGGTAGATGTAGAGGTAGCGTGCCGACCCCGATCACATCGACTTTGGAACCATTTCCCACGCGCATCGTCACCTCGTCCATAGCCAATCTTTGCTTAATCCGTAGCCCCTGTTTCGAGTTGCAAATGTTAGCAACAAAACCAGTATCAAATACCCAGGTGCTACTGCGAGCATTAGTAAGGTACACATCAATAACATGTATATCACATATACCTTTGTTCATTTTGCCATCCTTCTTATCCGCCAAATACTTGGGGTAGTTCCGCTTCCTGTGACCAGTCTGCTTGCGGTAGAAGCACTCAGTCTCAGGCTTAGGTTCAGACTTGGGTTTCTTCTCCTGAGCAGCAACTTGTTTGCTGTTCTTCTTGAAGTTCCCTTTCTTCTTCCCTTTGCCCTTTTTCTTGAAACTGGTGGTCTTATTGACCATCAACACTTGATGCTCCTTCTTGATTTCTACCTCCGCGGCTTTTAGCATCACGAAGAGCTCGGGAATAGTATTATTCATCCCTTGCATATTATAGTTCATCACGAAGCTTTTGTAGCTTGGTGGCAGTGATTGAAGAACTCTGTCAATGACACTATCAACAGGAAGATTAACCCCTAGTTGAGTCAAGTGATTATGATACCCAGACATTTTGAGTATATGTTCACTGACAGAACTATTCTCCTCCATCTTGCAGCTATAGAACTTATTGGAGACTTCATATCTCTCAATCCGGGCATTTGCTTGAAATATTAACTTCAACTCCTGGAACATCTCATATGCTCCATGACTTTTAAAACGTCGTTGAAGACCCGGTTCTAAGCCGTAAAGCATGGCACACTGAACTATCGAGTAGTCATCAGCTTTGCTCTGCCAAACGTTCATAACATCTGGTGTTGCTCCTGTAGCAGGCTTGGCACTTAGCGGTGCTTCCAGGACGTAATTCTTCTATGCAGCAATGAGGATAATCCTCAAGTTACGGACCCAGTCCGTGTAATTGCTACCATCATCTTTCAACTTTGCTTTCTCAAGGAACGCATTAAAATTCAACGGAACAACAGCAAGAGCCATCTATCTACAATCAAACATAGACAAGCAAGATACTATCAGGTACTAAGTTCATGATAAATTTAAGTTCAATTAATCATATTACTTAAGAACTCCCACTTAGAAAGATATCCCTCTAATCCTCTAAGTGATCATGTGATCCAAATCAACTAAACCATGTCCGATCATCATGTGAGATGGAATAGTATTAATGGTGAACATCAATATGTTGATCATATCTACTATATGATTCACGCTCGACCATTTAGTCTCCGTGTTCCGAGGCCATATCTGTTATATGCTAGGCTCGTCAAGTTTAACCTGAGTATTCCGCGTGTGCAACTGTTTTGCACCCGTTGTATTTGAACGTAGAGCCTATCACACCTGATCATCACGTGGTGTCTCAGCACGAAGAACTTTCGCAACGGTGCATACTCAGGGAGAACACTTATACTTTGATAATTTAGTGAGGGATCATCTTATAATGCTACCGTCAATCAAAGCAAGATAAGATGCATAAAAGATAAACATCACATGCAATCAATATAAGTGATATGGTATGGCCATCATCATCTTGTACTTGTGATCTCCATCTCTGAAGTACCGTCATGATCACCATCGTCACCCGCGCGACACCTTGATCTCCATCGTAGCATCATTGTCGTCTCGCCAATCTTATGCTTCCACGACTATCGCTACCGCTTAGTGATAAAGTAAAGCATTACAGCGCGATCGTATTGCATACAATAAAGCGACAACCATATGGCTCCTGCCAGTTGCCGATAACTCGGTTACAAAACATGATCATCTCATACAATAAAATTTAGCATCATGTCTTGACCATATCACATCACAACATTGTTGGAAATATGCCCTAGAGGCAATAATAAATTGGTTATTTCCTTGTTCATGATAATCGTTTATTATCCATGCTATAATTGTATTGATAGGAAACTCACATACATGTGTGGATACAAAGACAACATCATGTCCCTAGTAAGCCTCTATTGACTAGCTCGTTGATCAATTGATGGTTACGGTTTCCTGACCATGGACATTGGATGTCGTTGATAATGGGATCACATCATTAGGAGAATCATGTGATGGACAAGACCCAATCCTAAGCCTAGCACAAAGATCGTGTAGTTCGTATGCTAAAGCTTTTCTAATGTCAAGTATCATTTCCTTAGACCATGAGATTGTGCAAATCCCGGATACCATAGGAATGCTTTGGGTGTGCCAAACGTCACAACGTAACTGGGTGGCTATAAAGGTACACTACGGGTATCTTCGAAAGTGTCTGTTGGGTTGGCACGAATCGAGACTGGGATTTGTCACTCCGTGTGACGGAGAGGTATCTCTGGGCCCACTCGATAGGACATCATCATATGCGCAATGTGACCAAGGAGTTGATCACGGGATGATGTGTTACGGAACGAGTAAAGAGACTTGCCGGTAACGAGATTGAACAAGGTATCGGATATCAACGATCGAATCTCGGGCAAGTACAATACCGTTAGACAAAGGGAATTGAATACGGGATTGATTGAATCCTCGACATCATGGTTCATCTGATGAGATCATCGTGGAACATGTGGGAGCCAACATGGGTATCCAGATCCCGTTGTTGGTTATTGGCCGGAGAGGTGTCTCGGTCATGTCTGCATGGTTCTCGAACCCGTAGGGTCTACACACTTAAGGTTCGATGACGCTAGGGTTATAGGGAATTGATATACGTGGTTACCGAATGTTGTTCGGAGTCCCAAATGAGATCCCGGACATCACGAGGAGTTCCGAAATGGTCCGGAGGTAAAGATTTATATATGGGAAGTCCTGTTTTGGTTACCGGAAAAGTTTCGGGTGCTATCGGTAACGTACCGGGACCACCGAGGGTCCCGGGGGTCCACCAGGTGGGGCTACCTGCCCCAGAGGGCTGCATGGGCCAAGTGTGAGAGGGGACCAGCCCCAGGTGGGCTGGTGCGCCCCCCACCAGGGCCCAAGGCAAAGAGAGAAGGGAAAAGGGGGAAACCCTAGGCTCAGTGGAACCCCGTTAAACATTTTCAAAATCCTCAAAAACCTAATAGAGAAAAAGTTACGGGGCTTTTAAGATCTAGAGTGAAAAAATCGAAAAAAATTCAAACAGTGGGCAAACTGTGGTCAAACAATGGTCAAACTAATTATTCTAGAATATTAGTGTTACTAAATAATTATTTTAGTTATTTCAATTTTGGTCAAATCTGGTCAAACTGTGGTCAAACAATGGTCAAACTAATTATTCAAGAAATATTAGTGTTACTAAATAATTATTGTTTTTTAAAACAATAGTTTCAAAATAAAACTATGAAATTTGTCACTTCATGCTCAAGCAAAATTCCTGAAGGTTAATAGGATTGACATCTTAGTATTGTCAGGAAAACAACAAGTGCAGACTTGGAGCGAGGGAGAATAGAACCCGGAAGTTAAGCGTGCTCAGGATGGGGGAGTGGGAGGATGGGTGACCGTTCAGGAAGTTAGATGATTTGGAATGATGAGGGGTGATTAGAGGATAAATTGAGAAGTGATGAGGGGTGGTGATTACAGACTAGAGGTTAAAATAATTCAGAAATTTGAAAATAAAAAAAAATTCAAATTTTTTTTTCAAAAAAAAAATCATAAAATTTCCTTTAGTCCCGGTTCTGGATTGAACCAGGACTAAAGGGAGAGGCATTAGTACCGACCCTTTAGTCCCGGTTCCAGAACCGGGACTAAAGGCCCTTATGAACCGGGACTGAAGGCCCTTTTTCTACTAGTGAGTGTTAGTAACTCGAAATAAAAGGCTACAGAATAAACGGAGACTAGCCAAAGGTGAGACGACGATAGGTGTTGGAAGAGTTTCCAAGGTTGATGTGATCAAACATCGCACGCTCCGTCTACCATCGGGGTTGGTGTTAAACCTAAATAATTGTTATTTGGTGTTTGCGTTGAGCATGGACATGATTAGATTATGTTCATCGCAATGCGGTTATTCATTTAAGGGGAATAATGGTTACTCTGTTTATTTGAATAATACCTTCAATGGTCTTACACCTAAAATGAATGGTTTATTGAATCCCGATCGTAGTGATACACATGTTCATGCCAAAAGATATAAGATAGTAATGATAGTACCACATACTTGTGGCACTGCAATTTTAGTCACAATGGTATAAAACGCATGAAGAAGCTCCATGTTGATGGATCTTTGGACTCGCTTGATTTTGAATCACCTGAGACATGCAAATCATACCACATGAGCAAGATGACTGAAAGGCCTCATTTTCAGTAAGATGGAACAAGAAAGCAACTTGTTGGAAGTAATACATCTTGATGTGTGCAGTCCAATGAGTGCTGAGGCATGTAGTGGATATTGTTATATTCTTACTTCACAGATGATTTGAGCAGATGCTGAGTATATTTACTTGATGAATCACGAGTCTGAATTATTGAAAGGTTCAAGTAATTTCAGGGTGAAGTTGAAGATCGTCGTGACAAGAGGATAAAATATCTATGATATGATCATAGAGATGAATATCTGAATTACGAGTTTGGCACAGAATTAAGACATTGTGGAAATTGTTTCACAACTAATATAGCCTGGAACACCATAGTGTGATGGTGTGTCCAAACATCATAACTGCACCCTATTGGATATGATGCATACCATGATGTCTCTTATTGAATTACCACGATAGTTTATGGGTTAGGCATTAGAGACAACCACATTCACTTTAAATAGGGCACCACGTAATTCCGATGAGATGACATCGTATGAACTATAGTTTAGAGAAACCTAAGCTGTCATTTCTTAAAAGTTTGGGGCTGCGACGCTTATGTGAAAAAGTTTCAGGCTGATAAGCTCGAACCGAAAGCGGATAAATGCATCTTCATAGGACACCCAAAACAGTTGGGTATACCTCCTGTCTCAGATCCGAAAGCAATAGGGATTGTTTCTCGAATCGGGTCCTTTCTCGAGGAAAAGTTTCTCTTGAAAGAATTGAGTGGGAGGAAGATAGAACTTGATAAGGTTGTTGAACCTTTACTTCAACCAGAGAGTAGCGCAGCACGGGAAAAATGTTTCTGTGGCACCTGCCTCAGTTGAAGAGAAAGCTAATGATGATGATCATGGAGCTTCAGATCGAGTTACTATCGAACCTCATGGGTTGACAAGGGTGTGTACAACTTCTAAGTGGTAACCCCGTCTTAAAGGTCATGTTGTTGGACAACGATGAACCTATGAGTTATGGAGAAGCGATGGTGGGCCCGGCTTTCGAAAATTGGCTCGAGGCCATAAAATTCGAGAGAGGATCCATGTATAAAAACAAAGTGTAGACTTTGGAAGAACTACTTGATGGTCATAAGGCTGTTAGGTACATGTGGATTTTAAGAAGAAGACGGACGTGGACGGTAATGTCATCGTCTATGAAGCTCGACTTGTGGCGAAGAGTTTTTCACAAGTTCAAGCAGTTGACTACGATGAGATTTTCTCACCCGTAGCGATGCTTAAGTCCGTTGGAATCATGTTAGCATAAACTGCATTTATGAAATCTGGCAGATGGATGTCAAAACAAGTTCCCTTACCAGTTTTTGTAAGGAAAGGTTGTATGTGATACAATCAGAAAGGTTTTGTCGATGCTAAGGATGCTAAAAGGTATGCTAGCTCCAGCGATCCTTCCATGGACTAGAGCAAGCATCTTGGAGTCAGAATATATACTTTGATGGAGTAATCAAAGTTTACGGGTTTACACAAAGTTTGTTAGAAACTTGTATTTACAATAAAGTGAGTGGGAGCACTACAACATTTCTGATAAGTATATGTGGATGACATATTGTTGATCCGAAATGATGTAGAATTTCTGGAAAGCATATAGGGTTATTTGAAAGGTGCTTTTCAATGGAAAACCTGGATTAAGCTACTTGAACATTGAGCATCAAGATCTATAAGGATAGATAAAAAACGCTTAATGGTACTTTCAAATGAGCACATACCTTGACATGATCTTGAAGGTCTTCAAGATGGATCAGCCAAAGAAGGAGTTCTTGCCTGAGTTGTAAGGTATGAAGTTAAGACTTAAAGCTCGACCACGGCAGAAGAAAGAGGAAGGACGAAGGTCGTCCCCTATGCTTTTGTCATAGGCTCTATACGGTATGCCATGCTGAGTACCGCACCTGATGTGTGCCTTGCCACATGTCTGGCAAGAGGGTACAAAGGTGATCTAGGAGTAGATCACTAGATAGCGGTCAAAATTATCCTTAGAGGAATAAGGATATGTTTCTCGGTTATGGAGGTGATAAAGAGTTCGACGTAAAGAGTTACGTCGATGCAAGCTTAACACCTATCCGGATAGCTCTGAGTAGAGATACCGGATACGTATAATGGAGCAACAATTTAGAATAGCTCCAAGTAGAACCGTTATTTGAAATAGCTCCAAATATAGCGTAGAGATTTGCAAAGTACATACGGATCTGAATGTGACAGACCTGTAGACTACAACCTCTCTCACAAGTAACATGATCAAACCCAGAACTCATTGAGTGTTAATCAGATAGTGATGTGAACTAGATTATTGAACTCTAGTAAACTCTTTGGATGTTGGTCACATGGCGATGTGACCTGTGAATATTAATCACATGGCGATGTGAACTAGATTATTGACTCTAGTGCAAGTGGGAGACTGTTGGAAATATGCCCTAGAGGCAATAATAAATTGGTTATTTCCTTGTTCATGATAATCGTTTATTATCCATGCTATAATTGTATTGATAGGAAACTCACATACATGTGTGGATACATAGACAACACCATGTCCCTAGTAAGCCTCTAGTTGACTAGCTCGTTGATCAATTGATGGTTACGGTTTCCTGACCATGGACATTGGATGCCGTTGATAACAGGATCACATCATTAGGAGAATCATGTGATGGACAAGACCCAATCCTAAGCCTAGCACAAAGATCGTGTAGTTCGTATGCTAAAGCTTTTCTAATGTCAAGTATCATTTCCTTAGACCATGAGATTGTGCAAATCCCGGATACCATAGGAATGCTTTGGGTGTGCCAAACGTCACAACGTAACTGGGTGGCTATAAAGGTACACTACGGGTATCTTCGAAAGTGTCTGTTGGGTTGGCACGAATCGAGACTGGGATTTGTCACTCCGTGTGACGGAGAGGTATCTCTGGGCCCACTCGATAGGACATCATCATATGCGCAATGTGACCAAGGAGTTGATCACGGGATGATGTGTTACGGAACGAGTAAAGAGACTTGCCGGTAACGAGATTGAACAAGGTATCGGATATCAACGATCGAATCTCGGGCAAGTACAATACCGTTAGACAAAGGGAATTGAATACGGGATTGATTGAATCCTCGACATCATGGTTCATCTGATGAGATCATCGTGGAACATGTGGGAGCCAACATGGGTATCCAGATCCCGTTGTTGGTTATTGGCCGGAGAGGTGTCTCGGTCATGTCTGCATGGTTCTCGAACCCGTAGGGTCTACACACTTAAGGTTCGATGACGCTAGGGTTATAGGGAATTGATATACGTGGTTACCGAATGTTGTTCGGAGTCCCAAATGAGATCCCGGACATCACGAGGAGTTCCGAAATGGTCCGGAGGTAAAGATTTATATATGGGAAGTCCTGTTTTGGTTACCGGAAAAGTTTCGGGTGCTATCGGTAACGTACCGGGACCACCGAGGGTCCCGGGGGTCCACCAGGTGGGGCTACCTGCCCCAGAGGGCTGCATGGGCCAAGTGTGAGAGGGGACCAGCCCCAGGTGGGCTGGTGCGCCCCCCACCAGGGCCCAAGGCAAAGAGAGAAGGGAAAAGGGGGAAACCCTAGGCTCAGTGGAACCCCGTTAAACATTTTCAAAATCCTCAAAAACCTAATAGAGAAAAAGTTACGGGGCTTTTAAGATCTAGAGTGAAAAAATCGAAAAAAATTCAAACAGTGGGCAAACTGTGGTCAAACAATGGTCAAACTAATTATTCTAGAATATTAGTGTTACTAAATAATTATTTTAGTTATTTCAATTTTGGTCAAATCTGGTCAAACTGTGGTCAAACAATGGTCAAACTAATTATTCAAGAAATATTAGTGTTACTAAATAATTATTGTTTTTTAAAACAATAGTTTCAAAATAAAACTATGAAATTTGTCACTTCATGCTCAAGCAAAATTCCTGAAGGTTAATAGGATTGACATCTTAGTATTGTCAGGAAAACAACAAGTGCAGACTTGGAGCGAGGGAGAATAGAACCCGGAAGTTAAGCGTGCTCAGGATGGGGGAGTGGGAGGATGGGTGACCGTTCAGGAAGTTAGATGATTTGGAATGATGAGGGGTGATTAGAGGATAAATTGAGAAGTGATGAGGGGTGGTGATTACAGACTAGAGGTTAAAATAATTCAGAAATTTGAAAATAAAAAAAAATTCAAATTTTTTTTT